>NC_141060.1:19692257-20292257 GCF_041138505.1 Cibotium barometz
TGCCAGTAGGAGCTACTATGATGCATCTGAACCATAGCACATATAACTAGGGTTTTCTGGCTCTGCCGTACACTGCCACGATGATGGGACCCGAGGATGATGACTCACAGAACGCCAGACTTTTCCCATCCACCAATGCAATGGAAAGCCTTGTTCTTGAGCCCTCCCCTCACACTTATTCATCCAACAGTGACTACAAGAGTCCCATGTCTAGAAACGTGCCTGTGGTGGATTCTCATCCTCTGTCCTCCCTCGAAGAAGAAGATCCCTTTGAAGAGACATACAGAATGCCGTTTGCAAGAAGCTTTAACAACAATGTCAGAGAAGATCCATTTGTAGAACCTCCTTCGTATGCTGATGTGGTCTTCACTCCCTATGTCGCTGACACCACTGTTGGCAATGGCAGCTCAAGAGACTATGGGAACTCCCTGCCAATGTTGTCTTCATTGTCTTCGTTTTCTGAGTATTTAGCCATCACAGTCTCTCAGCCACAGAAAGTACAGGACAATGCAAGCTCATCGATTGTCCCTGGGAGCAACACTTATGTCACATACCTCATAGTCACTCAGACAAACATACCACAATATGGTGGACATGATTTCACTGTTCGGAGGCGTTTTCGGGATATTGTAACCCTAGCTGATAGACTGGCAGAAGCTTACAGGGGTTATTTTGTACCCGCTCGTCCAGAAAAGAGTATCGTGGAGAGCCAGGTTATGCAAAAGCAAGACTTTATTGAACAGAGGAGGGCTGCACTTGAGAAATATCTCTGCAGGCTAGCCAACCATCCAGTTATTAGGTTGAGTGATGAGCTGAGGTTGTTTTTGCAATCACAAGGAAAGCTCCCTTTGATTCCCACTACTGATGTTGCATCAAGGATGCTTGATGGAGCTGTAAATCTTCCACGTCAACTGTTTGGGGAGGGAAGTGTAGTAATGACACCACAGGATGTTGCCCAGCCTGCTAAAGGAGGCAGAGATCTTGTGCGTTTGTTCAAAGAGTTGAAGCAGTCAGTCACAATTGAGTGGGGTGGAGTGAAGCCTGCAGTGAATGAGGATGACAAAGAGTTTTTGGAAAAGAAAGAAAAATTACAGGATTTGGAGCGGTATTTGAATGAGGCGTCACAACAAGTAAGCTTGTACTAATGAAGTCCTTTTTTCTGGCCTTTGTGTATGTGGGTTTGCATATGGACAGCATTATTTCTTCTTCCAGCGCCTCCTTAACGTGTGCTAATGCAAGAGCCTGCCTCTAAATCTCAAAGGTTTACCCGCAGGCGGAGGTTCTAGTCAAAGCACAGCAAGAAGTAGGTGAAATTATGGGAGAGCTTGGCTTAACCTTTACAACAATTGCGAAGTTTGAGACAGAAGAAGCTGTGTTCAATATACAAAGGACCCATGCAGCAGATGCAAAACGGGTGGCCACAGCAGCTGTAAAGGCGAGCCGATTTTATCGTGAAGCAAACATCCAGTCAGTGAGACATTTGGTACCTATCATCAACTGTCTTAGTGCCTGAAGAAGTCATAATATTTTAATTGGGCTTGTCTTTTGGATAATACTAGGCTTAGATGTTTGGTATTGTCGGTCTTTATTTGCTTAACATGTTTTGAATGCTTTGTATGCAACAGTCCTTCAATATAAAAGCAAATAACTGAATACTGTCATAGCTGCAGAAGCCACTTCTCCATGGTTGGTTGGGCACCCATGCAGCATCTAGAGCTCTCAGAAGGATGCCAAGGAAATCTTTTTGATTTTAAAAGAAGAGAGAAGTGAATAACTGAAGTCGATAGCTGGCTTTCTTGATGTGGCAGGATCAGCTGCACGAATATGTCAGTTTGATTCAGTCTGTTAGTACAGCCTTCAACGACCGGTCGACTGCCTTGCTAACTGTGCAAACATTGATGACAGAAATTTCTTCATTGAACACCAGAATTGAAAAGCTCAATATAGCGTCTTCTAAGATATTTGGAGGTGACAAAACAAGGAATCGTAAAATAGAAGAGCTCAAAGAGGTTCTGATGACCACAGAGGAATCACGGGATAGTGCTGCAAGAGAATATGAACGTATTAAGGTGATTTCTATTTTATCTACATTTTTTAATCCTTCCCAATGTTTTAAGAATATATCTTTAGCCTTGTACGTTGTCTCGAGCCACCTTAACCAGTCGGTCCGTATCCTCAAGAAAGTCTTTATTTGCTTTTTATCTTTTCCTTTTCTAATTCTACTGCTGCTATTGATAACTGGTGCTTTCTTATGAAATTCATACATCACTTGAAATTAGCTGACATGGCTGGTAGCACATAGACCCTCCACAAATAGTTCTGCGAACCAGGAGGTCGTACATTCTTCCTTGTTGGAGTAAAACGGGCTAATTTTGTTAATTGGTCACTACTACTCATAAGGAGTGGTGCCCATTCACAGTAAAATCCCTTGAGATACTATCTCATTTTCCGAATGGGCCCATCTTTCGGCATTTTGGCTCTGTTATTTGACACAATTTTGAATGTCCTCCTTTGTACATGGCGGCGAACTATATTGTCTTCAGAAGCCTAGAAAGCTTCTTTAAACCAACGTTAGGATTATGATGACATACATGCATGTCCTTCTTTTGGCTCTGTTATTTGACATTTATGACACAATTTTGGATGTCCTCCTTCATACATGGAAAAAAATTATGTCTTCAGAAGCCTAGAAAGCGTCTTTAAACCAACATTAGGATTATGATGATATACATACCGAATTGGGTTGCTCCTTCATGTGACAAGTCATAGGCTTCAGGGGATACAAGTCTAGTTGACACAACCATTTATCTCCAAGAAAGTGGATTCTGAGACCTTAAAGGTCGGATTCTCCAAAGATAGCTTTATTGTAGGGTAGGGGGCTTGAGACTATTAGTATGTTTGAAAATAGTCTATACCTTGGGACATATGGACTCTTCAAACATAGCTTTTTTTTAGGGTGGGTCCAAGGAGAGTACCACAGGACACTTATTGGTTGGTGGTGTCCACAAGACCCAAGGGGAATGGCAGCCCTCTGAGTCGGATGCCACTTTGGGCATACCAAGAAAGGCTTTTAGGAAAGCGGTTTCAAGGGATGATCATCATCCATAGTGAGCATGCTAGACTCAATACTCAGGAAAAGAAGACCAAAGAAAGAGTTTAGGGACAGGGCATGAAGGGCCAGGGGACAAGTGGAACAGATGCACAGATCTAGACTAGACTTTGTCTTGTGGGTGACTACCATGAGGTTATAAATGACACTTTCTTATAAGGTGAATTTAGGCACGTTCTTGGATTCATCTAGGTATATATACCTAAGGCAAGGTTTTCAGTGAAAAGGTTGCCAGTTTGGGAAGGATGACTGGTCTGGGAGACCATTTGGGAAACAGGGGATGATGACAGTCATCCAGGGTCATAAGTTGGAATCCCCTCATCAGGTTTAGTAGAAGGGGATGTCATGTGCATGATGCTAATCCCAGGGCTAAATCCCTGATTTGAAGCGGATATGTCACATGCACACCCATCAGGTGTACCAGTGACATGGCATATCTTAGCATCCATAAGCATTAAGCAGGACATTTAAGCATTAATCCAAGTATAATCCAGGCATTAATCACAACATAAGCATGCGTATGGGGCTATCTCAGCACCATCATCAGCACATAAGTCTTCACAAGCGTTTAGGGCATTTAAATACAACAGTTTGTGGACTGTTGTGACCAACCGACAGCAGTAGCAGCAGCCGACAGCATTTAATAGAGCATTTTTGGCAGTCGTGAGCATTTACACCTTGGCGACAGCAGCCTATCTGCCCGACCAGCATCAGATCAGCATATAAAATGTATCGCATCAATTCAGTTCAGATCATCTGGATCTTCTTAGTGTTTTCCTTCCTAGGAGACAAGGGGATACAGTACAGCATACAGTCAGCATCATATCTCATCTTCTCTTCAGCGTTTCCTTCCTAGGAGACAAGGGAAGCAGATCAGCAGCATATTCAGCATATTCAACATTTAAGTCATCTCCTACCTCCTACATAGAGGGAAGCCAACATTCCAAGGGTGGACCTCAACATTGGAGACGGGAATAGTCATCATCAGCATTCATCATATCTCTCTCTTTCCGAGATAGATATTTATCTAGGATAGCATAGATCTATTTATAGATCTCATTTGTAACCATTGCATATAATATAGGTGCATTGCATTGCATTGACAACTTTGTCTTATCTCTTAAGCATCATTAAGTGAAGTTTATCTTAGCCTAAGGTTGTGATTACTACAATCAATCCCTCGTATGTCACATTGGTATCAGAGCTTTATAGGGGTAAGCAACCTTAGTTCATGTTCATTCCAAAAGTCATTCAATAAGTCAGCATGTTAGTCACTTCCGCTCAGTTAAATCCAATCTTCAAGATCTTGCAGGCCATCCTTAGGGTTTTTCCCTTAGGCATGCATCATTAACCCATCCATTTCCATTCTTGCACAACATATAGGGTTGCTTAGGGCTTGCATCAGCATAGTAGTCATCCTAGCAGTCAGTCTAGCATTTTTGCATTTGCAAGGCATACAGGTTTTATCCATGAGTTCTCTGGGGAAGAATGACATCCATCATCAAAGGAGTAAATGAAGTTTTGGGCTTCAACTGGCAACAAGGGGTTCTCTTCCACAGAAGAAGGTGGAAGTTTGCTCTAACATTGCCTTAGGAGGTTCAGAGGTTAAGGAACGATGGAGATGGTGGGTGAAAGGATTCCACAGATAGGTTAGGGGTGACTCAGGTATTTCCGAGGAGATCTACCAGCGTTTGCCACTCAGTTTCCGCAGCGAAAAAGTCTTTGGCTCAAAGGATTCAACTCCTGCAGGCAGTCGACCTCAGTCCTGGCAAAAGAAGTCAAAAGGGGTAGTGGTTTCAGTGGAGGAGTATCAGCAGAGGAGACTGAAGGTTGCCAAGTGTACCACCTAGCAACAGTTTAGCAGAGGGGAATGTCACGTGCACACCCATCAGGTGTACCAGTGACATGGCATATCTTAGCATCCATAAGCATTAATCCAAGTATAATCCATGCATTAATCATAGCATAAGCATGTGTATGGGGCTGTGTCAGCACCATCATCAGCACATAAGTCTTCATGAGCATTTAGGGCATTTAAATACATCAATTTGTGGATTGTTGTGACCAACCGACAGCTGTAGCAGCAGCCGACAACATTTAATAGAGCATTTCTGGTAGTCGTGAGCATTTACACCTGGCTGGCAGCAGCCTATCTGCCCGACCAGCGTCAGATCAGCATATAAAAGGTATCGCATCAATTCAGTTTAGATCATTTGGATCTTCTCAGCGTTTTCCTTCCTGGGAGACAAGGGGATACATTTCAGCATACAGTCAGCATCATATCTCATCTTCTCCTTTGTGTTTTCTCCTAGGAGACGAGGGAAGCAGATCAGCATTCAAGTCATCTCCTACCTCCTACATAGAGGGAAGCCAGCATTCCAAGGGTGGACCTCAGCATTAGAGATGGGAACAATCATCATCAACATTCATCATATCTCTCTCTTTCCGAGATAGATATTCATCTAGGACAGCATAGATCTATTTATAGATCTCATTTGTAACCATTGCATATAATATAGCTGCATTGACAACTTTGTCTTATCTCTTAAGCATCATTAAGTGAAGTTTAGCTTAGCCTAAGGTAGTGATTACTACGATCAATCCCTCGCATGTCATAGGATAAAAGACTAGATTTTGGAGCATTAGCAAGTGTCATCGGCATGGAAGGCATAGTGGTGGACCAGGACTCCTGTCGGCCAGCCGAAGAGCATCTGACAGTTGATGTCAGCAACAAAAAATATTTCAGGTCCATGGAATTGGCTGACAGCAGTTCGGCCAGTTCACTTGTGACTTGTCCTTCAAAGCCCTATAAGAGGCGATACTTGGCTCCTAGTTAGGGATCTGCCATGTCACCACTACCACATGATCAATGACACATGGCAATGCCACCATTGCCAGGTATTTGACTCTGCATGTTGGTTGCTATTTGAAGTTCAGCTGTGCCCTTGCATGCTTGTAGGTGTGTCGCAAAAGAAGATAGAAAATTGAAAGAAGAGAAGAGAAGAGAAAGAAAACATGAATTTGAAGGAAGAAAGAATTAAAATTGATCCGCAAGAAAAGGTGATGGAACAAGAAACTAAAAGAGAAAATTAATGGAAGAAGCAAGATTTCAAAGAGACAACAAGAAGAAGGGTAATAGAGGAAGAAGAGAGGGAGTTCTTGCAAGAAGATAGGCGTGGAAACGAAACCTCAGAGGAATGGATTGATATACTACCCCAAGGAAGTTGAGGGAACCATTAGGATGAAGCAATGGAAGCAGAATGCTAACTCACGAGTGATAGACCCAACTAGAGGGACATGCTAGAAGGAGAACATGCTTGCCATTCAAGACTTGATGTAGCCATGAAGCAAAGTAGAAGATCTTGGACCACCATGGAAGTGATTCGTGGAGTGCCTAATCAGCTTGTACAGCCCAAGACTCGCTATCAAATGCAAGCTTGATACACCTTACTTTTTGGGAGAAAAGATGATGGATTGAAAAATTCACATTTAATCTTTTGAGAGATTACTTTTGCTCAGAAGTCATCTTTCAGTGCTTCAGCTTTCTTCCATGGAAAATCCCCGTTCACACCTTGGTTCCCGACAGAGTGTCAAACAGTGTTCAAGATTGGTGAGTGGACCAAATTGGTGACGAAAAGACATGTGGGGAGTGGTTAATGGGATTGAGAAGAGGCCAAATAGAGATCCATATCTCATCACTAAGTGGACCAATTTAGACTCCAAAGCATTATCTCTCATCATTTGTGGGCTAGGTGATAGCCAAATCCATCAAGTGAGCTCAGCAAAGACTTCCAATGAAGCATGGCTTAGGCTCAAGTCCATCTCTGGACAAACCAATGCAACTGCTAGATTCTTCTTAAGGAAGAAACTTTACAGGATGGAAAAGGATGACAAAGCCAGTGTTGTTTCTCATGTCAATGACATACGATGTATAATTGACTTAGTGGTGCAGGTGTTACCATTGATGAAGAGGAGGCCATCTATGTGTTGCTCTCCAGCATGCCTCCTTGTTATGAACAGTGTGTCTCAGTGATAGCCAATCAAACCAATCATACTCTTACCTCAGTGACTTGTGCCCTCATTCCGGAGGAAACCCGCATGGAGGGCTCCAAAGCTTCAGCTTCTTCAACACCAATTCTAGTGGAGCATGCCTATTCCGCTACAGTCAAGAACAAGAAGACTCATCTCATTCTTATCTAAGTGGTGGCATGTGTTGCTCTAGTGGTGTGAGTTTGCTTATGTGATCATTTCCATTGTTTGATTCATTCAATCATTGTTAAGCTTAAGCTCACACTATGTCTTTTAACAGGGGCAAGTGCCCCTATATATATGTGAGAGGGTTGCCAGTTAGCCCAGTCTAAACAAGCCGACAACCCTTCTATGGACCCATGACCATGCAAGGCTGGTCGGCTGGCCCACGACCAGAATAACTTGGTGGGCTAGCATCAAAGTGGGCCCCCTATTGCCAGCCGCCTCCTACAGGTTGACCAGGGAAAAAAACGGCCCCCATGACAACCACAAAACTGGGAACAACAGGAAAAAATAGGGACTCCTCCCGCGGGCGAGCACATCCACATCATAGGCCCTCACTCCCTACAGTATAGTATGGTACAGACATGAGATGAATTTTAACATGGGGATGGGGGCTTTCAGTGGATATATGGGACCCAATACTATGTTGTATACTTTCTCTTCTATCTCTCTCTATTCAGTGAATGGATGCTAAAGATCTCACCAAAGTAATGGTTTAAAGAAGGCTTGTTGTGCGTTACCACGATCAACCTTAGTGCATGTAACATTGGTATTAGAGCATTAGGTTGGTGACCCAACTCAGCTACCTAAAGAATTGAGTGCATCTGATGGATGGTTATACTATGGTTTGGAAAAATCACCCGGGCCTCCACCATGTCGGGAGAGACATCTCATCAAGAGGAAAGCTAGCAAGAAGTTGTGGAGGCACAAAGCCTCCAAAGTGACACACCCAAAGAAAGAACACTTCCGCCAAGCACGAAAGAGGTCCTGAGAATAATGATGGAGCAAATAAATTCATTGAAGATGCAACTTGCAACAGAAAAAGAGAAGCCCAAAGAAGGTCTCTCAGATTTGGCAAAAATGTTCTTAGGTGTGGAGAAACAAAGAAGAAAGATGTGAAGAAGCAAGAAGAAAAGCTGAAGAAGAAAAAGAGAAAGAAGAACAAAGGGATAAGGAAGCCACATGCAAGTATGAGGAAGACCAACGCCGTCGAGAAGAAGCCGACCGAGAGTACCAGCAAAGACTCAACTCGGAGGCTATGCAACTCCAGCATTAGTAGACGATGACACAGATTTTGGGATTCCTTCCCAAAATGGCTCCAAATCCTTCTTTGTCCACCACTGTCATCCAAACTTCACCAAACTTCAGTAAGTATGATGCTAAGTGGGATCATGTTGCTATTCATCAGTTTGAAGCACATTTTCCTTTAGCTAAAATCATAGATCCACAAGACAGACCCTTTAACAAGCCAATATCAGTTTGAGTGGGCTACTTTTGTGGCTAACCTCAAGGCCCGTTTTCTTCCACCACAGTATATGACCAATCTTGAGAACAAGTTTACAAACTCACTCAAAGTGGTTCCCTTGTTTTAACCTATTCCAACAAGGTCATTACCATGGCCTAGTAGTTGGGTATATCAGAAGAAGACAAGCTAAAACAGTTCATTAGAGGTGTAGACGCAAACATTAGGTACCCAATTAGGAATTATGCATGGGCAAAATCAAGAGCCGATGTTGAACAGAGGTAAGTCCAAGCAAGTACAGTCTAGTCCTAAGCCCCAACAGCAGTCATCTACGCAATAGTCATCCACCTAGGGTAAGGGGGCTTAGAACAACAAAAGGACCAAAAGAAAAAATTTCAAGGTCACTTGGGCAATAAGAAAGATTCCACACCCAAGAAGACTCCTAAGGAAAAATCTAAGGAGGGCATCACTGGAGGTTACCTCTAGTCGGATGAACAGACAGGGTACAAGGCAGAGAACCGTTGTTTCTTTTGCCACACTATGAGTCACGGGAAGAGCGATTGCACTAAGCGGTAGGCTGAAAAGTCTGCCAAGGCACACACTTCCACAGTAGTGATCGTAGCATCCTCATCCACATCTTCACCATAAGCCTCTAATGCTATTCAACTATTGCCCGCTTTGAATTTGGTGCCACTTGTGGTATTTGATGATAAGTAGGAGCGTGAGGTTGAAGGACAGAAGAAGGCTCTTATTCGTGCATGTGGCACTACAAGGGGACAACAGTTCATTGTCCTCTTCGACATGGGCAGTTCTGAGGATGCTCTCTCTCCGCAGTTGGCAAACAAAATGAGCTGTACCTTGGTTCCTTATCATTTAGATATGGACGGGTTTACACCTGGTCTACATGCACATCTCTCTCATAAAGCTTAGTAGTTTGAGTTTTAGGTTCAGAAGGCAACTTTCCAGCAGGATTTCATTCCCTTCCCTCTCTTAGGGTTTTGACATGATCCTCGGGACCCAATGGTCTAGAGAGTATGCACCCATTCTTGATTGGAGGGAGGACACTTTTACTATTGTTGAAGGTTTTCCTAAGCCTATCATGATTTGCAGGGATAGGAGCATTCCTAGAATACCACTCATTTTTCACATTTAGGCCCAATGAGATTTATGTCTGCTCTTAGTCTAATGCAGTTTAGACAGCACCTGCATTGGAGCAGAGGATGGTTGGTCTCCTATCTCAGTACAAAGCAACATTATGTTGCGAGACGACCTCCCACCCGGTAGACCTAAGGACCATCGCATAGAGTTGGTTCCTGGTTCAGAGCCTCCCAACAAGTTCTCCTACCGCCTTTCTAAGGCATTATAGAGCAAGCTAGAGCAATAGTTATCCCAGCTACTCCATGTTGGATTTATCTAGCCTTCCTCCTCCCCATTTGCCACTCCCATTTCTGTTTGTCCAAAGGAAGGATAAGACCGCACGCTTATGTGTGGATTATAGGGCGCTACATAAGCTAATAGTTAAGAATAGATTCCCCATGCCAAGAATAGAGTACATCCTAGTGTTAGACATCATCTTCTTGTTGCTGGCTTCCTGTTTGGTGTCCTATTTCAGGCTCTAGGGCTGACCATGTTAGCTAGAGGGGCTGGTATCCATGCGGTAGAGAGGTCTACCAAGGCGTGCAAGATCTCAAGACCAGAGTAATTGTAGGTAGGCAGGCGGTTTGTGTTGGTCTCGTACATACATAGAGAGAGAAAGGAAAGATGATGACCAATATGATTAAACACGATTAATTAGGGAATTAAGGGAAATCACATAGGAGTCGTGAAGATTTTGGAAAGCATGATTTCTATTAATGTTGATGCGTTCTTTTATTACAAGTTATATAATATGGTCTTAGGCCCATATAGCAACTATGACACGTGTACAAAAGATATAGCAACTAAATGCTCTCATGCCATGTGTGCACTATGTGTACCTATACTAATAAAGGTGCTATGTGCTAGACTAAGGTCTACAACCATTCATTTAATCCTAACATCTAATGTGCCCCTAGCGCTTATTTATGTGCATGTGTGCACTATCCCTAACAATATTTAATGTGAGATTATGTTCACATTACACCTACATTTTTCTTAACTTTCCCTCCTTAGTGGTTATGTTCACATGTCTAGAAAATCCAGTTGGAAGTTGGGCTTCATCTTTCTTGTGCTCCTCCGAGGTTGAGTTAGTAGCTTCTTTCTTCTCGTTGGCAAGCCGCTTTCGACACTCAATTGATGTAGTGTCCAACTTTGTGGCAGTAGTGACATTTCCTTTCTTCTTCTTGGATGTATCACCCTATGATCCATAATCCACTTTGCCTTAAGAGAGGACATTCCCCTCTTTTAAGCTTGTTCTTCCTTGTCTCCTCCTGTTGCAGAAGTAATCCAACCCTCATCGAAAGATAAAGGGTTTGCACCACCCCTCATGGACAGGTTGATGGATGTGTGAAAATTGAGATAAGAGTCTGGTAAGGAGTTGAGGGTAGTAGTCACAAGTTGCTTATCCTCTATGATTTCATCAATGTTGAGGAGCTGTTCTTTGAGATCCTTCACCTTCGTCACATGATCTGCCATTGAATCTCCCTCATTCATCTTGAGGTTATCCAACTCTTGCTACAAGAAAAGTACTTTGGCTTCATTATGGGTTTGGTACATGGCATCGAGGACCTCTCATGCGGCTTTTGATGTCCCGCATGACCAGATGTGGGGTATGATAGATCTCGAGGGCAAATGGCTTGGGCATCACGAGAATCCCACCTTCTTTGATCTAGAGTAAGTGCTTGTGGACCAGGTGTTGCAACTGCTTGAGAAATAGTCACGTGGAGCGATGGCCCATTTCTCACTATGGTTTTGGACTGCCTGACATGGCAAGACAGCCCAGCCCCCCCCCTTCTTGATATAGACTCCCTCTAAGAGCGGGTCCCCTTCTTACTTTTCTGTTATACCTTGCCAGCCAGAGAGGGAGCCATCCTTACTCTTTTTTTTATACCTTGCTTTAGGGATGTACATATTGCTCCCACCCACAGGTGTAAGTGTAACCTCAATTAAAAGGGTCATAACAGAGCCCTCATCATGAATCTCAATCTCGCACCCTGTTCGAGCTGTGGGGTGAAAACGTTTACTTGGGTGGATTTTTCCATATCCGAAGTCACCAAGAGGGGTCGTCGGCTGTGGCTTTTGATGGGGCAGGGTTCAATCGGTCTGAAGTAACCATGGAATCTGATAACCTGCACCTGCTGCAAGGGCCCATGTTCAGGGAACTTAGGTCGAGACTTGCTTTTTATGTGATTAATTTTGTTTGGATTTTGTAGCCCAGCTTTTATTGCATTTGTAGTTGTGTATGATGTGAGGCAAACTACCAACAAAATTTACAGAAGCTTATGCAATTCTGATTGGCATTGCAGGAAATCAATAAAACTGAGCTAGAACGTTTTGATTCTGAAAGGCAAAGAGATTTTTTGGAAATGCTAAATGGATTTGTTCGTAATCAGGTTTGCAACCACTATCATAAGCCTTCCTTCTTCTTCTTTTTTCATTTTCTTATCTTATTTTCTCTGTTTATTTTTAGAACATTGACCTGTCTAGGTTATTTTTAAATTTTTAATTTTTTATAATAATAAATAATTTGGTTTTTATGTTTTTGTTTGGGGTGACTTGGCTGGAAATTTGAATTAGACATTGGCCTGTCTAGTTTCATTAAAATAAAGCTACGGATCAGTCAATTATTTGTGATTTCAGGACTTAGTGAGCAGTTTGCAAGAAAGCCTTGTAAAAAAAGATGTTAGCAAAAAATTACTTTGTGCCATCCACTTGCACAACGTTTAAAGCTAGGATTGCAAAAATATATCATTAGTTATCAAGAAAAATGGCATACATCTCTTGTTCTTATATTCCATACTCCTCTCTGAATGGACTTGGTGCGCAGAGAGAGAGAGAGAGAGAGAGAGAGAGAGAGAGAGAGAGAGAGGATGCAATGTTTTTGGTGCTGGTTTCCAGGTTGGATATGCAGAAAAAACTGCAAATGTCTGGTCTATGGTGGCTGAAGAATTCAAACCTGAAGGAAGGGTACCAGACTCCCTTGTTTTAAGCACATCATAATTTGGTTATTTGGTTTTTGGACTTTTAAAGGCGTTTCATAACAAAATGGTGCATAGCTGATTGTGAAGGCACATCAGGGTCTCTCTCTCCCCTGGACATTCTAGATGGATGAGGATGACACCACACCCACATGAGCTCTTTTTGTATTGTATTGATATGGAGCTATACCTTTCACACTTGCTTCCCATGGTGCTGTATATGCTAATGTATCTAGTTTATTTTTTTGTTCCTGTGATCATGTTCTCTGATGTATTTTATTCTAACAATTAGTGGTCTCACAGACCCTTTTGGGTCTATAACTTTCTCTCTCCCCTTTGGGTCTTTTTTTAGACGTTGTAATGTAACTCTAACTCTCTCTCTCTCTCTCTCTCTCTCTCTCTCTCAAATATATGCAAGTGGACTTGACTATACATATGTAAAATATATATATAATTAGTTGACCTCTCATGGTATATGCTTTACTCACTCCCATAGGCGATATTTCGGTCTCTCTTGCAATTCCTTCAAAAAAACCATTCAATGACTCAATCTTGCACCCATCTCTCTCTATATACATCCCATAACCCTCTCCTTGTTACAATCTAGTATGATCCATCTCTCTCAAGCTATAGCTTGAATTGAGGAGCTTCAAATATCAAAAGTTTGGTGTTTTTTTTGAGCTCTATGTAACTGTTAAGATTTGTGATGATGTGATGGGGTGCCGAGTCATCTGAGAGACTTGCTCATAGTATGATATTTTCACAAAACTTGCAGTTGTGTAGACCTTAAAGAACCGTACAATTTTGCTTTTGAAGCACCCATATATATATATACACACACACACACACACACACACACACACACACACACACACACATAAAACTACAGCTCTTGTATCCGAAATAAAGATCCTTTACTTCACGTTTTCCTCTACTTTTGTTGTGTATCTCTTGCATAGTATATTTGTAATTCGTGTATTAATAGTGCAATGTTTTGTCTTAAATGGAGGATTTGAGTGAGAACAGGAGTGAATGCAACATGGCTATGCGTTAGTATATTAGCCTAAAACTAGCAGAAGTTATCATGGATTATTAGTTATCATATTGGCTATATGGGCTTTTTTGTTGCTAATTAGTAGTTGGATGCATTTATAGCAAGAAGTATCAACCATAAGCTCATATGTTCGACTAGATTGGTGTTTGTTTCCACTAGAAACCATTTAGCATATGGCACCATAGTTGGCAACTTGAAGCACAAGAAAAACATGGTTTGATGCTTCCCAAGGTGCTACATAGTAGTTGCTACTACGGATTGGGGTTATTAGCAGCTAACTACACAGTAGTATGTCCATTGGCTTCCTAACTTGCTAGCTAGTAGTCATAAAGCTAGACTAGCAACCAGGGTTTTCTTCTGATGAGCAATCTTGAATTGACAGATTTCACTGCACGCTGTGAGATTTTATGCTTTTCAATCTATTTTTTTATGAACCTCCTTAAATCTTATAAGCATTTGATGACCAGAATGAAGCTTGCTAGCAACCAGAGGCATTTTGAAGCACAAGTAAAGGTAGTTTGGTGTTTCCTAAGGTGTTGCTTAGTTATCTTTAGTAGAGACAATACGCACTAGCAAGGTCTCAAACCTTTAAAAAAGCTACCATTTTTTACAAAACCCATGATGGGATGGGAATGGGAGATCATGGGTGGGGAATTCTCCTAGTTCATCCTTGACACTCTGTCCATTGCAGGGAGTCTACAAGGGTCCTTAGTAGCCACTAGCATGCACTTTGGCCTCCTAGGATGCTAGTTAGCATACATTTTAGTTAACTAGCAACCATCTTGGCCACCACTAGCATGGACATTACTACTATATTTCCCATGCACATTAAAAATTAAACGTATGTGGGTGTGTAAAATATTGGCCTTGGCATTTTGTAAATTAAAATGTGTACATTAAATTACCTAAGGTTAATCGGCTAAGGTTGAATTTTGGGGCCAAGGAAATGAAATAAATTAGGAGATATCTATGTGGAATATTAGTTGTAGTAAGAATAAGGGTTAGTTGCATGGAAAATGGATGGTTGCATGCATAGTTAGCTCTAGTTGCATGAGATATGGTGGCCTACCATGGTACCTTGAGTTAATTAAGGGAGCATGTGGAGTGTCCAACTATCATTTTCAAGTATAAAAGGACCCCCTAGCTCATTTGGAATACACAAATTTTTATCTAGGGAGAAAAGAGAGAGTACTTTGTATCAATTTTAGCACCACATGCATGTCATTTTATCTAGTACAATCATTTTTAAACACTTTGGGCACCTCAATTGTACATCAAGAAGGACTTGTGAAGTATCAACCTATAGAGAAACTCATGGACTTATAGGGGTCTATGTTGCACATCTATTTCATTTTTGGGCTCTACAAGCAAAAAGGTACAATCAATTCTTATATTCAAAAATTGCTATTTTTTGGCATTTAAATTGAGTTGCTCATTTTAATTCAAATTGATTAAATAAATTAATAATTCTTGATTTAATTGTTACACAGTTTAATTATTACACAATACCTTAGGTAGACCTATTTACACCTTAGGGTGAGATTTGATTAAGGTTGTGTGATTAGAAAGATTTTAATAATCTAAATTGATCCTTTTTTCTCAAAGGTTTAATGTTCAGTTTAGTTATTACACAATACACTAGGTAGACCTAATTACACAATACACTAATTACACCTTAGGGTAATTTTTTTATTAAAAAATGTTTTAATAGCATAAAAGGATATAAATTAGATGAAGGTTCAATATTTTATTAAATTTTTGAGAAGGGATAAGGTTTCTGCACATATCCCATTAATTGATTCTTATTTAAGACATTAACCTTCGATTTAATTGAAGAATTAATTATTTTAGATACCATATATAATTTTATGTTTGATACTTAGATTAATCTAAGCTAAAGTTGAATTTTCCCTGGTCTTAGAATTAGGTTTAGTAACCTAGGATTGAATCAACAAAAATTTAGAGAGAAAAAATCTTAATAAACATGCACATGTATATTAATAATAATTTAGGGTTCAAAATGGATAAATCATTTCAGAGAAAATTGGATTTTTAAAGTGATTTAATAATTAGTTTTTTGGTGGTAAATAAATAAATAGTTATGTAAGATTTAGAGAAAGAAAGTCATTAATTATCCCATTAATTACGAGCAAGGACGCATAAATTATTATCCAAATAAAATGTAAATCTTGATTTTAGTTTTTGGAATCAAATTTGAAGCATAATATGGAAGATAGTCTATATCTATTTCCACAATAAACTGCTCCTCTTGATCTTCATTCCACTTGTGTTGCCACATTTATAGGGGCTAGTAGGGTTGACCAAAATAATACTCCCTACATTTGAGGTAATAGGTTACAACCATTACTCTATCATTGGCCATATGTTGAAATGCAACTTGAACAGCTTGTCATTTTTGAGTGGAAGGCTAGTTTCGAGCCATTTTGCTGTTTTATTTACATTAGTACTTATAATAAAAGATGAATTTACAAACATGAAAAAACAAAATAATATCTCTTCATTCCAAGTATTTATTTATGTACAATGAGGTTTGTTTTTAGGCCATCAATGGTCAAGTCTCTCTCTCATGGTGCAGAGATACATATGAGTAGACATGCCATGATAAAAACATGTAGAAGTATGCCTACCAAACATAATCATATGATGAGGGATAAAGTTTCTAATAATCTTAAACATCTGATGGTGAGATCACGACATAAGAGTTCCATAAGTGCTACCCCTCTTATGACATCTAACCTTATGAGTATCATCGTCGAGCGAGAAAAATGTTCTTTGACAACCTCTTGTTCTAGCTGTGCAAGGTGCCATGATTCATTGTCCCGAAAACCATCTCTATCTCTACTCTACCATGGTCAGAAAAAAGATATACTCTTAATGTCCCGCCAAGGCAACTTGCTCTAAATGTCAAGTAGATATAAAAGAAGATCCTCGTAGGGTGAATGCTATCACGTCGTACTTTGAACAAAAGCCCAACGACTCTTATAGTAGGTAAGGCCTCATTATCTGCTACTCCAAAACAAAAAAAATCTTGCCATGCTTTTTTATAATATCCAAATTAGCATCGAAAGAACTTCTAGTAAACCCAATCTTTTTGAAAAGTTGGTCTATCTTGTGATACCATGCCCTTGGAACCTGTTTCAGTCTATACAATGCCTTCTTTAGCCTACAAGCTTTGTTTTTTGATTCGAGCATCTCAAAACCTAGTGGCTGAGGCACATATACCTCCTCCTTGAGATGTCCATTTAGAAATGCTAATTTGACATCCATGTGAAAAACTAGCCACTGTTTATGAGCAGCCAACCGCCCTGACAATCGTCACATGAGCTGTGGGAGCAAAGGTTTTAGCAAACTCGAAACCCTCCACTTGTGAAAATCCATGTGCAACCAACCTAGATTTATATTTTTAAAGTGAGCCATTAGCCTTATACTTAGCTTTCCAAAGCCATTTGTTACCAATTACCTTTTTGTTTGGTGGTCGGTCAACTAGCTCCCAGGTATTATTTTTATGATGTCATCATACTAAGACTGCATCGTAGCTTTCCACTTTGAATGGACTAAGGCTTCGTCCAAGGTGGCTAGCTCCTTCATTGTTCCCATTATCTTAGATATCAAGGCCATGTTCTCAATGAGATTAGATGCTCTTCTCTGCTCCTCTATTCTCCTTGATCTGTGTGGTCCATTTGCTGAAGAGTCTGGCATCTCAGATATTGGGTTACGCTCATCAAAGAGCTGTTGTCTCCACGTTGGGAGTGGCTTTTTGTGTGGTGTAGCAGCAAGCTAGTGTGGTGTAAGTCATTCTCTGAAAACTTTTCCTCCTTTGAAGGAAATGTAGCTGATGGGTTGGGCTCATAGTGGATTATTTCATTATGTGGTGTAGCAGTCAGCAGGCTGGTGTGATGTGTAAGAGTCGTCCTCTGAAAACTCTTCCTCCTTTGAAGGAAACCTAGCTGGTGGGTTGGGCTCATAGTGGATTATTTCTTTGGCTGATGATAGAGTGGATGGACTTATCTTCTTCACTCTGTGGTGGCTGGTCCACAAACACCACATCTCAGACTGGTGATTGTCTTCTTCATCTCTGGATCATAGAATCAATAAGCCTTTGACTCTCTTAAATGTATCCAAGAAAGATACACTTCTTGCTTTTGGCATCAAGCTTATTTCTGGATGCATCTGGTACATGTACATAACATTCACAACTAAATGTTCTGAAATGAGACACTAAAGGTTTCTTACCAGAGTACGCCTCTTGCAGTGTGATACCTGAAGTGCCTATGTAGCTCCGATGATTGAGGATGTAAATTGTTGTGCTTACTGCTTCAATCCAGAAAGTGTCTTGTAACCCTTTTCCTTTTAGCATGCATCGAGCCATCTCCACGATGGTCCGACGGCATTCTACAACACCGTTTTGCTAACATGTGTGAGCAGTTGTGAGTTGGCACCTAATGCCAATCTCCTACAGTAGCTATCAAATTCCGTTGAAAGGAATTCTCCTCCTCGATTTGTATGGAACTTTTTGATCTTCTTTTCTGACTCATTCTCCACAAGCTTATACCATTGTTTAAACTTGCCAAGAGCTTCAGTCTTATCCCAAAGGAAATAAAACCACATCTTCCTATTGTAATCGTTGACTAATAGCATAAAGGAAGAAGATCCTCCCACCAATCCAATAAAGACATCTTACCACAAAGATCAGCATGTACCAGCTCTAGAGGAGTCTGTCCTATTGCTGCTCTCTTGTGTGGAAATGGCTTGCGTTGTTGCTTACCCATCATGCAAGCCTCACATGATTCCTATAATTCTGAAAATGCATGCAAATCAGCTACCACTCCCTTTTTCTACATCTCCTCAAATCCGATGTGACCAAATCGCTCGTGCCAAAGCATGCTCGTGCTCTTATCTGCAGTTGTTGTAAGGGCACTCAACTCATAAAGATTGTTGCGTCTTACTTCTTTATTGACTACCTTACGAGCAACATCTAGAATTTTTGCTTTAGCTTTCTTGAAGCAAACTTCAAGTCCACAATCTGTCAACACAACAAATTTCTCTTTATTTCAGGTACATAGAGTATGCCTGTGACAAAAATGCTTTTTCTCGTCAGTCTACTTCTTTCTACAGTCTTTGACAGTGCGACTCTTCTTGTTACAGTAATAGCAGTTCCCTTGAAACTTCTTCTTTAGCTGTTGCTTCTCGTCATCATAAGATGCCACACCTTTTTCTTTAGCATTGGCTGAAAATGCAACATCATCCGCCATCATCACGAGTCTTCATCTGCATCTCCTCCTCAAGCAACATAGCACTAAATTCTTCTCGTCATTATAAGATGCCACACCTTTTCCTTTAGCATTGGCTGAAAATGCAACATCATCCGCCATCATCACGGGTCTTCAACCGCATCTCCTCAAGCAACATAGCACTAAATTCTTCAAATGATAGAGGTAGAACTCTAATTTGAGTATTTAATGTTGTAACCAAGTCATTATACTTTTGTGGAAGAATTCAAATGCACCTCCGAGCTAGTTCTTCACTGGTCTTTATAATCCCCACATCAACCATTTGGTCCCGTATATTTTTGATCTGCGTGATAAATGTTTCAACAACTTCTCCTACTGTAAACTTCTCAACGGTAAGCTAATTTTTCAAGTTCTGAATCATGGTCTAATTCCAAGTCTCATATTGATTTCTCAGTATGGTCCAAGCCTCTAATGCTTTAGTTGTGTCTTGAATCGGAGTAAGAACATAATTACTACACTAGTGACAATAGCACAAAGTGCATTAGCATTGCGCCTCTTCCATGCCAGAACAAGTGTAGCATCTGATGAAAGTGTGTTCGCACTATTATTAGAGTCAACAATTCTCACTGGTTCTACATTTTTTCCCAGAACAGTTTCTAGAAACTCATAAGTCTAGAATGACATTGATTTTGATTTTTCTGAGAGTAGTTTGTCCCATTAAGCTTGCCTTCTATGAAGGCTGGTGGACGAATACACAGAACTAGTACAGCAACACCACAGTGGCAACAACAACAGAGATAGAGACCATCACTCTTAGTATTCTATGAATAAAGTACAATAGACAAAGTAATAGATAGAGAATTTAAAAAATTCTTAGATGGAAACAATGCAATGGTATTGTCCATCTATGCGCTCTCAAGTAGAGCTTAGATGACGATCTAAACAAACTCTAGATAGAGGAAGTACTAAGTATGGAGAGTGTGGATAGTCACAAGCATTGGATACCTTACCTTGTGGTAATTGCGTCTCTATATATATCGTGTTGCAGGTGGTGTGGTAGATGCGTATACAACGGAGACATAACAAAAAAAAATGCAACCAACCATCCACCGTCCACTAATAATGAACTTCGATATCTTAAAAATATTTCAAGAATATTCTCTACACTGTTGAACCCCAACTGACGCTTACACCCCTTTCCATCTCCTAACCATCAATGGTCACAATAATAATCCCATCAACATCTAAATCGAGGTTCCCACCAAAGATTATGTACCACAATGGCATCTCATAATGAGAACCTTTACACATGCACAACAAACATAGATGTGAGATACATGCTTAAAGGCAAGCATTGAGTGTATACTAATAAGAATATCTCTTCTCACCTCTATCTAAGCATTGAGAGTTCTCCCTTAATGTCTTTGGCAAGGAGTTTCTGTGTGACAATGGAATGAGTAAGTGGTGGACAACTAGCACACCCAGAATGGAAAGTTGGATTTCCAACTCGAAGATTAGACCTAACTACACAAAGCTAAGGTAAGCTCTTAACTTAAATAGTATAGTGCATGCATTACACAAGAATATCTATCAATATATATATATGAAAAGCAAGATTAGTGAGATCATAAATTTAATATAAGGCTTTAGATTGCTCAATCTTACAAAAGAACTAAAGTTTGTTAGATAGTGTTAATTTAAACTAGACCTTCAAATCATAAAAGTTTTCCTAGATATCATTGTACCTTACATTGTGATATTTGGTGAGCATGAGAATTCTTTTAGTGCATTAAAGAGACACTTTTAAGATGAGGAGTATATATATATCTAGATAAATCCAAGAACATGAACAAATTCACCTTTTAGGAACGTGCATGTTATATACTCATGGTAGTTAACTCACAAGACTATATAACTATCAACTCCATTATGTATAGTATGGACTAGATACTACAACATCCCCACTAACGTCATCAATGCCCAATAGTGGGTGTAGAACACTGTATCAAGATATGCACACACACACACACACACACGAGCATATATTCACACAAAGCCCTTCGTACTGAGTTTTTGTCAAACCTCCGGAGATGCAAGACAGACTCGGCCATAATAAAGCCTAGCACTAAGAGAGGTGGCAAATACAAAGAATTAGTACAACAAATAAGTAGCATGGCCAATAGTGGAGAACTTTGTATCCAGATATGCTCTCACATGCACTCCACACACACACACACTCACACATAAGAGCATATATTCACACAAAGCCCTTCGTACTGAGTTTCTATCAAACCTCCAAAGATGCAAGGCAAACTCAACCATAATGAAGCCTAGCACTAAATAAAGGTATAGTCCATAGCTCTCCCAAAGAAGAGATACTAAGTTCAAATCTATACCTTAATCACATCTACTTTCAACACCCACTCTTGAATTAAAAAAAGAGAGCAAGTAAAGGGAAAGGCTAGAAAAGCACACGATTCAGTCAAACAATTACCAACCCATTTGCATTTTTGTGTTTACTAGTCCAAGAGAATTGGTACTTTTGCAAGCAAAATCATGGCTAGAGCTAGGGCTTTATAGTGAGCCTTAGATTAGCATGAATAAATAGGTAGCTTGGCCACTACAAAACAAAACCATGCAACAATAAAAAAACCTTCATTGCTTTGGAAGACTTAGCCCTATGTCACTGGGAATATGGAGTGAAGTGTGTATTTAATGCCATTCTAGTCTCGTGGCTCAGTTTACTGGGGAAAGGCCAATCAATGAGTGTTTCCTTACTGACACCATGAAATGAGGTATTTGTTTGGCTTAATGTTTGCGTTGCCAAGGGTAAGTTGTTAAAGAGAGAGAGAGATTCACCTTTCCTTTTTCCAATTTCTCTTTCATTATTTCTTTCAAAAATTGTTGTGCCTTGATACTTGTCAAAATTCCTCTAGCCCACCCTGCAATTGTCTGTCTGTCGATAGCTCACACAATGATAATTTTAGTCATGGTTTTGCTAATACACCCATCTCATATAATACAAGGAAAATATCAGAAAATGCAGAACATATGCACATACACTGCAAAGAAAGAATTAAACTCAAGCCAAACCAGATGCAAAAGTGAGGGTGATTTCGCTGCTCATCACCACTTCCTGTATTTTACAACTACACCAATTTAGAGGGTGACTGCATCATCATCCCGTCTCTTCCTTGGAACTGTTCCCCAGCCGGCCTTCACATACTATAGCTGCCAAAACCCAGTATCCAGCTGTTGGAAGCCCCGTCTCTCTTCAGAACCATCATGCCCAGGCAAAAGCTCTTCCAAATCTCAACTGTCATGCCTGGCTCCAGTTCTATAAACGGGCCATTTGCTGCACATGATCTTTTCCATCCTTTTTGTCTGCTCCTGACCATGGGGAAGAAAGTGCCGCTCCGTTCCCAACATCCCTAGAAATTACAGAGTCTCCATCTCCACCCCATAATGCTGCAGCCTTGGAGCTATAGTTCCCCAGACTTGGGGTCTCAAACGAGCGCGCTGCCTCTGCCAGCAGTCTTTGTGTTTCTAACAGGTGAGCTAGAGCATTCTTATCTTTCACTGCTGCGGCTTCAAGAACCTTCGCTGCTTTCTCCGCTTGTGCTATGAGGACCCTGATTGCATAGAAACACACTCTTGCAGTAAGATAGAATTCAAAATACATCCCAACAATTTTTTTTAAAAATTACTTGGGCTTCACCTGGCTCGTTCGGTTATTTCCCTCCGCTTTTGCTCCTCCACAGAGAGGCGATGAGCTCGCATTGATTGGAGCTTCTCAAGCTTCGTCTCAGTCTGAGGATCTTTGTATGCGGGAAGTTCCTTGGCTGGTTTAAAAGAAATGGGCTGTTTTTTTTGGCTGCCTGCATTATCATGTAATACTTTAGTAAGTGGCTTCTTTGTGTTTGGGCGACTGGCATTCAACTTCTTCGAAGTTGGATTGGATGCTAGACCGCGTTTCACCAAGGAGTCCTGTATGCCCTTCTCCACACTAATTCTGTAACTCTGTCACCATACAAGGAAAAAGTCATATCTTGGACAACCACACAAGCATGTGTATGCCATGCACATGCGCATGCATTGTGTAACATCAGACAAGTAAAAAGTAGTAACTTGCACACTGTCAGGTGCATCACCTACGTGTGCCATGTGGAGATGATCCCAACAAGCAAATTCAGAAGAAGAATAGGCACCTTTAAAAAAATCAAGGCAAGTGCCCGAGTGTGGAGACAATTGGCCACTTGGCACAGTTGACAGTTGGCCAGTTGGGAACAAGTTGGGAACTAACTTGGATATCTTCATGTGCCCCGCAAGACAGCCAATGGACCAGCCCTACATCAAAAGACCGGCCTTCCAGATGCATATAAATAGGAAGCTAAAGGGCACATGAAGATATCCAAGGGTCCATATGCCGACATCTGCAAGTGCTAGTCCTCAGTGCACCAGAGGCGAGTAGTGGGTCACAAGAAGGGTGTTCCAAAGGAGCCAGATTCAGCTGGAATAGTAACCTTTGCTCATGCATGTAGTGTTAACTCTAGCATGGTACGAGTTGGGATCTGAGTCTAGTTCAGCATTGTAATTATTCATGCTTTGCAATGTTTACATTAGATTAGGTCAACTCTCTTGTTTATTTGTGTATTCACGTGATTTTGTGATTAGCACTCATTACCTCTTAATCAGTGTTAATCAAGTTCAGCGTTCAATTTGTGTTAATCAAGAGATGCTTCTGCAATGCAGTGTCACATTGGCATCAGAGCGCTAGGTCACTTATGGCAATCCGCAGCCAGGTTGGCCAGTTGGAAAAGCACCTTTATTGGGTCGATGTGTTGGCCAACCAATAGAACAGCCAACCGGCCAGCCCTACAGATAATATGTATAGGCGGCAAAGGAGAAAATGTGGATATCCGAAGATCCATGCACTGTTATGTCCAAGTTCCAATCCTCAGAGCATAAGTGAGTAGTGAGCCAGAAGAAATGCACTAAAAGGAGCAAGATTCAGCCTGGGGACAGCAGAAACCTTTTGTTCATGAATGTAGCATTAATGCTAGCATGATAAGAGTCCAATCTTAGTCTACATCCAAGTTCAGCATTGTACATGATCATGATTTGAACATAAACAGTAGGTCAACCCTCTAATCTATTTGTGTATTTGCAGCATTAAGTGATTTGCGTTAATTAGCTCTTAATCAGAGTAATTAGTGTTGATCAAGTCAAGCTTCTCCCACGCAATGTTACACGCACACACACATCATTACATGCACACACCCCACATCATTCATGCCCACATGCACACGCTCACATCACACTCACATGCACATCATTACATGCACACACACATGATGTGCCTGCACGCATATGTAGCACACACTCGTCATCCCATGCATTGTTTAACACTGATCCTGTAATTCTGCCACCCTGCAAGGCAAATTCATAGCTTGGACAACTACATGTGCAAGCAACAAACAACCACACCACAAACACACCCAGGCCCATTCCCATGCAATACCCGAAGGTGAGCATGTGCACATACAAAGTAGACATGGCATAAAAACCTAAAACAAAAGCACCCCTAACAGGAAAGATTCTTGCAGGCCTCAAAAAAAGAACCTTACAGGATCAGCCCATTTGGCTTTGATTGCTTCAGATATTTTCATCCTCTGTTCTATTGATAGACCATGCCTGGGAACAGGCTCTCTTCTTACATGCAGCAGCAGCTTCCATGCAGATCGTAACTGCTGCTTTATGGTGGCATGACTGTTCCACTGATACACCACATCCCCATCATCACCTTTTCTCGCAGCCTCGGCAATCATCTCCTTCCATTCCATGAGACAAATGTCTTGTCTTGCTTTCATCCTCCTCTTTACATTCCATGCACTTAATAATCCAGTCTTTATTTTCAACCTGATTTCAGGGCTGCATACAAAATGCATGACAATTTGAATATGGGCTATACAAACCATAACTTTAGACAGGAAAAAAAAAACACCGTAAATTTTCAACATTACAGCAGCAGTCCATGTATAATATTGTCATGTGCATGCACATGGACATGCCTAATCCCAAGCTAATCCCTGATTTGTAGCAAATAAAACATCAGGATTAGAGCAGTTCTAGCTGTCAGAGGCATGAGGAGGCATGATGTGGGGACCAGGACCCTGTTGGCCAGCAGCTTAGCATGTATTTGATGGAGTCGGCAGTATATATGTCCATGGAATAGGCCGACAGCAGGTTGGCCGGTTGATTATTCCTCCAAAGGCCTATAAAAGGCACCGCATTGCTCATGGTTAGATATCTCACTCCCCTATGGAGTAGGGTCATAGATAGGTTGTTGATGACCCTTTTTGGTAGGCCAAAGGCCACAAAACATGTACCTTTTTGTACTATATGAATATACTGAATACACAGCCATCTCTCTCTCTATTCTCAATCTATGTTGATTGTTCTTGTATCAAGAGTTCCTATGAAGTGCTTAGCACTGAAAGAAGACTACCCAAATGTCAAAAATACAAATTTCTTTACACCCTTGGTACCATACTCCTATAAGTCCTTTTTGTGTATGAGTATGTAAGAGAAAGAACACAACAACAGGAATCAGCAACAGTCAATGTAACAGGGAGGAGTGTTTCTCAGAAAAGCATTAGCAGTAATACGATTTAATCCAGAAAACATGACATAAACACAACCATAAATTACTCTGCATAGTGCACCACACTACCCAAGCACTTATACCCACACTTGCCCGAGTCTCACAAGAGTTCCCTAACCCAACTAACACCTCAAGGGCAACTAGGTTCATCTGTTGATGCACAGTGGTGTCCATGTCACGTACACACTCTCCCGACTTTGACATGGATGTGCTTCTACCCATTGGCCAGCTCAAAGGTCCAATACATGGCCGGATTCATGTGTTTGTAAGGGCTACTGTATCAGATCATTGTAATATTGATCCAAGTGATAATTGAAATATTCTCTATGCAATGAATCAATCATAAACACGCTTCCCCAACACCCATGTTAAACTGGTATCAATGCATGAAGTTTTTGACGGTAGAAAGGCTGCAATTTTTTCTTTCACAAGGGCGTTAAGATCCATCGTGAAGAACCCAATCATCATCAGCGTTTTCAAGTTTGCGTTTTTTCTCATAAGGTTGTGTTTTGCAATTTTGTACCGAATAGCTCGTGTGTCACGTGCATCCCGCACTTGGATGCCACGTAGACATTTCTGTACAGAAGGTGCAAGACCTGGGATGGTGAATTGGTCCCATGTGAGCCCAGTCCGGGACGAGTCAGCCAGGGATCCATCTCAGTCGTCCGAGGTCAGGTGTGCATTGTCCTGCACATGAGTCCAAGGTCAGGTGTGCACTGTCCTGCACATGAAACAGTGCCAGTCCGCGCTGTGAGTCTCCCTCTAGAATGATGTCAGTGGTTCTGTGTATCTGGTATGGTACCGGATGCCGGATCACTAAGTAGATAGTGGTTAGGACAAGGGGCCAGCCCATAGGGCTACCCCGGATCTTAGTGTGGGCATGGGAATGGTGTAGAACCACCCCCATGAGGGCCAGGAAGGCCCAGGCTGAACCCACCAGCCATGGAGGGGCTGTAGGACAGCCCTAGGGCAAGATTAAGGCAATTTCCAGGAGATTACAGCCTTTATATGGCTGTAGGGCAAGTATGGGGCAGCCCATACAGGCTGCCCAGCCCTTGGATCGTGGGCAAAAGCTCTGCCCAGCCCTCTGGAAGCAGATGCAGCATTTTATGTGATTTATCTCAGCATTAAATGCTGGAACCTCGTGGGAGTATTTTATGCTGGCCAACTGCTTTAATGCTGGCCGACTGCTCATGATTGGGTAGTATAAATAGGAGAGTCCATAATCCCAATTGTTAATCTCATTCTCCACCAAGAGCTCAAGCATAAGAGGCTAGACAAAGCCAAGAGAGTGCTAAGCAAAGGGGTGAAGGATTCAAGGGCAGGGTATTCCCAACCAAGAAAAGGTCCAAGATTGCTGTATTTTCTTTCAGATTTCTCATCATTCTAATAAAGCAAATACACCATCCGTGGTGGGTGCCCTACAGAGGGTAATTGGGACCCAATACTGTGTCCTCTCCACCTCTCCCTCTCTCTCTCTCTATTTTCTACACTTCTCCTTTCAGTTTGTGCGTTAATTTCTATCGCGAAAAGAGTGCTGAATTCTGAGTATTGAAGTTACCGATTCTTCTCCGAAGCTTCTGTATATAACAGTGGTATCGGAGCCTACTTCAAGTACAAAGATTCAGCAAAGAAACCAGAATTTTTTCTCGCTCGTGTGGTTGGTTTTTAGACGCCAGTGCCTTTCGGAGTGACTCCTGTCCCTTGAAGGACGGTTGGTTTTTAGCCTCCGGAAGCCTCCGGAAGCCTCCCACACAGATAGTGGATGGTTAGATTGCGTTCCGGAAAGGAATTGCATTTTCCTCCTATGGCGAGCTTCGACGACGAGAGAGACCAAGAACCGTGGGACCAGAGTGTACCAAGCAGCCCAGCTAGGGCACCAGGCTTGAGTGTCACAGACATGTTCCAGCAGATGATGCGAGCAATCGCAGAACAGACAGCCAAGTTGGATGAGCAGAAGGCGCAGATCTTGGCTCTGGAGGAGCGTACCCGCTCTCCAGCGTCACGTTGATAGTGGATGGTTAGATTGCGTTCCGGAAAGGAATTGCATTTTCCTGCTATGGCGAGCTTCGACAACGAGAGAGACCAAGAACCATGGGACCAGAGTGCACCAGGCAGCCCAGCTAGGGCACCAGGCTTGAGTGTCACATACATGTTCCAACAGATGATGCAAGCAATCGCAGAACAGACAGCCAAGTTGGATGAGCAGAAGGCGCAGATCTTGGCTCTGGAGGAGCGTACCCGCTCTCCAGCGTCGCGTTTTCCATCTCCTCCTCCCTCTCCTTCCGTACACCAGATACCAGATCCTCGACATAGGGACCCTCTCGCGGAGTCACAGCTGCAGCCAAGCTCCTTGCTTGAGTTGCAGATGCGTGCATTGGAGATCCGACAACGAGAAGACGACGCCATACGACGCGTGGAACACGAGCGTTACCTCAGAGCTTTGGATGCCAGATTGACACCGACGGCGGCCTCGAATCATTTTCTCGAGAAAATGAACTTTAGTAAGTATAATGGTAAACTCGATCCCACAACTCTTTATTCATGGTTACATCAATTTGAAGCTTACTTTGCCGCAGTTAGGAAAACAGATACTGACAGAGTGATCTTAGCCAATTGGTACTTGGAAGGTGAGGCCATTCCTTGGTGGACTCAGTGGGCTCATGCCGGGATGCCCACACCAGAGCAGGTATGGCAGCTTATGTGTGGGACGAGTTCGTCCGCGACCTTAAGCAGCGGTTTCTACCGCCCCACTACCTTGAGCGACTCGAAGATGAGTTCAGGGGAGCGCGTCAGAACGCGCAACCAGTCCTTCAGTTTGCCAATAAAATTTTGACTTTATGTCTACAATTAGGCTTATCTGATACGGACAAGAAGGTAGTTTTTGTATGGCCTGGAAACGCAAATCCAATGGGAGGTGCGTATGTTTAGGCCAGCCACCTTTGAGGACGCACTCTCGCTTGCGCAGGGTGCAAAAATGAAACATAATGGTGGCGAGCCCAAGACTTCCCAGCCGGCTTCTCCCAGGGCTACCGCCTCGGGGGACAAAAGCCAGAACCAGACGGGGTCTTCCCCAGGACAAAGCCCGGGAGCCTCTGGCTCCAAGAACTCGAACAATGCGTCTAAGCTTACTCCAGACCAAAAAGCAAAGGCAAGTAAGACAGGTGGCAAGTTAAGTGCTGAGAAACTTTCTCATTACAAGGAGGAGGGTAGATGTTTCTTTTGTCATACAAAAGGACATACTTCTCAGGATTGTCCGAAGAAGCCTCCAAAGGCCGCCGCCACCTCCACAGCTTCCGTGGTGAGCTCAGCTCCCACACAGACCCCAGCCGCTAACCCTAGTTCTTCAAACCCCGGTGCTTCAGTTGGAGCAATTATTAGCCGGGAGCTCGAAGATAAGCACAAGGGCGCCCATGACCAAGAGTATGAGCGCAACGAATTGCTCAAGCCCTTTGGCTACATAGGTGGCCAGAGAGTCGTCGTCTTGTTTGACAGCGGCAGCACGGAGGATGTGGTCACGGAACAGGCCGCTAGGCGTGCCCGTTTCGATCTGACTTCGGTGGACAAACAGGTTGAGGGTTTTAGCACAGGCATGACAACGAGCGTCAAGTATGAAGCTCTAAGTACTAAGTTAGTGATTCAGGGCATTGAGTTTGTGCGTGACTTTATGGTTGCCCCTCTTGTAGGAGGGGACATAATTTTGGGTATTCAGTGGTTTCACAAGTTTCTCCCTGGTGTCAAGTGAGACAAGCACACGTTCCAGATCAATCGGAATGTGTCAAACGCCCCAGTGACCATTAAGTGTGAGTCAGGAATTCCGAACTTTCCGCTCATAAGCCACTTACAGGCTAAGCGAGCAATCAGGAAAGGCGCACAGTGTGCGATGATTTACATCCAGACAGCCCACACGGTGGCCAGTGCTTCCGAGAAGTACTCGGTTCTCCATGAAAAGTTCCAGAAGATTTTTCTTCGGGACAACCTCCCTCCCCAGCTCCCCCCATCCAATCCGGAGGACCACAACATTGACCTCCTCGTAGGCTCGGAACCCTCGAGCAAGTTTCCGTATCGCCTTGCTAAGGCAATGGAATCAGAGTTGGACCGCCAACTCCAAGAATTGTTGCAAGCTGGCTTCATCAGCCCCAGCGTGTCGGCATTTGCAGCACCGATCTTATTTGTCAAGAAAAAGGATGGGTCTTCCCGTTTGTGTGTCGATTATCGTGCACTCAACAAGCTGACTATCAAGAGCACATTCTCGATACCTCGAATTAACTATATTCTCGAGAGGCTGAATGGAGCAAAGGTGTTCTCGAAACTGGATTTAAAGAGTGGGTACCACCAGGTGCGGATTGTGGAGGGGGACATCCCCAAGACAGCCTTCCATACGGAACGGGCCCACTATGAATTTGTGGTCATGCCATTTGGCTTGACGAACGCCCCAGCTACATTTAACCGCATGATGATGCGTGTTTTCCGGAAGTTGATTGGAAAGTGTGTGTTTATATTTCTGGACGACATACTAATATTTTCAGCTACGGTTGAGCAGCATGACATTGATGTGGAGAAAGTCCTTAAGTTGCTGGAAAGCAACGAGCTCTACGTCAATGAAAAGAAGTCGAAATTTTATCTGTTCCAGGTGCATTACTTGGGATATATAATTAGTGCTGAAGGCATTCGACTTGATCCGGCTAAAGTGGCCGAGATTGTCAACTGGGAAGTACCTCAGACAGCCTATGACATCAGATCATTTGTGAGTATATGCTAGGCATATTCCACCCACATCGACAAGTTTTCTGACCTCTCGGCAGCTCTCACCGATCTGCTAAAGGGAGTGAAAACAAGAAGGCAAAAGATTCGAATGACTCCACGAGCATTGAAGGCATTCCAGAACCTCAAGGTGGCTTTATCAGAAGCGCCTTGTTTAGCACTTGCCTCGTGGGATGACCCATTTCAGGTGATCACCAATGTGAGTAACATCACAATTGGAGGTGTATTGCAACAGAATGGTCATCCAGTAGCTTACATGTCTCGTAAGTTACTGCCTGCCGAGAAGAACTACTCAGTCTATGATCGTGAACTCCTAGCAGTTATACAGGCCTTGAAACATTGGAAACATTTCCTGTATGGCCGTGACTTCGAGGTTTGCACTGACCATCACGCATTGCGCTGGATTCAGATGATACCAAGTGCACAGTGGAGTGATCGACAACACCGCTGGAGTCAGATATTCCAACAGTTCGGTGGTATGATTGAGTACCTTCTAGAAAAGGCCAATCCAGTGGCCGATGCTTTGAGCAGGAAGGGACAAGTGTCTACAGTTCAGACCACTAGACTTGATCTTGTTGGTACAGGACTAGATAACACGAAGCACATGTACGCGGATTCTGAGGAATTCGGTACACGATGGGAACAGGCATTGAATGCCACAGGACCATGCCATTTTCTGATACACGATGGTTGGCTTTTCTACAAAGGCCGACTATGTGTCATGAAGTCATTCCGAGTAGCTCTTCTCCATGATGCCTATGACACCATTACTGGTGGTCATAGGGGGCATGAATTCGACTCTGGAGAAATTAGAATGGCAATACTATTGGCCAAAGATGAGGCGTGATGTGTTTACATATGTACAACGCTATGACATTTGTCAAAAGGTGAAAGCTCCTCGTGGAAAGAAGATAGGGTTGTTACAGCCCTTGCCAATTCCTGAGGGTCCTTTCCAAGATATTTCGATGGATTTTGTCACGAATCTGCCTCCCAGTTCGAGTAAGCGTAATACGCAGTGCTTAACTAATGTTGATAGGTTTAGCAAATTTGTTATGCTTATTCCTTGCAGGGCCAATGTGACCGCCGAGGATGTTGCCCAGTTGTTCATTCAGCATTGGTACCCGATTGGCGGGATTCCTAGAACCATAGTGTCAGACCGAGATGCCAAGTTTACCAGTTATTTTTGGAGGCCATTGTTTGATAATTTTGGTACTAAGTTGAATTTTTCCAGTGCATTCCACCCATAGACAGATGGCCAGACAGAGATATACAACCAGTTGGCCTTTGATGTGCAGAAGTGTTATGTCCACGATCAGCAAGGTAAGTGGGAATCGTATTTGCCTTTAGTTCAAGCTGTTTTGAATGACTCTTTTTCTTCAGCTACTGGCAGGACTCCATATGAGGCAGCGTTTGGAAGACCTTTCCAGTCGTTGTTGTTAACCACGACTTCGGAGGCGAACAGAATGACAGGGACCTTTTCCCATCCGGAAAAAGATTAATGAGGTGTCTATGCGGTTAAAGCTACCTCCGAGTTGGACTATGCACGATGTATTTCATGTCAGTTGGTTAAAGCCATATGCAGGTCCACCCCCTTCAGAGGTCAAAGACGAAGTGGAACCAGACATTGTGGATGAAGCAGAAATTATGGTTCCAGAACAGATCCCCCTGCACCGTTTCAAGCATGGCTCAAGCCGAAGACTACGACAGTTCCTCCCAAAGTTTCAGGACCGAGGAACTCATGAAGCGGTATGGCTCGACAAAGAGTTTTTCGAAGACTATCCGGTGTTTTTGACGGATTATTTGGAGGCTATGCAGCTTCCGTCAAGTTAAGCAGAAGGGGATGTCATGTGCATCACTTGGATGCCACGTAGACATTTCTGTACAGAAGATGCAGGACCTGGGATGGTGAACTGGTCCCATGTGAGCCCAGTCCGGGACGAGTCAGCCAGGGATCCATCTCAGTCGTCCAAGGTCAGGTGTGCATTGTCCTGCACATGAGTCCAAGGTTAGGTGTGCACTGTCCTGCACACGAAACAGTGCCAGTCCGCGCTGTGAGTCTCCCTCTAGAATGATGTCAATGGTTCTGTGTATCTGGTATGGTACCGGATGCCAGATCACTGAGTAGATAGTGGTTAGGACAAGGGGCCAGCCCATAGGGCTACCCCGGATCTTAGTGTGGGCATGGGAATGGTGTAGAACCACCCCCATGAGGGCCAGGAAGGCCCGGGCTGAACCCACCAGCCATGGAGGGGCTATAGGACAGCCCTAGGACAAGATTAAGGCAATTTCCAGAGATTACAGCCTTTATATGGCTGTAGGGAAAGTATGGGGCCCATACAGGCTGCCCAGCCCTTGGATTGTGGGCAAAAGCTCTGCCCAGCCCTCTGGAAGCAGGCGCATGATGCCCAGCCAGTTAGGAAAAAAACGCAGCATTTTATGTGATTTATTTCAGCACTAAATGCTGGAACCTCGTGGGAGTGCTTTAATGCTGGCCGACTGCTCATGATTGGGGTAGTATAGATAGGAGAGTCCGTAATCCCAATTGTTCATCTCATTCTCCACCAAGAGCTCAAGCATAAGAGGCTAGACAAAGCCAAGAGAGTGCTAAGCAAACGGGTGAAGGATTCAAGGGCAGGGTATTTTCTTTCAGATTTCTCATCATTCTAATAAAGCAAATACACCATCCGTGGTGGGGACCCTACAGAGGGTAATTGGGACCCAATACTGTGTCCTCTCCACCTTTCCCTCTCTCTCTCTATTTTCTGCACTTCTCCTTTCAATTTGTGCGTTAATTTCCGTCGCGAAAAGAGTGCTGAATTCTAAGTATTGAAGTTACCGATTCTTCTCCGAAGCTTCCGTATATAACATCATGTGTGTGCATCAAATGAAACTCGCGGTGCCCAGGGGACCAGTCATAGTTTCCACGAGTTTCGAAAACGGGGGTGCGGAGCACGGCGGGAAACGGAGTTTCGGAGTTTCGGCCTTCAGGAAGAAACGAGGAAACGGAGTTTCGGTTTTAGGGTTTAATACATACATATATAATTAATAAAAACATTACAAAAGCTTGAAAAATACATCTTTGCTCAAGTTCAATGTCAAAGACTCAAATGATAGACCAGAATGGCGGAAATAAGCGCGCAGAATGGCGGCGAAAAACAGCACGCGGGTTTCTAAACCCTGGAAAAACAGGGCCTTGGAAACGCCGTTTCTGGAAACGGAAACGTTTCCGAAACGTTTCGATGGGCCAGAAACGGCGTTTCTGGAAACTATGGGACCAGTATTTTATTTATCAAGGAGAATAATATAATGTACAAGCTTTGAGGGCCTTACTCTCCCCACGGGAGATGCCGGATTATCCATATACAAATGCCATAACACAGCCCAACACGAGTTTGCTTCTTGATGAAGTAGCCTAAGTAACTTGTCACCACAATGCATGTTTTGCCTCGGCAGAAACCATAACCCTAACCCTAATTTTCAAGATTGTCAGAATGAAGATCTGTTCACGACATCGTGAAGAGCTCGTTGAGAGGAGCAACTTCGTCTCTTACAGCATCTTCAAATTCAAAGTGGTTAAATTATTGCATAAAAAGTTAATAAGCTGCTTTTCAATTGCTTTTTAAAAGCAAAACTTGCTTTAAAGCAAGCCTAAGCCGGCTCTATATAAATGAGACATGGGAGAGGGCTCTAGTCATAACCACAGCATGGGTCTAAGAGGAGGAGGCCAAAGAAGCCTTCACTCGCGGGCCTTGGGCGCTAGTGTGTATGCAGGAGTGCTCCTAGCCAAGGATACTTGGAGCGAGACCGATAAAGTTGTATCCCAACTTCGTGAAGAGTAAAGAAATATCTCCAATGCTGCCAGAGCGGTTTGGGGCCACCACTTCTCTTGTGTAAGAGCAATCTAGCTCCCCCTGTCTACATCCTCTCTATTTTCTCTCTCTCTCTCTCTCTCTCTCTCCAAGTTTAAGTGATTTAAACCGTCTTTAAGTGCTTGTGTGGTGAAGTTTTTGTCTACCGCCCGTTAGTGGTATTGAAGGTCAGTTTCAAGGTTTTGTTGCCGGGATGGAGCATTGCCGGATGCTCCATCAGCAGTAGAGTGTGGGTCGGGAGCGTTGCTTGTTGTTCAAGAGGGGGGTTCCTCTCCTCCCTTGTCAAGGCACTCAGATAGGATCTAGGAGTCGCTTGGTGATCTCTTTATGGTTCACCCGAGGTATTGAGAGTTGACAGTACATCTGCTTGTGAGACTTCTATGATATGTGTACTAGTCACATGATTTTTCGTATCTTTATCACTTGGGTATGGTTGGAAAAAGACTGAGATGCTGATCTTTACCATATGGTCATGGATGTACTTATATTTGTACACACTTTGGTGTATCTTTTGTGTTATTAAATGCTAGCTTGGAATAGTGCAAATTTTGTACCACTGTGTATGGAAATATTTGTACATGTGGAGTATCTTGCATGTATTTGTCTGTCATGATACTGCTAAGTATGGGTCCCATGTGGATAGCCATATTTTGGAGCAATTGGGACATCACTTGGAGACATGTATATTGCATGGAGTGGATGCTTGGTTTTTGATGACACTTGTTTTGTGTTTATCTTTCTTTGTGGTGTTTTGTTTCAGGTTGGCAAAACTTGGACGTTCCATTTGCACTCGAATACTGAATGAATACATGTGTGGGACAAGGGGCCATTTTATATGGCCTCTATGGTCCAGACAGCTTGCAATAAGGACAACCAACATTAGCAAACATAACACCCGACTTGCATACATGATAGTCGGCCACCTCCAGTCTGTTGGCCACCACACGTGTGGAGTCGACCAGCTTCTACAGAGAAAGATAAGGAGCAGCAGAACTAGTCGGCTATCACCTGGACCACTCAGGACAGCCTCCCACACCTAGTAAAAATAGGAAAAAATATGGAGAGTGGGGAAAAATGAGAAAACACCTAAATCAGGCGGACACACCCACAACAGAGACCCTGGTGTAAATATACAGGCAAGAGATGACTGCTAACACCCCCTCTCAGCTCCTGGATGTGGAACCAACCCCAGTGAGATGGAGTGCCGCCGGAGCATAGCCTGAGGTAGAGACTTCGTGAAGAGGTCCGCCGCATTGTCCTCTGTCCAACAATAAAGAAGCAAGATGTCACCAGCCAAGATCTTCTCACGTACAAAGTGATATTGTATCTTTATGTACTTGGTCTGGGCATGGAATACCGGGTTCCGAGCAATAGCTATACAGCTCTCGTTATCGCACTGGATGACTGTGGGCTCCTTCTGTGGAAACCCAATCTCACCAAGCAACCTCCACAGCCACACAACCTCGCAAGCAGCACCACAAGCAGCCTGGTACTCTGCCTCTGTCGATGATAAGGCAATAGTTGGCTGCCTCTTACTGCTCCAAGAAACTGCTCCTGAGCCGAGGGTGAAATTGTAGCTTGATGTAGATCTCCTCGTGTCTGGATCTCCTCCCCAATCTGAGTCACTCCAACCTTGGAGTTGGACTCCATCCATCAATCCCCCTCCTGTGTAGATGAGTCCAAGATCCTTCGTACTCTGCAGATACCGCAAGATCTGCAATCCTGCGTCCCAATGAGACTTCAACGGCATCTGCATGAATGAGCTCAACAGCCCCACTGAAAAGCTCAAGTCCAATCTGGTGTTCAGCAGCCAGATCAATGAACCAACCAGCTTTCGATGATACAGAGAGGCATCAACTGGCTCACAAGGATCATTTACTATCAACTTTGTGTTTGGGTCCATCAGCCACGTAATAGGCTTGCAATTCTCCATCCCAAAGGCCTCAAGTAACTCATGAACATACCGCTGCTGAGAGACAAAAAAACCCCTTTGGGACTGCCAAATCTCCAATCCTAGAAAGAAGTGGAGTAAGCCTAAGTCGGACATCTCAAACTCCTTTGACAAGGCAGCCTTCGTCACTCCAATGTGCTCCACATGACCGCCAAGTTGACAAATAATAACAAGGGCAAAGGGACCAAGAAGAAGTCATGGTGTTTTGTTTCAGGTTGGCAAAACTTGGGCCTCTGCTGTGGGTGTGCCCGCCCGATTTAGGTGTTTTCTCATTTTTTCCCACTCCATATTTTTCCCTATTTTTACCAGGTGTGGGAGACTGTCCTGAGTGGTCCAGGTGATAGTCGACTGGTTCTGTTGCTCCTTATCTTTCTCTATAGCTGGCTGACTCCACACGTGTGGTGACCGACAGACTGGAGCTGGCCGACTGTCATTTATGCAAGTCGGGTGTTATGTTTGCTGCTGTCGGCTGTCCTTGTTGCAGGCCGACTGGACCATAGGGGCCATATAAAATGGCCCCTTGTTTATATGGCCCCTTGGCCCACACATGTATTCATTCAGTATTCGAGATTTTCTTGTGTATATATAGCAGAGTTACATGCCTCTCTCTCTCTCCTCCTCTATTGCTGTATTTTTCTGCAGTGCACTTGCTCTTGTGTTCTCAGATTTTGTCTTCATCTCCGCTGCATATTCTAACAAAAGTAAGCCTAAGCTGGCTCTATATAAGTGAAGCATGGGGGAGGACTCTAGTCATAACCACAATGTGAGTTTGAGAGGAGGCCAAAGAAGCCTTCACTCACAAGCCCTTGGCGCTAGCGCATGTGCGGGACCGCTCCTAGCCAAAGATTCTTGGAGTGAGACTGATGAAGTTGAATCCCAACTTTGTGAAGAGCAAAGAAATACCTGTGGGGACGCCAGAGCGGTTTGGGGCCACCACTTCTCTTGTGTAGGAGCAATCTAGCTCCCCCTATCTACATCCTCTCTCTATTTTCTCTCTCTCTCTCTCGTCAAGAATAAGTGATTTAAACTGTCTTTAAGTGCTTGTGTGTGGTGAAGTTTTTGTCTACCGCCCGTCGGTGGTATTGAATGCCAGTTTCATAACATGTTTTGTTCCATTAGCTCTTGAAGGATTATAGTTGTAGTTTATAGAAGCGTTTCTTCTTTTCTTGTGTCTTTGGGGACACTTTCTTCTGTAGTGGTGTCTTCGTGGACACTTTCTTCTTCAGCGATGCCTTCTTGGTAACTTCTTTCTTCTTCTCTTGACATGGTGAATGGCTAAGTGGTTTTCCCTGATCTCAGTTTTACCATTCACGGTTTTGCTCTCACTTAGGTAGTCAAGCTGGGTCATAACCAATGTAACATGCAACTGAAAATATACTAAAAATACACTTCATCTCTCTCCTCTCTCTATTGTCTATGTAACATGCAATTGGCTAGATTGTGTAACGCATAGCAAGACCTTCCTTATAAAGTAAGCATGAAGCAATCTTTATACACATGAGGTAGAGCTGGAGAGAGAGAGAAGAAGATGCAGAGACAACACCAATTTACTCACTGAAGGGCTCCCCCTGCAAGCAAGAGTATTTGCTTATATTACTTTGCAGAACTGTTACAATGCAGAGAACTATCTGAGACTACCAAACGCAAGGACGTTGTAGACCGGACGTCTGCTAAACCATCAAGCAGTATGAAGCCACTTCGGATACCCTTATGCACACCCAGATCTGTTGAGGGAGATGCACTACTGAACGCTGATTGCTGAAGCAAACTTCGGGGCTGCCTTTGGACTGAAGCACTAGGTGCTTGGCTGTGATTTATGCTTGCAAAGACCAAGGTCTTCAAGCATACATATCTGCATTGTGTTCTATAAGAGAATAATGATTTTATGAGATGGATTTATGCAATGAAGGAGGGGCTGCTTTTATATGCCACTAGGTTGCTGGTCGGTTGAACCATGCTGCAGTCGACCTGCTATATAACCCCACGACCTGCTGTTGTGAAGCAATAAATGCAGCTTAAGTGGCTTGGCTAGCAACTAATGCTGGCCAACTGGCATTTGTTGCTGGCTGACTGCAATAAATGCTGAAAAAATGCGGAACCTCCTCCATGATGGCTTGACAAGGGGCTTATGCCGCCTAGCATTAAATGCTAACGCATATAAAATGCCCCATGGGCTGTCCAACGAGTGGCCCATGCATCCATGTCATGAAATGCTCTGACATGCTTTGTATATGCATTTGAAAGACTGACTTTTACCATGCCTAACCTCAAATGACCTAAATGCTTGTTCTCCATGTGGGCTAAGGTTGGGAGACTCACCTACGTAGCTCGTGCTTGACATGTCCCAGACTAGGGCCACGACATACGACAATTAATCCTAAAAAGGGTACTAGCACCTAAACATCTGTATAAGTATAGCTCTGTTGATGAGCTAGTGTGTCACACTGCACCTTAGTGCATGGTGCATGTGACAATCTATACCATTGCGTTTTGCATTAGTGTTCCTAATCAGTAGGCTTAGGGCTGGATCAAGTACAGTAAGGCTTCCGCGCATGCAACAGCAAGTGTCTCCACTACGCAATTGGAATGGCTTGCGCTTTTCTGTTGCAATCTCCATTTGATAGAAAAGAGGAACATCCCATAGAGCCTTGACAAGTTAATCCAAATAAGATCGACATCAGCAAATCAAAGAAAATCCTTGAAAGGAGAGACATATATACCATGTACAAAAAGATTATGGTCCCTGCTAGTGACACAATTCCATGCTGCGACTGGAGAGAAAAGTATAAAAGTCACATCCGCAAATCTAATAGCAAGTCATTTAACGACTCGGATAGTGAGACTACTCATGAAGGAGAAGAAGACAAGGTGGAGAATCTCAAGCAGGATGGAGTCTTGAATTCTCTTCAAAGTAGTAGATTTCAGCTACAGGCCATTACACTACATGGCAGCCCGAATATTGTAGCCAAATGTATTACATTTGTGTAAAATTACCATACATACAATTGTAGTGACTAGTTCAGTTTGATCTTTGACATTTAAAGTCTAGAATCCAAACAATGGCCCAGACAATGGCACATTTGTGATACTTGTTTTCTATTATACAACATGCGGCATGCATTGCCATTTTCCATGGATGATGGACCATAATTTCATGTTTTTGTATGGTCTTTTACTACAAGTTTTATATGTTTGCAACACTTTTATAAGAATAAAAAGTACAATACCGTTGAAAACGTATTTCTTACGAGCCGATTTTGAAATGCCTCACAAAACTGATATAAACAGTGTTCAAAGTTTGTTTATATCTCACATATGCCTGGAAGTCCTTCAGCAAAAGAGCATTTGACTCAAGGCATGGAAGAGCCGAAATCAGATCTGCAGTGATCGTGGCCAAGAGCACTAGTATCTAATAGTGGCATTGGGACTGAAATCTGTAGAGATCTACCTTTTGGTTACCTTTCGTACAAAAGGACAGATTCACGTGTATATTTGTCTTCATTGTACATAATGCAAGGAGTCAATGTTTTGCTCTTCGTGGTTTCCATATTTAATTGGTACCAATGAAAACTTAAGGTCCATGAGCAATAATACCATCATGAATAAGAAGACCATGTATCCCAATACAGACAGAATGAGGGAAAATGCAAGGCCTGCAAGGATTGGCAAGCAGCTATAGAGATGCACTGAAGACTTTGAAGTACTTAAGGCAAAGGCAAAAGCCTTGTTCAAACCCATAGTAGTGGTATGTGCACCCATGGTTGAAACTGAGAAAGAGGGAGCTTTCCTAGTAGTCGGACAAATTGTCCACCACGAAGGGTCTCACAAGTGGGAGAGCTTTCAGAACCCGAAGTTGTTCAGCCGATGCAAGACCAAAAACAAGTGATGACATCTCCAAGCATCAACTGACTCATGGACAAGTTCATTAGCTGAATTGGAACCTTTTGGGCAGCCAAGGAGCGATCAACCCAAACGCCCAAATCACACTCCCAGATTATTCACGCAATCAGCACATTCATGACATTAGGTGAATTTAGCTCCTCTATGTGTGTATTTAGTTTGTGCATCTTAATTAGCATCAATCAACATGCTTTTGTATTAGCAAATAACATCAAGGGCAAGGTCTATGGAATTGGAGGAAAAGGGGTGCAACACGGTGAAGGTTTTTTTTTTGAGGGCGGGAAGGGAAGGGAAGGGCTACTGAGAAGCGGGGGGAGCTTCCACTGACGGGGTTTCTTTGAACAAGGAGCATTGGACGTCATTTAGGCAATCCCATCATGCATAAGGACAATCCCATCATTAATTAGCAGCATCGCACGACGACTAGAGTTGCAAACATCAACTTGGGTGGTTGCAGTGTCCACCATTCAGACAAGACGACTTGTCTCTTCCCATGATCCCAGTTTCATTAGCTAAGGACAGAAGTGTAAGGAAATACAACTTGCCATTCACACAAACAGACGAACCTTCCACAAGACGAAGAACTTAATGCAAGAGAGATGAAGAACAATACTGAATTACCGTTGCAAACTAAATTACAAGAGAGATGAAGAACAATACTGAATTACCGTTTGCAAACTAAATTACAAGAGAGATGAAGAACAATACTGAATTACCGTTTGCAAACCGATGGCATCTGCCCAACAGTGTGCTCCAGCAAGTGACTTTCATGGTGATCTAGATAAACTCTAGGACAATGGATGTCATGCACTAGCAAGGGCGCACAACACAATGAAGATAGATCTCAACTGATGATCTCATTATGAGATAGATCATAGGAGGCTACCGAACTTGTCTATATATAGTACCAAAGTTGATCATATTGTAGGTCGGCCACTAGTCTTTTGAGAAGTTGTGTACAAGAGTGAAACTCGATAGGTTGGATAGATGTAATAGAAGATGAGATCATTTGGTAACATGAATGCACAAATGTGACTCTACACCATTTTGCTTAATCATTTTCATGCATGTGATCTCAAGCAATGGTTATGTCTACACTACAATATATGAATGCATGCAAGATATATATGTGATGTTCTGGCAAAACATGTCACATGGTAAGGGTGATAGCATGTTCACTCAGTTTGTAAAATACTCATCATGCCATCTACGTGGTTATGACTTGAAAGATAACTACTTCAGTAGATAGAAAGATAAACATGTGGGCATATCTATGTTATGAAAAAACATCATACTACTAAAAGGTGAGTTCTGCTATACATACCAAAATTTGACTGCCTTGGCCTGAATTCGTAGCTTCTCACGTATCTATTGAAGCCAATGAAAAAACAATTACCCAACTGAAAGTTAATGCTCACAAATAATGCTCAATTTCCCTTGTTTGCTCACCTTGGGATCTTTCATCACTTCAATAACCCTTACCCTGATGCGTTGTTTTGTCTCTGTGAACATACCCGGAGAAATTTGCTAAATATATTCGCAAAGATGCCATTACAGTATACTACTACTTCCGAACCTTTAGCACCTTGAGAGTGTTGCCCCCCTTTGTTCCAAGGGATTCTTCCCCTATTTGCATCGCTAATCCGCTGTCGTCTCAGATGCTCTCGTTTCTCGGGGCTGATTAATTCAATATCCTTCAAAAACACCAAATTTAAGACTACTTAAAAGGTGTCACAACCCCCCCCCCCCCTTTCCTATTTTGAAAGGGGGAGGGGGGGTGGAGGGGGGATGCTTTAAATTTTTCTAATGCTATAAAGGGTAGGCGGTGGGAGGGGGAAGCTTTAAATTTTTCTAATGCTATGGGCAGACACTTGCTGCCTGAGTGACTATCATACCATTCTGCCCACGAGGGGGCATGAACTCTCACCCCAACATCTAAATATATAGTTATATAACCCACAACCAATTTAAAAAAATCTAATGCTTGTGTACAAGTATTTCCCTATTGTTACTTACTTTCAACCGTGTGACAGGTCCTCCGTCAAGTGCCTTCAGACCACCTATAGGATTGAGACCAACATAATAGTATATGTTATTGAGAGTACTATCTTATGAGTAAGACCACCAAAAGTCCAAGCATCGAAAAGGCATAAATTGCAATACATAGGGGAATGATGAGATAAAGTAATCATAGCTTACCCTTTCTTCCTTTGTTCCAAGGAGCTCTTCCCTTATTAGCCTCGCTTATTTTCTTCCTTCTCAATCTCTCCATTTCCTCTCGCCTCCGCTTCTCAGCTTCCTCTTTAGCCAACTTCCCCATTTCTATGGAAACTCCCGCTACCGTTGCAGCCGTACAAGAAGCTCCATTCTGGACTGTTCCCGCGAACAATGCAAGGTCATGCTTTTCAAGAGAACTCCCTGATGGCCCTTCCTCCTGGCATGCTAGAGTGAAGGCCATATTGAATGAGCCACTACTAGAGAGTGAAGAAGGTGCATTCGTGCCAACCCACATATTGTCATTACTTGCAGGAATGCTTGCTGACAAAGCTGCACCATGATAGTCCACTGTGTTGCTTGCACTGCAGGTGGCAATCGACGCCACTCTCGAAAGGGCAACCGCTGCAACAATGCATCTTCTTTGTCTATTCATGCCTTCAACTCTCCTTCCACATTTTAAAATATGGTGGCCCCATATCCATTCGATCCTTGGCTTTGTCTTCTTACTGCAATTCACAAGTGACGGCCTTAAGAGCCCCTGACAGTGTTGAAAATGGAAGGCTTTGATGGGCACTACAACAATTTTAGGCTTTAGAGAAAGGTCCAGTTGAAAATGAGGGCTGCAAAAAAAAAGACATATATCAAAAATTGAGGCCTCCAATGGTAGCATTCTTTCCAGATAGGGATGCTTGGCAAATTGAGGCATAGCAACTTTACAACCGAGAAAAAAACCCACTCACTCAGAATTTTCTTGACAGATAAGAGGATTTATTTGTGATAAACTTCAAGTAAAATGTTCAACGTCCGTAAAAGCAGCGAAAAAAAAAAAAGCACAAATGGCAAGTACAAGACATTAGTTGTAATATTCTTTGATGATTAGGCATAGGTTGCAAGTTAAGTTTGGATTTGAGCCGAGGGCGACCTCGAACAAGGGTGCCAACAAATGAGAGGGCCTCATGCCTTCTCTGCAGCATAAACTTAAACTAGAGATGTTTGCCCTCATATGCTTACACAAACAGTGATAATACTTACACACAACTATGATAAATGTTTAATTTGTTTTGGCAAGGGCGATTTCAATCAGAAAAGACAGCACACACATGTCACACGCACGCACACACATGTCACACGGACGCACGTGTGTGTAATCACACGAGAGTATTGATGGGTAGAAAGATCCATGCCCACACCCGCAGAAACAGTGTAAGCGCGCGGGTGCAGTCAAATCACAAAAGAGCATGAGGGGCAGAAAAATACACACACACACACATGTGCGCACACATGTACGTTTAGGAGAACTAACCTGGATTGCGAGGCTGCTGGTATAAGCATTTCCGTGAAGTCGCTCACCCACTGTTGCTAGTAAATAGTACCGAAAGACGATTGCAGCATTGCTGTACTCTGCTTCTCGCTTCTCGCCCTGACAGCCTCTCCCTTCTTATGCATGTTTGTATAAGTGCGCATTTTGGTTGTGTGTGCATGCGTGTGTGTGACTAGGGTTGATTTTTGTGAAGGTGATCTGATAATTAAATTTGACAATTATTTTTTCACTTGGAGCTTAATTTGAGTGTCATGCACTTAGAAGAAAATAAATATAAACTAAGGAGAAGAAACAAGAGAAGAGCGAACAAGAAGAAGAAGCAACTAAAAAAAGACAAGCACCGAAAACAAAATAAAAAGAGAAGTAAAAGAAAGTCAAGAAACCGTGCAGAGGACAGAAGAAAGCCACAAAGAGAAGAAGAAGAACCGGGAAGGTGTTGCTATACCCTCACATTGTTTTGCCCAGGCACCGGCTAGCTCATATTTATAAGGAGTGGCCATGAGCAGCCCAGGTGCCTAGCATCCCCGTATTCACATGTGAAGGTGACCTAGGAGGCCAGATGGTTTAGAGATGGCTTGTATTAGATTTGGCACACTACCAAATAAGCTCTATGCTATACTGGACCGTTGTCTCATAATGGTCCACATATAGAGTAGGTAGACTTTACTCTTGGATACCCTATCTTGACATTATGGGGTAGATGAGCCCGGATGGACGAGTTTACACCATGGACGGTGACATTGACTATGACTGCATACCTACGCGGACATGTCATGGCCACACCTCGTGTACATGCCTATATAGAAACATGGCTAGCTTCTTTCTCTACATAGTATATCAGTGAGTTTATTCCCTACCTTTTGCTAGCATATAGCCTCTGTCTTAGTAGTTCTAGATCGGTAATCGAAGCTCCTTCACAAGAGCACACAAGTTTGGGGTTTTGCTATCTATTATATTATTATATCACTATAATAATATAGTATTCTTCTTTATCTCTTTTATTGTGCAATTTAAGTTTTAAAGTTTTGTTGTGTGAAAGATCCTACATCTTGTGAGTATTCTCTTGTATATATCACACATTATCTCCTCCTACATGGTATCAAAGCTCCAGCTAGTCGATATAAAACTTCTTTGTTAATTAATGTCTACCAGTACCTTAAAGAAATGGCATCTTCTGTAAGAACCCGTCAACCACCATTCGGTGCTAATGGAAATCTTAATGGCACCAATTATTCCCTCTAGAAGTTCAAGCTTAAGGCTATTCTTTCCTTTTATGAGCTTTGGGATGCCGTCATTGGTGTTAACGTTCACCCCCCACCAATAAGGGATAGAGACCAAAAACCCTATACCACCTGCTACCAACGTTGTCCAAGCTTGGAGAAGAAGGGATTTAGAAGATCTTGTTTCTACCTGTTTTGGCCTAGAGAGAGAAAATATTCTAGAGAGAGATAACTCAATTTTTAGATATCTTTGGATGAAAAAATATCCTTTCTTATTAAAATAAATTCCCCCGAAACAGAAGTTTAAAAAGAATTTCCTAAGGTGCATTAGAAGTAAATTATAATCTGCTAAAAAGACCTTAGCTTAAGGGTCCAGATTTTTTGAAAATTTTAGATTAAGGTTCTGAGGGGCCAATCAGATTAATCCAAATGTAAGGAGGAGATAAATTGAAGAAATAAAGAAAAACCCCTCCAAAAATGAGTAAATACTCACATAAGATGAAGAGTGGACTAAGGACCAAAGGAAATATTAAAAAAATGAATTTTTGGCACCTCAAAATGGGGATTCCCTCTCATGAAAGAGGTGCCTTTTTTCTCATCATTGCTTTCCATTTTAAATCAATAAAATGAGATATTTCATCTCTCCTCTCTCCTAATTCAAGTCTAGTTCCAAAAAGTAAGCTAAACTGACCAAACTGATCTGGAAAATTCTAGAATCAGTTTGCTTGGTTTGATGCTCACTTTTTCCTATAAATAGAAGCCTCTCCCTTTGTAAAAGCTTAATAGTGTTTATGCACTGTTACTTTGCTCCTTCCTAGAGCCAAAAACATTGAATTCACTTGATAATTCACTTGTTTTTGACTAATTCCTCTACAAAGAATTGGTGTCCACTCTTGATCCAAACAAGAGTAGAACCCTCAATCCCTCAAGCCAAAGGTAAGTTAATAATTCTACTTTTTTTTAAATTCTAATCTATGGTTTTTTTGAATTCTTTGCTTTTAATGTGAATATGGATGTTAAGCCTTGATGAAAAGGCTTCCCCCTTCTCTTCATTAAGAATTTCAGCCTTTCTTTATCCTGAAATGAGTAACAAATAAATTGAGTTAAACTTTTCCTATTGATTACTCTTTAGAAGTGAGAAATTGATTAGATTAGAGTGCTTTATTTCATCTTGGGATAAATTTTAAAGTAAATTTAGAATGTAAAAATTGAGAAATGATCAGCCATACAAAGGAGGTCATGGCAAATTTTTCTTAAATTTTGTGGAAATAAGTTTTATCTTTATGTTATTCAAAAAGAATAATCCCCACCGTTTGTGCATTCTAAAAGAATTTCTTTTTATTTTAAAAGTGTTATTCCTATTTTATGCATAAATAGATGCATAAAAGGATTTTCTTTTATTATAAAAGCGTTATTTTCATTAGATTCAATTTTTATGCATAGAAAGATGCATATTGGATATTTTTACTATTATAAAAGTGTTATTTTCATTAGATTTAATTTCTATGCATGGAAAGATGGATAAAAGAATTTTTTTTAATTATAAAAGTGTTATTTTCACATTAGATTCAATTTCTATGCATAGAAAGATACATATTGGATATTTTTTTATTATAAAAGTGTTATTTTCATTAGATTTAATTTCTATGCATGGAAAGATGGATATAAGAAAATTTTTTATTATAAAAGTGTTATTTTCATTAGATTTAATTTTTATGCATGGAATGATGCATAAAAGAAAATTTTTTATTATAAAAGTGTTATTTTCATTAGATTTAATTTCTATGCATGGAAAGATGCATAAAAGAATTTTTTTTATTATAAAAGTGTTATTTTCATTAGATTTAATTTCTATGCATGGAAAGATGCATAAAAGAATTTATTTATTTTTATAAAAGTGTTATTTTCATTAGATTTAATTTCTATGCATGGAAAGATGCATAAAAGAATTTTTTTAATTATAAAAGGGCAGTACTCATTCATTTATTTCCCCTGGATGCTTGCGTAAGCTAGTCTTAAATCAGAAATCAGGGAAACCTATGCAAGTTGAATTGGCCAGTGGGAAGATCCTTTTCACTCACCATGCGACAGATCGTATTCAGTTCAATCTAAATGGGAATATAACTGACTGTCAGTTCAGAGTCCTACCTTTGGGAGTTTTCGATGAGATCCTTGGAATGGATTGGCTCCACAAAAATCAAACCGACATTCACTGTCACAATAGGACCATTTCCTTCCGTGACCTTCATGGAAACAAAGTTCAAGGAACCGAAATTTCAGGATCCCCAAGTCTGCAATTAGTAAAAGCTTCTAAGTTACTGAAAGGACTTAGAAAGAAATAGCTCATTTTTGTTGTCAAAATGAATCCAGTAGACACAAAGTTAAAAGCTAAAGAACCAGAATGGTTAAGTAAATATGATGATTTATTCCCAACAGAGCTAACCGAGATGCCTCCGATTATTCGGGAAGTAAATCATGTGACACGCACGTACAGAATGCTAGTCCCTGAAGCCATTGAACTCAAGGAACATCTTAGGCAGCTGTTAGAACAAGGATTTGTAAGACCCAATGTTTCACCTTGGGGAGCGCCCGTTCACTTCAGAAAAAGAATGATGGAACGCTAAGACTCTGTGTGGATTACAGAGGTCTCAATCAGCTGACAGTTAAGAATAAGTATCCTATCCCCAGAATTGATGAGCTTATAGACAGGCTAAGTAGAGCCCAGATCTTCACAAAGATAGATCTCAAATCAGGGTATTATCAGATCAGAATTAATGAGCAAGATATCCCGAAGACAGCCATCAATACTCGTTATTATAGACACTATGAATTTACCGTCATGCCATTTGGATTGACAAATGTCCTAGCTACATTCAATCGCCTAATGCAAGACATTCTCAGAGAATACTTGGATGATTTTGTTCTTGTTTTGTTTGATGATATTATGATTTACTCAAAGAATGCAGCTGACCATGAAGCTCACGTCCGAAAAGTTCTTGAGATTCTAAGGAAGCACCAACTCTTTGCTAAAAAGAGCAAATGCACTTTCTCTGTCGACCATGTTGAATATGTGGGATTTTTGGTATCCAAAGACGGGATTTCTCCAGATTCCGCAAAAGTCCAAGCAGTCAGAGATTTGCCTGAACCAAAGACAGTGAAAGAAGTCAGAGGATTCTTGGGACTAACTGGTTGGTGTAGAATTTTTATACCTAAGTATGCTCTCATAGCTTCCCCCTGACTAATCTTCTCATGAAGAATATCCCGTTTCAATGGTCTACCAGGTGTCAGAGCGCTTTTGATAAACTAAAGACTGCCTTGGTAACCAATCCCGTTCTGAAATTGCCAGATTTCTCTCTACCCTTTGAGGTAGTAACTGATGCCAATGGTTTTGCCCTAGGAGGTGCACTCATGCGCAGGAAGGTCATGCAGTGGCCTATGAATCCCGAAAACTCAGAACGCATGAGAGAAATTATACATGTCCACGACCTGGAGCTACTTTCAGTAGTATATGCTCTGAAGTTGTGGAGACATTACCTACTGGGTCAAAGATTCACTTTGATGACAGATCATCAGAGCTTAAAGTGGATCTTCACTCAGAAGGATCTTAACATGCACCGAAGAAGGTGGATGCAAACCGTGAAGGAATTTGATTTTGAAATCAAGTATCGCCCAGGCAAAGAAAATGTGGTAGCAGATGCCCTCAGAGCAGAAAAAACTCCTTGCTTGCAATCACAGTGGTGTCAAATCCATTAATTAATGAAGCAAGAGAGAAGATCATGCAGGATAGATTCTTTGGCCTTATTGCTACCCTACTTATGCAGGAAAGCAAAACTCCTCAGGAGTTGAACCGAGTTCAAGGGTACAGCCTGGTTGATGGAATTATGTATTATAATAGTAGGCTATGCATTCCCAATGATGAGGGAACTAAGGGTCAAATTCTGAATGAAGCCCATGACAGCCTTATTGCAGGACATCCAGGTTTCATCAAGACCTACATGTCTGTGAAGAAAAGCTTCTTTTGGCCTGGACTAAAAAGGGATGTACTTAATCATGTACGTCAATGCCTGAATTTTCAGAAAGTCAAAGCAGAAAGAGTAAAAATGCCTGGGAAGTTACATTCATTAGACATCCCCCAGATGAAGTGGAAATGTATCAGTATGGATTTTATTACTGGACTACCTTCAGTGCAATCAGGTTACAACTCCATTTTTGTGGTAGTTGATAGACTAACCAAAGTTGCCCATTTGATTCCAGTAAAAGAAACCTACACTGCAGTGGATGTGGCCAGATTGTTTCTCAAGGAAATCTTCAGATTGCATGGCCTACCCAGGAGAATAGTAAGTGACCGAGATCCAAAGTTCACGTCAAGATTCTGGACTGCATTTTTTGAAGCACTATGAACTTTCTTAGATCTTAGCACAGCTTACCACCCCGAGACCGATGGTCAAACTGAAAGGGTGAACCAAATAATCGAAGATATACTTCGGTCATGCTGTGGCAGGGAACCCAAGAAGTGGCAAAGCTATGTGCACCTAGTCGAGTTCGCCTACAATGCCTCTTATCACCGAAGCATCAGGATGAGCCCTTTCAAAGCTCTGTATGGACAAGACTGCCTAACACCATTAACTTGGTTCGCCCATTGATTAGGGTCAAGATGTCCAGACAGATGCTTGACGACATGGAGCAGCAGATGCAGTCAATCCGCAAAGATTTAAGAGCTGCCCAGGATAAACAGAAGCAGTATGCAAATAAGAAGAGGTCAGACAGAAAGTTTGAAGAAACAGATATGGTCTTCATTTGTGTACGCCCCAAAAGAAGTTCTCTATCTCTTGAAGTACAAGAAGTTCTCTATCTCTTGAAGTATAAGAAGTTATCCCCCAGACACTGTGGGCCATATCTGATTACAAAGAAAGTAGGTGACTTAGCCTATGAACTTCTTCTGCCTCCTCATCTCAAAGTACATAATGCATTTCATGTCAGCCTACTTAATAAGTATGTACCGAGCCCGAATCATGTGCTTAATGATGAACTCTTAACTTCTTCAACCCAAGGGCTGATGGAACTCCAACCTGAAGAAATCCTTGATGTTCGAGAGAAGGTTCTCAGGAACACAATTCTGAGAGAATTCTTAGTCAAATGGAAGTTCTATCTTTTTGAAGACGCCATCTGGGAGAAAGAAGCTGAACTGATGCGGGATTACCCCTAGTTTGCGAGGTGAGGACATCTCGCAATTTTTCAAGTGGGAGAGAATGTAAGATTCCTCCCCAGCCCCTCAAGATGTCCAGTATCTTCTCCTATAATCAATCTCTTTTTCAGAATAATAAAAGATCTTGTTTCTACCTGTTTTGGCCTAGAGAGAGAAAATATTCTAGAGAGAGATAACTCAGTTTTTAGATATCTTTGGATGGAAAAATATCCTTTCTTATTAAAATAAATTCCCCCAAAACAGAAGTTTAAAAAGAATTTCCTAAGGTGCATTAGAAGTAAATTATAATCTGCTAAAAAGACCTTAGCCTAAGGGTCCAGATTTTTTAAAAATTTTAGATTAAGGTTCTGAGGGGCCAATCAGATTAATCCAAATATAGAGAGGAGATAAATTGAAGAAATAAAGAAAATCCCCCCCCAAAAATGAGTAAATACTCACATAAGATGAAGAGTGGACTAAGGACCAAAGGAAATATTAAAAAAATGAATTTTTGATACCTCAAAATGGGGATTCCCCCTCATGACCTAATTCAAGTCTAGTTCCAAAAAGTAAGCTAAACTGACCCAAAAATGGTCAAAAATCGATCAAAATGATCTGGAAAGTTCTAGAATCAGTTTGCTTGGTTTGATGCTCACTTTTTCCTATAAATAGAAGCCTCCCCCTTTGTAAAAGCTTAATAGTGTTTATGCATTGTTACTCTACTCCTCTCGAGAGCCAAAAACATTGAATTCACTTGATAAATCACTTGTTTTTGACTAATTCCTCTACAAAGAATTGGTGGCCACTCTTGATCCAAACAAGAGTAGAACCCTCAATCCCTCAAGCCAAAGGAAATCTCACAAAACTCCATGTAAGTTAATAATTCTACTTTTTAAAAAAATTCTAATCTATGGTTTTTTTGAATTCTTTGCTTTTAATTTGAATATGGATGTTAAGCCTTGATGAAAAGGCTTCTCCCTTCTCTTCATTAAGAATTTCAGCCTTTCTTTATCCTAAAATGAGTAACAAATAAATTGAGTTAAACTTTTTCTATTGATTACTCTTTAGAAGTGAGAAATTGATTAGATTAGAGTGCTTTATTTCATCTTGGGATAAATTTTAAAGTAAATTTAGAATGTAAAAATTGAGAAATGGTCAGCCATACAAAGGAGGTTATGGTAAATTTTTCTTAAATTTTGTGGAAATAAGTTTTATCTTTATGTTATTCAAAAAGAATAATCCCCACCGTTTGTGCATTCTAAAAGAAATTCTTTTTATTGTAAAAGTGTTATTCCTATTTTATGCATAAATAGATGCATAAAAGGATTTTCTTTTATTACAAAAGTGTTATTTTCATTAGATTCAATTTCTATGCATAGAAAGATGCATATTGGATATCTTTATTATTATAAAAGTGTTATTTTCATTAGATTTAATTTCTATGCATGGAAAGATGGATAAAAGAAAATTTTTTATTATAAAAGTGTTATTTTCATTAGATTCAATTTCTATGCATAGAAAGATGCATATTGGATATTATTTTTTATTATAAAAGTGTTATTTTTATTAGATTTAATTTCTATGCATGGAAAGATGGATGAAAGAAATTTTTTTATTATAAAAGTGTTATTTTCATTAGATTTAATTTCTATGCATGGAAAGATGCATAAAAGAAAATTTTTTATTATAAAAGTGTTATTTTCATTAGATTTCATTTCTATGCATGGAAAGATGCATAGCAGAATTTTTTTTATTATGAAAGTGTTATTTTCATTAGATTTAATTTCTATGCGTGGAAAGATGCATAAAAGAATTTTTTTTTATTATAAAAGTGTTACTTTCATTAGATTTAAATTCTATGCATGGATGGATGCATAAAAGAAAATTTTTTATTTTAATAGTGTTATTCCTATTAAATTGATTTTATGCATAAATAGATACATAAAAGGATTTTTCTTTTATATAAAAGTGTTTTTTCCATTGAAGTTGGATATAAGTAAGTAAATACTCTAAGAGAGAAATTTTTATCATTTTATATTCACTCGGATTGTAATGACAAAATTCAAAAAATTTATCGAAGTCGGAATTTCAGATAAATGATTAATTTATTCCTCATCAAAATTCATGATTAGTTTTAAAATCAGTTAAGTGAATATTCAATTAATGAAATTCAGTAAGATAGTAATTGAAATATCACCCCCTTTTTAGAAAGATAGTTCAGGAAGAACCTTATCAGACTCGAAACCTGAATCAGACTATGACCAAGACCAAACTCTTTCGTCAGTTTCAAGGAAAGACGATGTGACCGGTTGAGGAAAATTCACTCAAAGCTTCCACCAAATCTGAAACCAAGTTGAGACCCTTTAAATTGATATGAGAATCAAGGTTACAGGATTCGAGGAATTCTGTTTTGGAATTCAGACCTACGATCAAGAAGTTTTGGGGACGCGGATTTAAGATATACTCATTGTTTTTAAAAGAAAATCAAAACTGAAAACTGAAAACTGAAAATCAAAACTGAAAACTTGCATAGAAACCCTGTTTTCTTAAAGGATTGTCTTACGCCAGAATGCTGGAGGGAGCATTTGGTATATGTGTTTTTCTAAGGGATGTTCGGTTGCAACAGCTAGCGGGGAGTGTTCAAAGGACAGCTCATGCGGCAAATCCTGCCCAGGTCTTGACCAGCCTCGGTATGGTTAAAATGGTGCGCTTCAGTACGATGGACGAGGGCCGACGAAGCGGTCCCTGAGTGAAGTGCCAGGACACCTAAGGAGGATCCTGGAGGGTTTTGACCAGGTGATGCATGGGCTCGCGGTGCCGAGGACACCCATGCGTATGTCGAGGAAGATATTGTATGATGGACCAATGTTTATTGTAATCTGTTTACTGGATCTCGTTGGGCTGACCAGCTGGTCTCAACGGAGAGTCTAGAGTGATACTGTTTTTGTTGAGAAGAACAAGGATTGGATGGAAATTTTGAGTTATGACATCTGTAACCAATAATTGTTTGTCAATGGATTGTTTTATAAGTTAAAGTTTAAAGGGGAGTGTGTGCGTATCTGTATTCTAAAGCAAAAGTTAAGAAAGGCATTCAATTATGGGTGGGTGAGTACTTGTCTGGTTCTACCAATTCCAGTGGTTGGGAGGTGGCTAACCCATGGGCCGGATGGGGTTAGGTTGGAATCAGTAGAGTTTTAATAATAGAATTGATTAATAGGAATACGCTTAGAACTCGAGTAGTTAAATAAAAGCCTGAAGACTTTTCAAATGAATAGATCAACGGCAGCTGTGCCTGATTCAATTAGGAAAAAAACGTTGATTTCTTCAAGTTAAGTCTGTAATAGTTTCCTTCTATCTGGTTTAATCAGATGAAGGTTAGTTTAATCTCTTGACCCCGTTAGAAAATTCGTTAAGAAATTCAAAAAGGTGGAATTGTCCCCGTTTTCCGGGCAAGGGAAATTTTCTCGGTTTTGGTTTTGGAATCACCACCAGATTAGTCTCGTGCCCGGACATTCGAGGGTGAGGCCCCGAGTGGGAAACCCTACCTCGCGTAAGAGGAAGCTACTTCTGCTGCTCCTACAACCGGGAATTTCGGTGCGCAGAGGGGGCAGTGGGACCTCACACTCTCTATACTATCATCACTAACGTGGAAGATAGCATGTTGACCATGGTTTAGCATATCTTCACACAACTGTTGAAGCATGAGCTTTGTGGCGAAGCTAGTACTAGACCACAAATCCCTCTTGGATTCAGAATCTTGAAAATCAGCTTTAATAAGAGAAGCTAAATATGAAGGAAAATGGAATCAAAGATCTTCATGAATAGGTGGCCATCGAATCTCGCTTGTTTGATGTCTCTAAGGGTATTGCTGCCTAAGTATAATAGTTTTGTTACATCTTTGAATGTTGGTGTCAGGCCAACTCTTTTCACATTTAAGGATTTTGGCTCATTACTTTGGGATGAGGATGCAAAGTTACAATGGAGGTGAGACTAGTCTTTCTCCATTAATACAAAGAAGAAGGGTAAGGATTCTAACTCAACAAATAAAAAGAAAATGGTTAAATACTTTTATTGTAAAATAAGGAAAGACACATAACTAAAGAATATAAGAAAAAGCGAGCAGATGCTAAGAATGACACCAAAGAAGAATCCAATCATGTTGAAGAAATAGAGATGTTTGTTACCATTGAAGAAGTGTACAACTGCAACTTACTATCATTCACACTGTAACAAAATGGTATTGTTGATGTAGAAATAGAGGTGTTTGCTACCATTGAAGGAGTGTACAACTGCAACTCACTATCACTCACACTCTGTAACAAAATGGTACTGAAGAGTGCAAGAATCATGCTTTTGTGTGGCGATGAAAAAGTGTATGCTTAATGGTAGGAAAGACACATAGCTAAAGAATATAAGAAAAAGAGAGCAGATGCTAAGAATGACACCAAAGAAGAATATAAGAAAAAGCGAGCAGATGCTAAGAATGACACCAAAGAAGAATCCAATCATGTTGTAGAAATAGAGGTGTTTGTTACCATTGAAGAAGTGTACAATTGCAACTTACTATCATTCACACTTTGTAACAAAATGGTATTGTTGATGTAGAAATAGAGGTATTTGCTACCATTGAAGGAGTGTACAACTGCAACTCACTATCACTCACACTCTGTAACAAAATGGTATTGAAGAGTGCAAGAATCATGCTTTTGTGTGGCGAAGATGAAAAAGTGTATGCTTAATGGTAGGAATCTACCTCGATATGAGACAACAAATTCCACAAACTGCATGTTGGTTACCTAGATGATGAATGGAAAAATTAAATTCCTACATCAAGAGCATCCAGCCTGAGAGAACTTTCCTACCAAACCAACAATATCAAGGCCATATGATCCACATGAATGTGAAACCGTTGCGTGAGAAGAAAAAAACATGCAGCCGTTCTACTCCTAGCATGCCTCCTCTTTTTCTTCTGCTCGACTGAGGCAAGATGCCTTGCTGCTGCAGTGCCGCCGCCTCTCGAAGCTTTGCCGAGATGATGCTGCCTGAGTGCTTTGTTGCATTTCCTTAGTTGTATATGTCTTCCACATAGTCACCTCTCAGAGTGCGCCACCTCTCTAAGCTCACCACAATTGTAATATGAACCAGTGTTTGATCCATCACCTTCTTGCTGCTTCTGCAGAGCCACACCATCATTGAGGTCTTATCCCAAAAGACTCACATAGGGAAGCAACCATATCTCTAGTAGTCATAAGGATTATTTCCAACCCAAATAGCCAAAACTTTCCCCATGAAGGAATGGTAGTGGCCCTTCCCTACTACTGCAAGATCCATGCTAAGTAACTAGGTGCTTTCCTTTCGTGTTACCCTTGACCTTTGCCTTACCTTTGAATGGTGATCTCTCCAAGCCAAGGAGCCCTCCCAAACAAAGTGTAACTCCTGGCCTCTTATGCTATAAAGCCTATTCGAAAAATAGCTTCCATGTTTTTGACCCAATAATACAAATCATTATTCTATGTAGTTGTAAAACAATAAAGAGATAGGTGCAAGGAAAGAAACTAGCACCAACTAGTGTCTTGGCCTTGAATGATCCTCCTCTCGTAACCAATACACTATGTCAATGTGATGATCAACCTTTTGATGAAGACCCCTCCTTGCAAACTAGTCTCTACAAATGGAACCATTTTGATGAAGACCCCTCCTTGCAAACTAGTCTCTACAAATGGAACCATTGTTAAGCCACTAATGAGGTGTTCTCTAGTCTAGGCACTTGCAAGACGATGGAATACCCATGGGAGGTGCTCAAGGGCTTGTCTCTAACCCAAGTCCTTAAGAAAAGAATAATGAATAAAAATGTGGTAATCTCTGTGTTGTCTAGTTGAATAGATAATGAATAAGGTAATCTAAGGGAAATGAAAGGAGAGTGGAAGAGAGTAACAACAAAACCTAGAGATATCAAAAGTCTCGCGGGGCAGGCTATATTGTCCACGCTTGTACAAATGCCATTGGGGCAACTATTACGCAGTTCACCAACCCTATGGGCAGACATAAAGGAATGGGTAAAAGGTGGACTAAATCCAGCTGAGACTATAGAGAAGGTTCTGCCACCTCTGGCAGAAAGAACTTTAACACACACAAGGAAAACCCGAGTCGTCAAGATACCAGTTAATCAATTGGGACGTTATTACAAAAGCAACAACACAAATGCTACAATCTCGATTCATCATGGCGACGGATACCAGGCACTGGCTATCTTGGATGGTGGGTCGGGTTAGCATCATTACAAAACGTTGTTGGGAGAACTGGGGAAAACCCGATCTAAAAAGGGTAGATCTAATTGTTAAAATGGCAAACGAAACATCTTCAAAGCCCATTAGACTCTTAGAGAATGTGAAACTCAAACTCTTTACGTTTCGCTACCATTATACATTTGTGGTAATGGACTTCCTATGCCAACCTGACTCATATGACATAATATTGGGGAGACCCTTCATGAGGGAATCCAAATTGGTGCATGATTGGGCATTAGATCACGTGTATGTGCATAGGGATTCACAAATTTTGAAGATAGATGTGAGAACATGGAAAGCACATCCCATGGAAGGTAATGATTCTATCTCCACAAAACGGACCACAACTGTACAAATATGCCAGCCCACGGTGGAAAATTCCAAGGAGGAAGAGGAAACGGAAATGTATGCATCACTTCCTCCTCCGGACTTCAGTGAAAGCTGGATTCTGGAACTATCCCGATGACCTCTGTCTATATGGTTAATTGGCAAACCATTGAGGAAGAATCAGAAGAGGAAGAATCTAGCATAGAAGGGACCATAACACAAGGCCGTACCAATGCTCAACGCCTCAGAAGATGGAGAAAACAGAAACGATATATCGCCTGACAAAATGCCCTATTACGAAGAAAACCCATGGATGCCCAGTGGCTCAGATACCTCGAAGCCACTAAGGTACACGATGAGTTTTCTAAGGATTGGGGTGAGGAGTTAAGATATCGCTGGAAGGAAGACACAAAGAGGCAGTCACCCTTCAAAAGCCAGAAACACCTAAGCTTACAAAAGCTGCACATTGAAAACGTAATAAAGCTTTGGCAGAAGCTGAATGTGAGACTAGAAAAGTCATGGCTAAAACAAACCTACACTGTTGTTGACGAACGGAAAGTGGTCCGATTGATGGCAACAAGGGTTAAGGAGGATGGGCTATCCACATCATACGATGGCCCGGTGGAAGTTAAGGAAGTTGATATTGCGGGACCAGGGGAGGAAGCCAGACCCGTATGCATTGCTAAGGACTTGGCTTCGGCTGAAGAAGATGAGCTTATTTCCCTCCTTAAGGAATTTAAGGATTGTTTCGCTTGGAATTACAAGGAGATGAAGGGGGTACCGCTTGAGGTAGTGTAGCATACGATTCCAATCATGGAAGGATCAAGACCAACTAGGCAGAAACCATACCATATGAAGGAAGAAATAGACAAGCTCATTGCTGCATATTTCATCTATGAGATAGAACACACGGATTGGTTGTCACCAATCGTCGTAATAGTGTCAAAAAAGAATGGAAAACTTAGGGTATGTGTTGATCTTAAAAAGGTCAACGCAGCTACTAGGAAAGACCATTATCCATTACCCTATACAGAACATGTTTTGGAGAGAGTGGCTGGTGAAGAAGCTTATAGCTTCTTGGATGGATTCTCCAACTATAATCAGGTGTCCATAGCACTAGAAGACCAGCATAAGACAGCTTTCAATACAATGTGGGGGACATTTTCATACAAGGTTATGCCCTTCGGTCTCACTACCAATGCCCTAGCAACATTCCAATGATTGATGTGCATAGCCTTCGAAGACTACTTGCAGAAGTGGTTAGAGGTATTCATTGATGATCTGTGTGGACACTCTCGATGGGCGGACCATCTGGCTTGCTTAAGGAAGGTGTTCGAGCGATGATTATATCGTATATCCGTGAACCCTTTAAGTGTCAATTTTGGGCCAAACATGGTGTGATATTGGGACACATTGTCTCAAAGAGCGGAATATCCACGGATGATAGTAAGGTCAAGTTGATATTGGAGCTGTCACCTCCCACTAATTACAAAGGTGTGCAAAGATTTATGGGCCACGTAGGGTATTGCTGTCGCTTCATAATTTTCTATGCTGAAATCACCAGACCATTGTACAAGTTACTCATTGTCTTTGAATGGACTAAGGAATGCCAGGAAGCATAGGATCGATTGAAGCAGGCATTGGCTAACGCACCGATTCTATGACCCCCCAATTGGGACCTTATATTTTATATGCATAAATATATTGATGCATCAAACTTTGCTATTGGATGCGTACTACCCAGCTTGGTGAGTTCAAATTGGACTATCCAATCTACTTCACTAGTTGTCAATTAAATGATGCAGAGGTGAACTACACCACCATAGAGAGAGAAGGATTGGCCATGGTTTACGCTGTAAAGAAGTATCAACATTACCTATTGGTCAACAAATTCGTATTCTTCGTGGACCATCAAGCCTTATTGTACTTAGTGAATAAGCCTTGCACCATGGGAAGAATCACACGATGGTTGCTATTATTGTTGGAATTCAACTTTACAGTCACGGTAACAAAAGGAACATAGCATGTGTTAGCCAATCATATGTCAAGAATTCCAAATGGGGAATCAGCAACAACTGGTGTCGAAGATGATCTCCCAGATGCTTGTTTGTTCAAATTGGACATGGTACCCGAATGGAGTGAGGAGATATCGGATTATCTAGCTCATGTTTTCTGCCAGGAAATACCTTTGAACAAAGATAAAATGCGGTGGCTTATCAAGCTTGCTGCACCTTATCAATTGATTGTGGGAGAACTATATAAGATAGGTAAAGATAATGTGCTAAGAAGATGTGTGAGAGAAGATGAGTTCGTCACACGATGTTGGATGAAGCTCATTCAGGGATAGCAGATGGGCATTTGTTGGAGAGATCATGGCTCGTAAGATACTTCAAGCAGGATTATGGTGGCCTACGTTATTTGGAGACGACATAGAATTTTTCAAAAGGTGCAAAGAATGTCAACGTTTCGCTATCCCACAATAAAGGGACAAGATGCCGCTCACCCCTATTATTGTAAGACAACTCTTCAAAAAATGGGGAGTAGATTTTCAAAAGGTACGAAGAATGTCAGCGTTTTGCTATCCCACAACAAAGGGACAAGATGCCACTCACCCCTATTATTGTAAGACAACTCTTCGAAAAATGGGGAGTAGATTTTGTTGGACCTATTAGTCCCACTAGAGACACCCATCACAAGCCTGATATGTGATTGTGGCGGCCACTGATTATTTCACCAAATGGGCAGAAGCCAGAGCCTTGAAGCAAGCTGATGCACAAACAACAGCAAAATTCTTATATGAGCAGATTATCTTGAGGTTCGGCTGCCCATTAGAATTAGTTAGTGATCGTGGCTCACATTTTATTAATGAGGTGATCGATCATTTACTTGCGGGATTCTTAGTGGTCCATCGGAAATCATCACCTTATTATCCACCACACAGGCTAATGGTCAAGCACAGGGCACAAACAAAATTTTGTGTACTATCTTGACAAAAACCTTGGAAGCAAGTCAGACGACGGACTAGGAACATAAGCTGACAGTAGCCCTATGGGCATATCGAACATTTTATAAGGTAGCGACGGGACACACTCCTTTCTATCTAGCTTATGGTGTTGAGGCAGTAATGCCTATGGAATACCTAATTCTGAGCCTAAGGATTGCAGTGCAAGAATGTTTGACAGAGAATGCATTAGTTGAAAGGCTAATTGACTTAGAGAAGCTTGATGAGACGACCAGGCTAATAGCATCGCATGGACTCATGGTCGAGAAACTACGCAGGAAGCATTGGTTCGATGAAAATTTGAAATAAAAAGAATTGGAAATGGGGGACCTTGTCCTCATGTATGGTGTAGGAAGCACAAGGAAAAAGAAACTCAAATATCGAGGCCTAGGACCCTTCCGGGTGTCTGAGATCACACCTCAGGGGTCGGTTAGAATTGAGACAATTGACGACATACAGATGGAGGGTTACGTCAATGGAACTAAGCTCAAAAAATATTATGGACCATTGACCCAAGAGATGCTCTCGTAAGAACATCTCTTAAAATAACAAAAACAGTTGCAAAGGAAAAAATCCAGCAAGCTCAAGAAGAGGCTAAGGCAAGGGAGGCCAAAGCTAAACAATTACTCTAGAAGAGGATGTTACACGTCAACATGGCTTCCTTGACTCTCTCAAACAAAGAGGAATTGAACATTGAGCCAGTATGACTTAGGGTGAAACTCTCTACTGAAGACCATGCAACAAGCATTGCACTAATAGATACGGGATCAAGTCATAATTTGATCTCATATGAGACATGGGAGGCCTTAGATGACCACACCTTGAACCCACTGAGGCACAAGTACGTAGTGTACACTTGATAACTATGAAAGCTGAGGGGTTTTTAAGTGTTAACATTTCCATCAGAAATAATTCCTTGGTTGGGAAAGTGATTGTCATGCCTACAGGTTCCATGGAAGAGGAAATGATTCTAGGACGATCCTGGATCTACGCTAGCAAATGTAATATCCAATGGGAGAAGAGGACAGTGTTGTTGAACGAGGGCAGCAAGGTCATGTCCGTACTCTTATGGAGCCTTACAAACATAGGGAAACAGATCATGATTGATTAAAAAACGACACCAAATACAGTAACATCAACTCATAAAATAAAACAAGCATCAGTCCCACAAAGCCTACACAAACAATACCTAAAATTGTAGGGTACACAGAAGTGGGTGCCCAAGGTTCAACTCAAAAACCAACCCCACAAGAAGGAGAAGAATAATAATTTGAGGACAGTAAGAAAAATCCACAAAGAAATCAAAAGTCAGACTTGGCTTACACAAACAGATTAGCAGGACTCCAGGCATACCAATAGGCCACAAGCTTTCCATAAGCAATGGGTCCGAAAAGACTTACTACGAGTACAAGGATACTACCAAGGCAATATGGGTACCCAAACCCCACTTAGTGTCCACCATCACAAGAAGTTCCGATAACAAAGGAAAGAGTAGTAAAAGCATACATCATCAACTCCCAACCAATGCGGGAATTGCGCCAACCTTGGTGTGGAGGAAGAAGATAACTCAACAAAATGGGTTGGGAATCGCTAAAGCAATGTCAGTAACCACTTTGGTCATAGAACTGAACAATGGCCCTAAAGGTAGAAACAAAGAAGTTCAGTAAAGCCCCCAACCACAGGACCCAGTAATAACATTATTCAGTTGGGTGAAAGGAAGAATCAAAAATTCCCACACAAAACTAAAACGTGTGCAGAGCAACACTTACCCAGAAGTGCCAAGGTGTCACCTTGGTTTTCATGGCAATAAAAAATGAAGGTATCCATTTGTTGCACAATGGGTATAAGGTAAACTGGGTATCATTCACTCATTACGTGCATGTTTGAATGACTGAGCATGAAGGAAAAAATAGAAGGTATCAATCTTGCACATTCATAATCTAAAAAATTTCATGTTGTGAACTGATCCAAAAATGTTCACGCCATGAGCCAACACTAAAAATTTCACGTCGTGAACTAGTTCAAAAAGGTTCACATCGTAACGATCATTTCTCACGGGCCAATCAAAAGATGCCATGTCTTTCTTCATTAAGGCAGCCGCCCTATTTGAAGGCTGCATTATAAAATCAAAATTTCTTTCCTTTCTCGTCATTTCGCATTTTGTGTCTATCGCTACTCGCTTGAGCTCCTGCTTTCGATCATCACGCATCGTCCTTCCCGGATTTTCTAGTTATAATCGATTGTCATCTATAAAGGTGGAAGCTTGGTTCATTTCTCATTTCCTTTTTCGAATTCTTTTTCCTTTTTTATTTTGCTTTTGATGTTTATGATCAATATCTTCTCGATAACAATTTTTGTACATAAATAACACCCGATTCGATGGTATATTTTCCTTGCGGTATCATCACTTGCATGCATCATAGTCCTTAATAACAAAAAAAGAGAAAACCGATACAATAACAAAATTTTGCACCTTCACGCTTCACTGAAGTTTCACGGGACTACCATACCTGCACTTTCATGAAACCACTGTTCACGTAACTGTAGTTTCATGGGACTACCATACCTGCACTTTCACGAAACCACAGTTCACGTAACTGTAGTTTCATGGAACTTGATCTCACGAAACCATTTTTCATGGAACCTGAGTTTATGTAACCACTTTTTATGAAACCATAGTTCATGAAATTGTAGTCTCAAAAACCTCATCTCACATAACCACTTTTCACCATGAAACCACAGTTCACGAAACTATAGTCTCATGGAACATGATCTCACAAAACCATAGTTCACGTAACTCTGGTTTCACAAAACCTAATCTCACAAAACCATAGTTCACGTAACTCTGGTTTCACAAAACCTAATCTCATGAAACCACCTTTCATGGAACTTGAGTTCACGTAATTGTAGTTTCACGGAACCTCAGTTCATGTAACCACTTTCACGTAACTATAGTTTCACGAAACCTAATCTCACGAAACCACCTTTCACGGGAACTTGAGTTCACGTAACCACTTTTCATGGAATCTCATCTCACAAAACCACCATTCACAGGACAACTTCTCATGACCTATAGGTTCACGAAGCTACTTAGACCCTACACTTTCATGTCATAGCTTTCATTTGTCAATTAACACACCTTGTGATTACTCCTACACTAACACACTTCTCACCATTAAACAAAATTTAAAAAAGAAAAAGAAAAAGAGAAAAAAGAAATGGTACCTACCCCACCAATTGGGAGACTGATACACATGTACAGATGTCAGCCTCAATCAGAAGCTGTACAGACCCCAGCTGCCACTCAAGCCAGTGCTACAGGCTCTCCAGCAAGTAGAAAGAAGAAACCAATGTGCGGGTACCCAAACTGAATTTTTTGGGCCCATATGCCCAAGCCTTCCATGGGGCCATCATCCAGCAAAGAAGCCCTTATGGCCCATGGAAAGGTCGCACTGCATTACCACAGCCCAAAGTGCCTCCAAATTCTGGAAGAGGCAAAGGTCTGGAGAAGGTGGGCTTGGGGAGAATGATGCAAATACTTCCAAGGAGCATCGACACGGAGCTCTGCGCTGAATATATAAAGACCTATGACAAAGGCACCAAACGGGGCTCTCTCACGAAGGGTGACGGCACTACAGAGCAGCTCCTGATCACAGAAGAACTCATACATGACGCTTTACACCTCCCACCAGCAGTCAAAGTCCATGCCCGCGCCCACGCATTCAACAAAAATGCCTCTGGACGCAGTGCTAAAGAAGAGTTCTTATAACTCCAATGGGGCAGAGTATGAGAATGGGATGAGGCTATAGAGAAAGCATGCAGGGTTGTGTCACTGATAATGCAGGTCAAGTCGGTGGATAGATACAACAGGGTTCCTTTGAATGGTACATGAAGAGAAGGAGGAGGACTGGGCCTATTATATTTATAGAGAGATGGAGAACTATGAAGGCTCACCAGTCCAAAATTTGCAACCCGTACCTGCTAACGCAAGTCCTTAATCATGTGACAAAAAGGCCTCTCCTAGAACCTGAACCAGTAGATAAACTATAACTACTGCCAGAGGAACCACCACTAACAACTGAAGAAATGCAGGAGGGTCAAGCTATCCTAGTGGAGACCCATGCCATTATGAAGGAGTTAAGGAAATGGAGAAAGAAGAAGACAAAGAAGAAAATGCGGGCTGAGTTGGAGCCCGAATAAGTAGCATCAATTCCAGTATAGGTTGAGGAAACACAAGGCATTGAGGCAGCAACGGCTCAAGAGCATGAACGAGCAACCCAAACTGATACTAACAAAAGACCACAAAGTGCAAAACCATCAAGCCCAAGCAAAAGAAGGCATTTGGAAGATGAGGAAAGAATACCCTAGCTAGCCTCCCTACAAAACATCGATTTTTATCAACAATTTATGCAAGAAACAATGGAGGGTCTGGATGAATACTGAACACTAACCCTCTCTTTACTTGAGTACGATATAAATCTATTTGAATACCTAGGCCTAGGTGAACTAACCCTTATTAAGCAGAATACTAAACGCGATGCTGACCCTACAATAATAATGGGAATTTTGCGGGGGGACATAGTCCTAACTAATCTTACCCATTACATCCTATTGTGTTAAGCCTTTGTAGTTGGTGTCGGGTAATCCAAAATTTTGAGATTTTGGACAACAGTGTCAAAAAATTAGACTTGTTTGTTTCAGATGACATTCCTGAGACACCGGCCAACTACGAGGTGGTAGCGCATAGCTATCAGTGGATTATAAGTCATGGGTGGCTCGAAGTTTATAATACTCACCATTATCTTAACTTATGTGAGTCTACCTTGTATCATCCTTTTGGAATTCTAAAGCTATACTCTAATATTTACAAACACTTAGAATCCATGTTAACCAATGTACACTACAATTTTGATGCCGCCCATATTGAATATCCTACTATAAATCCTAAGGAAATCCCTGACTTACAAGAGTTTATGAAATCTCACAAGCCTAGCCACCCACCCCCTAGCACAGGTCATGGTTAGGAAGAATCTTCATCTTCATCTTCAATGTCCACTTTAGTGGGGAACCTATTTTGTTGTGGTGTATAAGGAGTTGTACACTTCTGCTTAATGCCTTTTTGAGCCAAAAAACTTTGAATATATTAGACATATATTTCCCCCCATTCTCTCTAAATGGAGAGTTTGAGATTTTACGCCAATTTCATTTTCAATCATAGCAACAAAGTGTTAAAGATGAGAAAATACCTCTAATTTTTCTTTGATTTTTCTTTCATAGGATAAGACCAATTGTACTTGCTATAATCATCAATGAATGTAACAAAGTATAAGTTTCCTCCCAAATAATTCCTCATTGGACCACAGACATCGCTATGTATGAGTTGCAATTTGTGATTAGCTCTATTTGCTACATTTTTTGGGAAAGGTTGGTGAGAAAGTTTGCCAAGGATGCATCCTTCACAAACATATCATCAAGTTGAGGAAGATTCTCCAACATCCTATGTTGTTGCAAAAGCATCAAACCACCAATAAACGTGTGGCCAAACCTAGCATGCCACAATTACATTAGAAGTGTTTGCCCAACAAGCAATATCACACTTATTATACATGTCCAATTTGTACAAACCACTTGTGGTTAAAGATCCAGTAAGCATAATATGTTTATCCTATTCTTTGTCAGGACAATGCATTTATTATCTAACAAATTCAACATTAAGATCCCCCTTTCTAGAGTGGGCACAAAAAATAGATTCTTTTGAATACTTAGAACAAAACGTATATTTTGAAGACAAATATCCTCACTACTTATAGTAGTGAGAACTATCTCACCAATACCTTTGAGATAGTTCTCACCACTTATATAGTAGTAATAACTATCTTGCTAATACCTTTGATGGGTAAGAGGCATTATTAGCACATGTAACAATGTGACCACCTTGTGTAGTCTCCATATGTTTGACCAAACTTCTTTGAGAAGTTACTTGCTTCGAAGCAAATGTGATTTTCTAGTGAAAATGGTGAGTTTATGGATCTTTCATATTTCTGTGTGCTTAAAAAGCTCATCGCACCCATTCCATTATATGCAAAAGAATATATAAGTGAACTAGAATTTGAGATAAAAAAATCTAATAAAGAGAAAAAGGCATATAACATACATGATGAGGAGACTATTTATGATCATTATATTTCAAAACTAGATAAATGGTTAGTGTATTACAACTTACTATTTAATTTTACACCGTTTAAAGAAAAGTTCCATAAACATAATATGATCAATATATTCATGCAATATGATTAACAATGATCCATAAATGTAATATGATCAACCATAAATCATAATACCAGTCTTGTAGTTGTAACTTAAAAGCAAAACAACATAGAATTCTCATAACATACATGATAAGCATATTTAAGATGACATGTGTTTTAATGAACATTGACAACACTGGGGCACTTCCACGGCTCTAATCATCCATGACTAACAATCCCAAAAAGACATTGTCCACATGACTAACAATCCATGACTAACAATCCCAAAAAGACATTGTCCACATGACTAACAATCCAAACAATTTGCTTGTGCTAGGGCTTGGACGATTATTTCTCTTGAGTTTGCATGTGTTACCACTTTGGATCTTGCTCCTTGAGAGACTTATTATAAATTTCCTTGTGTTTTTTAACACAAACATAGAAACACATCATAAATTCACATAATCATGCCATGCATTCGCATCTTGCAAGCATATCAAACACTATGTCATCCTTCTTAGTAAAGATTTCCAACAACCATCTGTAAAAAATGGTCACAAGATACATCTACAAGGTCTCACACATGTGAGTACTCTCCCATACATAGAAGATCACACACATATACTCTCACGCACGTACTCTCTAGACCACACATACAAGGTCCCACATACTACTCTCATCTCGAGAAACCACACATATACAAGGTCCCACATACTACTACTCTTGAGACCACACATACAAGGTCCCACATACATACAATGACATACATACTATTGATTCATCATAAATAAATGATAAAAAAACAATGCTAAGAGAACACATACTTGCAAAAAAATGATGACCATTAGCCCCTCCAAGATATAGACCGCTTGGACCAATAGTATACATTGGATTAATCTTAGGTGGCAACTCCAAAATGAAGCTTTAGTTGCAAAAAATGCTTGTGGATCAATCTTCTCTCCTTCTATGTCCATGCATCCTTCTTGATGGAAGAGACACACTACCAAAGTAACCACCAACATGAGAGACACACTACTAAAGTAACCACCAACATGAGAGACACACCACCAGAGTAAACTTACTTATTATATAGATGCTTACATATGTACATGAAAGCTTACATGTGTGTGTGTGTGTGTGTGTGTGTGTGTGTGTGTGTGTGTGTGTATATATATATATATATATATATATATATATATATATATATATAAAAGCTTACTATGTGCTTACACACATATACATATGTTTACTAAACTATGTTCTTGTGGATCAAACTTCTCTCCTTCTTCTATGTCCATGCATCCTTCTTGATGGAGGAGACACACTACCAAAGTAACCACCAACGTGAGAGACACACTACTAAAGTAACCACCAACATGAGAGACACACCACCAGAGTAAACTTACTTATTATATAGATGCTTACATATGTACATGAAAGCTTACATGTGTGTGTGTGTGTGTGTGTGTGTGTGTGTGTGTGTGTGTATATATATATATATATATATATATATATATAAGCTTACTATGTGCTTACACACAGACACACTACCAAAGTAACCACCAACGTGAGAGACACACTACTAAAGTAACCACCAACATGAGAGACACACCACCAGAGTAAACCTACTTATTATATAGATGCTTACATATGTACATGAAAGCTTACATGTGTGTGTGTGTGTGTGTGTGTGTGTGTGTGTATATATATATATATATATATATAAAAGCTTACTATGTGCTTACACACACATATATATGTTTACTAAACTATGTGCTTACTAACATATAAGATTAGTCTCTTATATAAGAGTAGTTAAGATTAGTCTCTTGTATGCTTACTAAACTATGTTCTTACTAACGTATAAGATTAGTCTCTTATATAATTTTATCTCAAAGCATTACCTTCAACTTAGATTTTGAGAGCCACAAGCCAAGGGACAAGTAATGGTCCAATTGAAAGCCACAAGCCAAGGTACAAGTAATGGTGCAATTGAAAGCCAACCACCTTGGAACACTCCACGGCCATAGGAATATGCTCCAATAATGGTGGTGACCATAAACCACCCTTGGTCACACAAGAACCAATCTACTAATTAGAAAATTAACTCCACAAGCTATCTACTATGAATATTCCATGAAGAAATGCCACCCTCATTGTGAAGCTATTTGGGTATCAATGATGTTGGGAGATCAGCCCAAGCAAACTTTGCTATGCACTTTCTTGGTGATCCCTTCAAGGTTAGTCTCTCCATGGCATGTGCATGCAAAAATCGTACTAGTTTCTTCATCGATCTATCATGCTAGCAAAACATAAGTTCATAAGAAGTAATGCTTTATAAACAGGGGAGAATGGAGATGATGTCAACATTGATAAATATTTATGCTCGATACTCAGATTGACATACTTATTTAGCTGTTCAATTAAGTACGCCATCCGAATGATGCATCCCTTTCAGCTGGGCATAAACTTTTGCACTAAGTCAAAGAGAATTCTTGAAGCTCACAAAGCCACTTTGCAAACTTTCCTGCAGGATTCACTGCAAAGACCAAAGAGACAAACCTCCTTTCTCTATTTCACCATATCTCTCCTCGACATCAGTGAGTTGTCGACTTGCATAATATACTAGTTTCATGCATCCTTGATCACCCTTTTACAAGAATATAGCACCCACTGAATGTGATGACACACTTGGATTCACATAAAAGCCATCCCCCCACCTAGGAGGTTACATAATCAGACCTTGACTCATGCATTCTTTAAGCAAACAAAAGGCCTGATTTTGCTCTAGTCCCCATTGGAAGGAAACATTTTTCTTTGTCAACAAATTTATAGGATACATCTTCTCAGAAAACATGTCAACAAAGCGTTAGTAATACTTTGTTTTACGCAAAATCCTCCTTACCTCCCTTACATATTGGAAGGTGGTGGAGGGTCCATAATTTCTTGTACCTTTTGAGGGTCCATCTCTATGCCTTCCTCTGAGATAACATGTCCCAAAAGAACCACCTTCTTTCGTGCACCAAGCGGCATTTTCCAGGATTGAGACAACCCTTTGTATCATCAACACTTTGCAAGGCCATTCTCAACTTTTCCAAGTGATCCACACGGCTTGAATAAATACAAAAAGCATCCAAAACGACTCTTATAAACTTTCCCAAGTAAGGTGCAAATACCCGACTCATGAACCATTGAAAAGTTGCTGGTGCATTGGTTAAGCCAAATGGCATCACCCTATAGGCATACACTTCCCAGGGTGTAACAAATGAGGTCTTCCTTTGATCTTCCTCCCAAATTTGAATTTAAAAGTATCTAGAGTATCCATCACATATTGAATACAATTTATGGCCTGTAACTTGGTCCAAGATCTCATCTTTAAAAGGGTAGAGGAAAATAATCCCTCTTTGTATATGCATTTAAAGGGTGAAGATCCACACAAACACGCCATTTTCCACCCTTCTTGGGAGTGACCACCACTGCAGAAATCCACTCTAAATTTTCTATTGGAAAAATAAAACCAGCTTGAAGTAAGCTAGTTACTTCATTCTTGAGCACCTCTTCTTGCACCACTCCCAATCGGCTCAGCCGTTGCACCACTGGCTCGCTTTGGGGTTTGAGAACAATTTTGTGCTCTACTAAGGTAACTTGGTGTACTTTTGAGTAGCTATTGCAAAAAGGTTAGGAAAACCATCCAACATTTTCAAGTAATTCTCCCTCAGTACTTGTTATGGACTCATTAATCAAGAAGAAGCTCATTTTGTTGGTGAAGATTGACGAGTTCCTCTTTCTTGAGCATGATTGAAGAAGATTCTTCCACCAAGGTTCCCTCTCTTTCAGTGTCCCCCCAATCGATGCCTAGGCAAAGGCCAAACACAACTCCTTCCACCTCTCCTTCTGAGATGGACACCTTGGAGCTGCCACTTATCTCTTCATCATCGGATGACTCTAACTTGAACTCTCAGAAGTTGAAGATTCATCTCTTACCACTTTCTTGTGGCAACTCTTGATGTTGTAGCAGACCTTCTTATTCTCTCCTTAAAGAATGAGATCACCTATCTCCCACTTCTGAACTGCATTCATATGGCAAAGCCATGGCCTTCCCAAGATCAATGGGTAAGCCCTAGCATCTGGCTTTGTAGGAATAACCTGAAAAGTTGTAGGCATAGAGATACCACATACATCCACTGCCAGATTCTTTACCACTCCTAGCATTTTCACCCTAGTATTATAAGCAAGTTTGATGCGATAGGGAGAGTTGTCAGAAGACAACTTCAAATCAACATCTTTCATTGTTTCTTCACTCATGACATTTATTGATGCACCTCCATCAATGTATGCATTAGAAATTGTTTGTCCATCAATGATGACATCAATCACAGGAACATCATCTCCCGTATCTATGTCTACCTTTTTAGCCATAGGGATCCCATTATCCTTCTTCTTCTTCTTTTTCTTGGACTCTCTTGTGCTAGCTAACTTACCGCATTCTTCTTGAGTTTTGGAGCGACTGCCAAAAGTTTCCCAAATGTGATTTGTGTAGTTTTCTCCTCCCTAAGGTCTGCTAAAAGGTCACAACTAAGAGATCCTTGTCCAAGAGGAAAATTTGATTGTCCAATTTTCCTCCTAGACGACTTTTTCTTCTTCTTTTGTTTCTCCTCTTTCTCTTCTTCTTCTTCTTCTTCTTCTTCTTCTTCAACACTCCTAGTTCTAGGATTCCTTCTTGCTATCAATGGCATCAACGTTTCTTCTTCTTCTTCTTCTGAACATATTTCTTCCAGAAGTGCTATACTTTTATCCTCTCTTTTTCTCAATTTTGGACATTCATGATAATAGTGTCCCTTTTCTTGACATTCAGAGCACATAACATTGATTTTATTCCTAGGCTTATCCTCAATACGTGGAGCCTTAGGCGGCCTTGCATCGACTAAGTGCAACTTCAAATCAGCAAATTCTGCCATAAGTTGTGCAATATTGTTATCTAGTGATGGAGCTGGTACCTGAGATGTTGAGGCTACCTCTACCCGAGGTGGTGGAGTTGGCACACTTGTAGAAGGTTGGAACGCAACCTCAATTTGAAGGGCAACCTTCTTTTTCAGAGCAATGCGAAGCGCCTCTTTGAAATTACTAGGATTCTTGCTAAGAACTTTTCCATACAAGCCAGGATCCAAGCCATGACAAACTTTCTCATCTTAAGGTGCTCCATTGCCAAAGAATTTTTAGAGGGATGTGTAGAAGAAGTAACATCATGTAAAGTAGCCTATTGATACTTAATGAACAAGGCCTCATACCTCACCGAAGGTAGAAATTGACTCTCCTTCCTTTTGGAAATTTGATCCAGCTGCAATAGTTAAGCATTTGGTGACTCCACTGTCCTAAATCTCTCCTTCATTGCCCCAATAAAGTTTTCCCAATCACTCTTGGTGTCTTCTGGTAAAGCCTCATGCGAAGTTAAGGCCACGCCCTCAAGAAGTTTGGAAGAATTTCAGCCCGCTCCTTCATAGACCAACCCGTTAAAAGCGGCATGCTCAGTTGAACTCTCGGAGATAATTCCCTGAGTCTTCTCCTTCCTATCCCTGGAACACTAGAATGTTGAACATCTTGCACCAAAAGATGAGTAGAAGCCATAAAAGTTTTCTTTCAAAGATGATCTTCCCTTCTTTCAATCAAGCGAGATCGTGAGGTTATGATAAAAGGATTCTAAGCAAAATATGCCCGCCATCTCCACTAAAAGATGTGACACAAAGTTGGGGGTTTAACTTTCACATCTCAAACCCAAAAGTTGAAGAAGGGGAGGCGGTCTCGGTGTCAAAGAAATCAATAAGAAAAAACTCTAACCCTCTATCTCCCTAGATCAAAACAAATACGTAGACATCGAAGGTGAGATTGTACTCCAGAAGAAGAGGAAATAGGAAAGGCTCTAGGGAAGCATTAATTTGAGCCAAGTGATCAGCTCCAAAAGTGAGGAAAAGTCTTTGCTGGAAGAATATATTTTGGCTCAATACAATGTAAATTGAAGTGAAAGGGGTATATTGATATGGCTCATTTGGACGGATCGGATGGTTGGGCTGCATCATTTTCAACAAAAGAAAGAAACTAATAAAACTTTTCAAAGTGAGTATTCTGCTTTGATCAGATAGCTATAACTCTTTCTGTGCTACTCAAAATAAAGTATTAAAAATATAAATGTATAGATCTTGAAAAAACAAAGATTTTGATATAAATTTCATAGAAATCGGAGAAGCGAGCACAAAGTTATGATTGTTTTAGTAAGAAGTGTCGAAATTGTCCCAAATACACAGTCTGCTCTGATCAGATAGACATTTAACCTTTTTTGTACTACTCAAAATAGAGTCTCAAAAACATTAGTGGTAAGAGAAAAAAAAATATTTGGATATAAGTTTCATATAAATGGGAGAAGCGAGCACAAAGTTATGACTATTTTAGTGAGAAGTGTCAAAACTGTCCCAAATACACAGTCTACTCTGATTAGACAGCCATAACTTTTTCTGTGCTACTTTGAACAAAGTATTAAAAACATCAGTGGATAGAGCTTTAAAAAAAAATATTTTGATATAAGTTTTGTAAAAAATAGAGAAGCAAGCACAAAGTTATGACTGTTTTAGTGAACAGTACACCAAAACTGTCTATACCCGCCTGTAGCTATGGGGAGAGGCAATGATTTCCCTCGCTAGAGAAGTAACTTCCAAGATGCATGGTGGGTTGAGGTTGCCCAAGGGAGTAGAGTATCCTCTTATCACAGATCTAGAAGCAAGCTACTCATGTGGGCACACTAAGCTCTAAAGCGAAGAGCCAAAAGATAGAGAAAGGAAGCAAAAGCTTGATTCATGAAGCAAAAGAGACTTCCAATTGGAGAGGACTAATAGAGTAGGAGAGCCTAATGCTTAAGGGAGATGAAAAAGCATAGGAGGAGCTGGATACAAGGCTATGGCATAGCTACAAGGAGAAAAAAAATGAGGTGCTTGAGAGGGAGAAGAGAGGCCTTTTTTATAAAGAAACTCTCACCCTGTTACATTTCTAGCCAGTAGATTCCTTCACCCCTGGTGACATAAGGACATGGGTCACCATTAATTGTCCTTTTGGACACATTTTGATGAGTTTCCATCTAAATATGCTTATGAATCTTTTAAAATTGAAAAAGTCAAGAGTCCTCTCACATGGAGCCCATAGGGACCCTCTCTTTTCCACATGTCAACATCCTCCATATTCTACTTAGGATTTCTAGAAGGATTCCTCTTGATCCCACACTTCTTCACACTCGTCCACATGCCCTTCATGTGCTTGGCATGTGGTCTCCATGTTATTTAAGTATCTTATTGAGTCCATGTAGACATTTGGCCCACCCTAAATACATGACTCATTTCTATCATCCCAATACAATCCAATAATATTTTACTCTCAAACCACTCTATTCCCATACCAAGGTATTTATAATTCATACACATGGTATTTACAATGATTAACTCCACTCATACTCATATCCACAATCATTTTACTAATTATTCTAATTAGTATCAAGCCCATATTTGTTATTACATGAGATAAAGTAGTCGTCTCATTAAATGATTGACAAGCTGCAATGAGCCATCTCCCGCCGCGAGCTTCTCCATCACACTTCTCGGTTCCCATGTCTCTATGGCTAGCTTCTCCATCACATTGTGGGCCCTGCAAGATTCTCCCACAAGTCTCCACCTTATTGAGTAATAACATTGTTTAATTGGGTGGAAGGTAGAATCAAAAACTCCCACACGGAACTAAAACGCGTGCAGAGCAACACTTACCCAGAAGTGCCAAGGTGTCACCTTGGTTTTCATGGCAATAAAAAATGAAGGTATCCATTTGTTGCAAAATGGGTATAAGGTAAACTAGGTATCATTCACTCATTACGTGCATGTTTGAATGATTGAGCAGCATGAAGGAAAAAATAGAAGGTATCAATCTTGCACATTCATAATCTAAAAAAGTTCACGCCATGAACTGATCCAAAAATGTTCACGCCATGAGCCAACACTAAAAATTTCACGCCGTGAACTGGTTCAAAAAGGTTCACGCCATGAAACGGTCATTTCTCACGGGCCAATCATCAAAAGACTCCACGTGGCTTTCTTCATTAAGGCAGGCACCCTATCTGAAAGCTGCATTATAAAATCAAAAATTCTTTCCTTTCTCGTCATTTCACATTGTGTGTCCATTGCTACTCGCTTGAGCTCCCGCTTTCGATCTCATCGTCGCGTGCATCATCCTTCCCAGATTTTCTAGTTATAATCGACTGTCATCTATTGAGGTGGAAGCTTGGTCCATTTCTCATTTCCTTTTTCGGATTCTTTTTCCTTTTTTATTTTGCTTTTGATGTTTATGATCAATATCTTCTCGATAACAATTTTTGTACATAAATAACACCCAATTGGGTGGTTATTCTGACCATTTCCTTGCGGTATCCTCACTTGCATGCATCATAGTCCTTAATAACAAAAAAAGAGAAAATCGATACAATAACAAAAATCTGCACCTTCACGCTTGACTGAAGTTTCACGGGACATACGTGTAGTTCTCCATGTCTCTAAATATAATAGGCCCAGTCCTCCTCCTTCTCTTCATGTACCTTAGCAATTCTGTTGAAAGGAACCCTGTTGTATCTATCCACTGACTTGACTTACATTATCAATGACATGACCCTGCATGCTTTCTCTGTAGCCTCATCCTGGATATTCTCGTACTCTGCCCCATTGGAGTTATAAGAACTCTTTAGCATTGTATCCAGAGGCATTTTTGTTGAATGCATGGACGTGGGCATGGACTTTGACTGTTGGTGGGAGGTGCAAAGCGTCATGTATGAGTTCTTCCATGATCAGGAGCTACTGTGTAGTGCCATCACCCTTCGGGATAGTGCCTCGTTTGGTGCCTTTGTCATAGGTCTTTATATATTCGGCGTAGAGTTCCATGTCGATGCTCCTTGGAAGTATTTGCATCATTCTCCCCAAGCCCACCTTCTCCAGCTTCGCCTTGACCTTTGCCTCTTCTAGAATTTGGAGGCACTCTGGGCTATGGTAATGCAGTAGTGCGACCTTTCCATGGGCCATAAGGGCTTCTTTGCTGATGATGGCCCCATGGAAGGCTTGGGCATATGGGCCCAAAAAATTCAGTTTGGGTACCCGCACACTGGTTTCTTCTTCCTACTTGCTGGGGAACCTGTAGCGCTAGCTTGAGTGGCATCTAGGGTCTCTACAGCTTCTGATTCTGAGGCTGACATCTGTACATGAAAAGTACATCAGTCTTCCAATTGGTGGGGTAGGTACCATTTCTCTTTTCTCTTTTTCTTTTTCTTTTTTAAATTTTGTTTTATGGTTAATCGGTTAGTTGAAATGAGAAGTGTGTTAGTATAGGAGTAATCACAAGGTGTGTTAATTGACAAATGAAAGCTGTGATGTGAAGGTGCAAGGTCTGAGTAGTTTCGTGAACCTGTAGGTCATGAGAAGTTGTCCCAATTGGTGGGGTAGGTACCATTTCTCTTTTCTCTTTTTCTTTTTCTTTTTTAAATTTTGTTTTATGGTTAATCGGTTAGTTGAAATGAGAAGTGTGTTAGTATAGGAGTAATCACAAGGTGTGTTAATTGACAAATGAAAGCTGTGATGTGAAGGTGCAAGGTCTGAGTAGTTTCGTGAACCTGTAGGTCATGAGAAGTTGTCCCGTGAATGGTGGTTTTGTGGGAGATGAGATTCTGTGAAAAGTGGTTACATGAACTCAGGTTCCATGAAACTAAAATTACGTGAACTCAGGTTCCGCGTGAAAGGTGGTTTCATGAGATTAGGTTTTGTGAAACCAAAGTTACGTAAACTGTGGTTTTGTGAGATCAGGTTCCATGAGACTATAGTTTCATGAACTGTGGTTTCATGGTGGTGAAAAGTGGTTACGTGAGATGAGGTTTCTTGAGACTACAGTTTCATGAACTATGGTTTCATGAAAAGTGGTTACATAAACTCAGGTTCCGTGAAAAATGGTTTCGTGAGATCAAGTTCCGTGAAACTATAGCTATGTGAACTATGGTTTTGTGAAAGTGCAGGTATGGTAGTCCCGTGAAACTTCAGTGAAGCGTGAAGGTGCAGATTTTTGTTATTGTATCGGTTTTCTCTTTTTTTGTTATTAAGGACTATGATGCATGCAAGTAATGCATGCAAGTGATGATACCGCAAGGAAATGGTCAGAATAACCACCGAATCGGGTGTTATTTATGTACAAAAATTGTTATCGAGAAGATATTGATCATAAACATCAAAAGCAAAATAAAAAAGGAAAAAGAATCCGAAAAAGGAAATGAGAAATGGACCAAGCTTCCACCTTAATAGATGATAGTTGATTGAAATGACGAGAAAGGAAAGAAATTTTGATTTTATAATGTAGCCTTCAGATAGGGCAGTTGCCTTAATGAAGAAAGCCACGTGGAGTCTTTTGATTGGCCTGTGAGAAATGACCATTTCATGGCGTGAACCTTTTTGAACCAGTTCACGGCGTGAAATTTTTAGTGTTGGCTCACGGCGTGCATTTTTGGATCAGTTCACGGCGTGAACTTTTTTAGATTATGAATGTGCAAGATATATACCTTCTATTTTTTCCGTCATGCTGCTCAGTCATTCAAACATGTACGTAATGAGTGAATGATACCTAGTTTACCTTATACCCATTGTGCAACAAATGGATACCTTCATTTTTTATTGCCATGAAAACCAAGGTGACACCTTGGCACTTCTGGGTAAGTGTTGCTTTGTAGGCGTTTTAGTTCCATGTGGGAGTTTTTGATTCTACCTTCCACCCAGCTGAACAATGTTATTTACTAGGTCCTGTGGTTGGGGGCTTTTATCCATGTCCCTTTACTGAACTTCTTTGTTTCTACCTTTAGGGCCCCTATTCAGTTCTGTGATTGAAGTGGTTATTGACATTGCTTTGGCGATTCCCAACCCATTTTGTTGAGTTATCTTCTTGCTCCACACCAAGGTTGGCACAATTCCTGCATTGGTTGGGATGATGGCCCCATGGAAGGCTTGGGCATATGGGCCTAAAAAATTTAGCTTGGGTACCCACACACGCGTTTCTTCTTCCTACTTGCTGGGGAGCCTATAGCGATGTGGCTTGAGTGGCAACTGGGGTCTCTACAGCTTTTGATTCTGAGGCCGACATCTATACATGAAAAGTACATCAATCTCCCAACTGGTGGGGTAGGTACCCCACGAGTCTCCCAACTGGTGGGGTAGGTACCATTTCTCTTTTCTCTTTTTTTTTTTCTAATTTTGGTTAATGGTTAACTGGTTAGTTGAAATGAGAAGTGTGTTAGTAGGAGTAATCAATCACAAGGTGTGTTAATTGACAAATGAAAGCTATAACGTTAATGTGCAGGGTCTGAGTAGTTCCGTGAACCTGCAGGTCGTGAGAAGTTGTCCCGTGAAAGGTGGTTTCATGAGATGAGATTCCGTGAAAAGTGGTTACGTGAACTCAAGTTCCGTGAAAGGTGGTTTCGTGAGATTAGGTTTCGTGAAACTATAGTTACGTGAAAAGTGGTTACATGAACTCAGGTTCCATGAAACTACAGTTACGTGAACTCGGGTTCTGTGAAATGTGGTTTCATGAGATTAGGTTTTGTGAAACTAGAGTTACGTGAACTGTGGTTTCATGAGATCAGGTTCCATGAGACTACAGTTTCGTGAACTGTGGTTTCATGGGGTGAAAAGTGGTTATGTGAGATGAGGTTTCTTGAGACTACAGTTTCGTGAACTGTGGTTTCATGGGGTGAAAAGTGGTTACGTGAGATGAGGTTTCTTGAGACTATAGTTTCGTGAACTGTGGTTTCATGGGTTGAAAAGTGGTTACGTGAGATGAGGTTTCTTGAGACTACAGTTTCGTGAACTATGGTTTCATGAAAAGTGGTTACATAAACTCAAGTTCCGTGAAAAATGGTTTCGTGAGATCAAGTTCCATGAAACTACAGTTACGTGAACTGTGGTTTTGTGAAAGTGCAGGTATGGTAGTCTCGTGAAACTTCAGTGAAGCGTGAAGGTGCCGATTTTTGTTATTGTATCGGTTTTCTCTTTTTTTTTTTTGTTATTAAGGACTATGATGCATGCAAGTGATGATGCCGCAAGGAAATGGTCACAATAACCATCGAATCGGGTGTTATTTATGTACAAAAATTGTTATCGAGAAGATATTGATCATAAACATCAAAAGCAAAATAAAAAGGAAAAAGAATCCGAAAAAGGAAATGAGAAATGGACCAAGCTTCCACCTTAATAGATGACAGTTGATTATAACTAGAAAATCTAGGAAGGACGATGCGCGATGATTGGAAGTGGGAGCTCAAGCGAGTAGCGATGGACACACAATGTGAAATGACGAGAAAGGAAAGAAATTTTGATTTTACAATGCAACCTTCAGATAGGGCGGCTAAAAACCTTAATGAAGAGAGCCACGTGGCATCTTTTGATTGGCCCGTAAGAAATGACCGTTTCACGGCATGAACCTTTTTGGACCAGTTCACGGCGTGAAATTTTTAGTGTTGGCTCATGGTGTGAACATTTTTGGATCAGTTCATGACGTGAACTTTTTTAAATTATAAATGTGCAAGATTGATACCTTCTATTTTTTCCTTCGTGCTCAGTCCTTAGTCTCTCAAACATGCACGTAATGAACCCAGTTTACCATACCCATTGTGCAACAAATGGATACCTTCATTTTTTATTGCCATGAGAACTAAGGTGACACCTTGGCAGTTCTGGGTAAGTGTTGCTCTCTACAGGCATTTTAGCTCCGTGTGGGAGTTTTTGATTCTTCATTCCACCCAACTGAACAATGTTATTACTGGGTCCTATGGTTGGGGGCTTTTATCCGCGTGTTCCTTTACTGAACTTTTTTGTTTCTACCTTTAGGGCCCCTATTCAGTTCTGTGACCGAAGTGGTTACTGACATTGCTTTGGCGATTCCCAACCCATTTTGTTGAGTTATCTTCTTCCTCCACACCAAGGTTGGCGCAAATCCCACATCGGTTGGGATGATGGCCCCATGGAAGGCTTGGGCATATGGGCCCAAAAAATTCAGCTTGGGGGTACCCACTGGTTTCTTCTTCCTACTTACTGGGGAGCCTATAGCGCTAGCTTGAGTGGCAGCTAGGGTCTCTACAGCTTCTGATTTTGAGGCTGACATCTGTACATGAAAAGTACATCAGTCTCCCAATTGGTGGGGTAGGTACCATTTTTCTTTTCTCTTTTTCTTTTTCTTTTTTAAATTTTGTTTTATGGTTAATCGGTTAGTTGAAATGAGAAGTGTGTTAGTGTAGGAGTAATCACAAGGTGTGTTAATTGACAAATGAAAGCTGTGACGTGAAGGTGCAGGGTATGAGTAGTTTCGTGAACCTACAGGTCATGAGAAGTTGTCCCGTGAATGGTGGTTTCGTGAGATGAGATTCCATGAAAAGTGGTTACGTGAACTCAAGTTCCCATGAAAGGTGGTTTCGTGAGATTAGGTTTCGTGAAACTATAGTTACGTGAAAAGTGGTTACATGAACTCAGGTTCCATGAAACTAAAATTACGTAAACTCAAGTTCCGTGAAAAATGGTTTCGTGAGATCAAGTTCCGTTAAACTACAGTTATGTGAACTGTGGTTTTGTGAGAGTCCTCAATTTTCCTCAATTTTGGACATTCATGATGATAGTGTCCCTTTTCTTGACATTCATTGAGAGGAGGGACAAGTACCCATCGTGCAAGCGATAGTGTGACAATGCTCACAGGAGGTGTGGTGGAATTGCTTCTGAGGGAGTTGTAGAGCTTGGACACCTCAAGGGTTATGAGCTTGGCCATTGGAAAGATCCTCACATGACAATTATGGTTCACCAAATAATCTCTTGTTGGATGTGTTTCAAGGGGAGTTATAGTGAGCAATAACATTTTTGGTGTTGTTGTCCGGGAGCCATCCCTTAGCTTTTTCCATCGTGGTTTCTCTAATCTACGCATTACCCAGTGTCCATTGTCTTGATTAATGGTTTCCCATGAAAAAGATGTGGATTTGATGGTGATTTGTGTGTGATTTGGTGTAAAGTAGCTCTTTTTTTAATTTTTGTAAAGAATGCTTTTTGCTTATTTTTAGCTTAATTTGTTGTTTTTGTTGTTGTTAATGTGGTTTTTCATGTTCTTAGGACTTGCACATAGAGTGTATTAGGTTTAGTTTGCATCCATTGCATCAAACAATGCAATAGATTGCATTTTTTTAGTGAATGTTAGTGCTCTTTAGTGTTAAACATAGAACTAAAATCATTAATTTTAGCTTAATTTGTGTGTTTTTTGTTAGAATTGTATGCATTAGAGTGTTAGTAACCATTAGAAGTAGCTAAATCCTTTCAAAAATTTCTCGAAAACATCAAAAAACTCTTGAAAATGACTAATTTCTCTTAATTGATTGGTTTTTGTCATTAAGGGTGGTTAATCCACTTTAAGAGAAAACAATTAGAAAATGGGTTATTTGGGATCCAAATTAATCATGTAAGTAATCAAAATTAGTGTTTTTGAGTGTTTTAAGAGCATCTACATGCTTTAAAACACCTAATTACATCAATTGGAGGAATTTGACTCTTTTTGCTTAATTTTGCCTTTAAAGAAGAGACTAAAATTAAGAGTCTAATTAATCTCTAATTATACATTAGATGATGCACATAGCTTAGCAATTCCCTGCTCTATCCAATGATGTTCTCAATTGTGTGAATTGATTATAGATTAGTGGTCAATTAGAGTACTTGATTAGTATAAGATTAGTAAAAGAATTAATTCTTAATTAACTTTTTCATAACTCATTAGAGCGAATGAGCATTCAATGAGTAGATGTCCATGAGTTATCAAATTGTCCATTTTGGGGGTCATTTAGGAAGGGTGTAAGGGGGTGTCATAAAAAGGTTGACTTTTTTGATTCCCACTTATCTTTTTGGAAAAATTCTCATATCTCCTTAATTTAAAATTCAAAAAAATCCCCCCAAACAAGGAAATTCAAATTTCCCACTAGCCTCCAAAAAAAAAATCCAAAAAATGGTTCACGCGTGAACCATTTTCTGCACTCACACCTTAAGGGTTCACGTCCTTTCTAGGGGTCCGCGCCCAAAAAAAAATCAGATTTAAATTTTCCATGAAGTCTAGTTCACGGCTTGAAACACTAAGTATCTCACAGCGTGAAACAATCCCAAAAAAAAATCAAATTTGATAAAATTTGTGAAGCCTCCTTCACGCCGTGAACTACACCCTGCTAGTTCACGACGTGAAAGGGGGTCCATCGGCCAAAAAGAAAAAAAAGACTTTGGAAAACACCCGTGTTTGGAAGCTTGAATCTCCTAACTCCTGAATCCAATGAAGGCGCTCTAGTGCTCATCGGAAAGCTGACATCGAGCTCTCCCGAAGTTAAAATTGATCATTTTGGTCTCCGATCAGTAGCCTCAAAATTTGACCCAAAAATCAAGGGAAAAAATGATTCTTAGAGCACTAAAAATCGTAAAAAACAGTGTAAAAACGATTGTGGACCATATTTGGGCTACTTTTTGACGGTCTAAACAACAAAATCACGAACAATTCAGAGAGACAAGGTTGTAGTACTCTAAAAATACAACTCTCATACAAAGTTTTTCCAAATTCATTTTGAAACACCCTAAAAAATATGCTGCGAAATAGGAAAAAATTTCTCGGAAAAAAAATCATCTTGAGATAGTGATAGAAAATAGGTTTTAGGACTTCCTCTTCCATTTGGGAAGTTACTAGCATGCACTTTTTTCATAAAAATATCCCTAAGAGGTCTTTCACGTGCGTGTAGCATCTAAGCTAATTAGGGCAAACGGACACTCGTTTGATCCAATGAAGAGTACGACAGGTCTCTTGAGGCTGTAACGCGCTATGAGAAAATTTAAAAAGAAAATAAAAATAAAACTAAACAAGTAAACACGTGTGCTTGATCATTAAGGAGGCAATCACACATGGCCACAATAGAGGGACTACGTGGGCTGACACCCTCACTGAACCCAATGGCTGATATCTTTAAGCCATTGAGATCTATGCCCCAACTACAACTCCCAATAACATTTGCCATGCCAACAACAAGAGTGTCATCGGATTTTGCACCCCCTATCACTTCAATCCCAATGGGCTTTGGTCCTTATCGAACATTTCCACAAATCCTATAGGTACCAACCCTTTCTAGCCCCTGGATGCCCACACCTTGGACATATTGACTAGTCTAGGAAGGGGGGTTACCTAAAGACTCAGTGAGTCCCTACCAACAAGAGCACTCACATACGGCCTCTACGGTCGTGCAGATCTCCAAAGTTATGGGCAAATACGATGGAACAACCTATCCTGTTCAATTCATTTAACTGTTTGAATAGAGATGTGAAGCCTTTGGAAATCCAAACTGCCCCACCAAGGTACATGCGTTGAACCTATGCTTACTGGGAAAGGCTAGTTGATGGTTCTTCACATTAATCCCGGTGATCAAGACCCCACTTCAAAACCTTAAAAACAGCCTTTATCCATGGCTTTTCAAGACAAGGTGATCGGTGGAGTGCAGCGAAAGAACTCTATTCTATTAAGTGTCAACCAAACGAAACCATTAGAGACTTTATCCTTCGGATAAAACTCTTGGACTCATGATGTGAGTCATGGTAAAAATCAAACGATTCTTAATTGAAGAGATGTTTCATGATGGGATTAAAGAAAAATAGCTTACACAACTTGATCATTATATCCAATCCAGAAACATTTGATCAATGTTGTAAAGAAGCAATACGTTTAGATGATAAAATGATGGGAGATAATCATGTTATGAGATGTTCCTCATCTAAACCAAGTGAAGCAATGGCTAAAGAATGATCGATCTCGAAATTGTCATTCTTCAAATTCTATGTAGCCCTGCGTAAAAGCTTTCAATCGACATCTCTAAGAGAGGATTAAATACTTCAAAGCCAAACATCCTTAATGCCTCTACAAGTGAGGAGTAAAATGCCTTGTGTTCAGTGCAATCACTACTACGACCATCCCAATTCCCATTCTGCATATATTGTAAAACCTTTGGTCATGATACTACAAAGTGTCCTAATTCATCAACAATTGACTCGAAACCTCCATCTCACGTGTACCAAGCAAAAATAGTTAAAAGGGTAGAAACTACTCCAGGAAGAAGTTAAGCAAACGCTTCAGTGCTTCTATTGTCATGGACCTCACAAAGTGGCAGACTACACAGTTTGGAATACTTCCATGCCCATAGTCACTGACACTTTGAAACCCATGTGTGAACAATGTGGCATTGACCACATGTTCCAAGATTATCCAAGATGAGTTGCTTCAATAATGCAACTTGTCTCACAAAATATAACTCTAAACATCTTAAGTGTAAAAAACGGGCAATTGTCCACGGTACCCTTGAATGTGCTTACACGCTTACAAGAGAAGGCACGAGAGTGTAAAAAACAATACAAAAGATAACACTTCAAAATGGGTAGAAGAACATGCCTTAAAGAAGAAACCAAAAGAGAAAACAAAACCTTCTAAATCCAAGAAAATCAAGGGACAACAAACTATCGAAACCAAGGTTGAATTAAAGGCTAGGGAAAAGGAGCATGTGAAGAACATAAACCCAAAAGAGCCAAAAGCTACACATGATGCATAAGCATCCACCTCAAATGCCACCACACAAACCACAAAACCCATATGTGCGACATAGGATACAAAAGCCCAAAAGAAAGTTCGTTCTTATCGCATGGGCAAACATAATGAAAACCTAACAACCCAAAGAAAGTCAGAAGATGAAACAAGTTCTAGTAGGTCACTTAGTGAGGAGGAAACAAGTTCTGATTCATCACTTAGTGCACTTAATATTTAGACCAATCAAGAAACCACCCAACCACCCAAAATTGAAAATCATGATTACATAACATATGTGGAATGCAAAAAGCAAGCTCAAGAGAGCATGCTTAACATGGTTGAGTGTCTTACAGGATCACCGGTTGTGATTGAACCTCATTATGCTAATCCTAAAAAAGCAACTGAAATACAAAACCCAGAGGAGTACTGCTTCCCCTTTCAAGAAGACATACTCACTATAGAACAGCCATTAGAGACAGATTGCGCGAATTATGCAATTGAAAAAGCATGTGAGGAATTCGATGAATCCCTTATAAAATTAAAGCACTATAGAACAGCCACATTAGAGACAGATTGCACAAATTATGCAACACGAATTATGTAATTGAAAAGCATGTGAGGAATTCGATGAATCCCTTATAAAGTTAAAGCAATCTCTAAACTCAAAGGCTGATATATTACATGAGACGCACGTGGAAAATCTCAAGAAAACCCTTCCACATCAATAGCCACCAAAAATGATCTCCATAGAACGAGATTGTGAGGATCCACAAGTTTGCAAACAGAACTCAATTAGAATTGTTAGAGGACCAAGTGTGCCATTGTATACATTGGGTACTCTTGAAAAAGCTGAGAGCCAAAAAGAGGATGAGAGTGAATGGGAATATAAAATAGAAATGGGATATGAAGCTAAAACACAAACGAAAACATTCATGGTTTCTCTTGAAGATTCTATCATGGTATGAATAGTGAGTCATGAAAAACGTCAACGAGTCATGAGTTGTCATTTGCATAACAAGTTGTCTGGATTTGTCACTAGTCTTAAATATTGATCAATTTTACACTCTTTTAGAGGTGTTGAAGAGAAATGTTTTTAGAAATTTTACAAAATAAGCATAGTTTTAAACTTTTTTAAAAAAATGTACATATTGCTAATTTAAAGGTGAAAAAAATTTCACTTTTCATGTCAAATAACAAAATAAAAAAAACAAGGTCAATATAAGATCTAATATTCTTTAAAACTAATAATAATTCACGCATGTCTATGTAATGTATAATACATTATTTACTTAGAATTATAAAAATATACTTTTTCTTTTCTAAAAATTTAACTAACTTCATCCCAATCATTGCACCTCATCTAATCACTAAATTAGAGCATATATTTGATGTTAAGATAAGTAGGTATATGGAGTCCATGGCCATAGAAGAGGCTTATTGAAAAAAATGATTTCTCTAGATTTAGATAGAAAATCAACGATCCAAACGGTTAAATTTTAGATGGTAGTAAGTGCTACAATTTCTCAGTTTACTTTATTTTGATCTAACAGTTCGATTTAGTTATTGTCTTTGAAAAAACATAATTTTTAGTTTATAACAATTAGATTTTGAGCCATGAAAATGACAGCAACTGTCGTTTTGAAAAATTGATGAAAATTTGGATTCCAAAATCCACTTTGTTGACAAAATGGATGCTAGAATCCAAAATTTCAGACACATTGAGGTTTTTATCAATCATGAGAGTAAAATTTTCATCTGAAAAAAGAGAAATTTGGATCCATAATAAACGAGAATTTCACTTTTATTAAACGAAAAATTTAGTCTCTCGCCAAAAAAATTTCCGCCAAAAATTTTCTTCGGGAAAAAAAATTCCATCAAAAAATTCTATCGATGTGGAAATAAATTCCGTCGACCTCGATGAAAATTTGGATACTAGAATCCACTTGGATTTTGGAATTCAAATTTTTATCGACATATTGAAATTTTCTTCGATGGTAATTTCAATTTATTGATGGAATTTTGGATTTCGTCGAGACGAAAATGTTTTTACTGGGAATTTTTCCATCCAACGAACATTTTTGAAGGAAATTTTTTTCGTCGACGACGGAATAAATTTTTCATCTAATAAAAGTGAAATTTTCATTCATTATGGACAAAAAGTTCTCTTTTTTGGACAAAAATTTTGATGCCATTATAGAAACCTTAGTCTCAATGGAAATTTGGATTCCAAAATACACTTTATCAACAAAGTGGATTTTGGAATCCAAATTTCCATCAATTTTTCAAAACGACAACTGTTGTCCTTTTCATGGCTCAAAATCTAACTGTTATAAACTAAAAAATTATGTTTTTGCAAAGACTATAACTCTAAATCGAACTATTAGATCAAAATAAAGTAAATTGATAAATTATAGTACTCACTACCGTCTAAAGTTTAATCGTCTGGATCATTGGATTTCTATCTAAATCTAAAGATATCTTCTATGGCCATGGACTCCATATACCTTCCTTTCTTAATACTAAAATATGCTTAAATTCAACCATTGGATTAACTTTGTATACAAAGAAAATTTATTTTTTTAGACAATGCATTAACCCCATGTAAGAGTTTCATCAAATTATATTGGGTCTAAAAGTAATGTCAATTTTATCACCTATCAGTTTGTTGATAACACACTACGTACAACATGCAATGTAGAAATGTGTATTGGTACAAAACTTATCTGTGCTCAAGAGAAAGTATGATCTAGAGATGCCTAAACAAAGCAAAAAAGGAAAGAAAAGTGAAACTTGTTGACGTGTGAACATGCTTAATTTGCATGATATAGAAATTGTTGTGTATGGATTTAAGTTTAAAAAACTTCTTAACACTTGCATTAAAAAATACATGACACTTTTAACAAAAGGTCCAATAACTCTCCTAGTTGATTGGAAGAGTTTCTTCTCTTTTGTAATTCTTTTTTAAATTGGACATTTTTGGATTTAGGGTAAAATGTAAGTAATGTTTTATGCATTCTTTTTTCACAAAAGTAGTGGTTTTTTTAAATGTTTGACATGAAAGTGTCTTTTGTCTCTATAAATTTTGAAAAAAGGTATATTTTTGGGTTTTCTTTCAAAAATGGACTTGAGTTGTCGTTTGTATGATTTTGTTGTCATTTTTCATGACTCGATGTTTATGGTTAGATTTCCCCAGGTAATGATGTTAAGCGTAGCCCTCGAGTTAGTTATAATATCATGACAATAGACACTTGGGGGTCATTGGGAAAACCTAAACTCATCCCTATAGAGAATGGTCTTGTAAGAGGAGTCAATGGATAAAACATTGAAGTTTCCAGTTAATTTAGCTATGCTTCTCAAATAATTGGTGGAGATGTGGAATTTAAATTCCATGTCACCCTAGATTTCCTTGAGTATGATGTCATCCTTGTTGGTGGAACTTGGATACATGACTCATTGTATTTAATTGATGAATCCATGCAAATAGTCACCTTGAACACTTTTGCAGGCATTGTACAATTGCTATACGGAAGGAAGAGACCTTGGAGGAGCTAGAACTTCCAACATATCTTAGTGAAGAGATCTGTAGGGTTCTGATTAGATTGTAACTTTCCAATAAAATCACCACAGCTCAAGCACAGCTTTATCCAACACAAGAACACAATCTCATGACCCTCGAGTTATGGGATTTGTTAGATCAACCAACACTCATCACGGCTCATCCTAAAAGAATTCCCTTTACACAGGACTTGAACATGTCATGTTTGAGGTACTTTAAACATAAAATGTATATTGAAACTAACTCCCTTACTTGCAAGTTTTTTGTGGTTGAGTATGTTTTGAAAGCAGATTTGATCTTGGAGCGTAAATGGACTATTGCTACCCAAGCACCACTATGGTTTGCCAGTGATAGGGTTATCAGGATGGTCAATAGCACAAAGTTGACAATACCGGATGCTAAATGCAAAAAGTTACAAGCCTTTTCCACGAAAACCCCTCTACACAATGGCCTACCATCTGCGTCAATGACTGACTCCGATAAAGCATCAACTCCTTCAACCCCATCCTCACCAACAAAGTTCAATGCCAAAACCTCGCAATCAACACAACTATTCTTGAAGCAGTTCCCCCCACGCAACTATCTATCTCTAACAAGGAACTCCAACAAAAAATCCCCAGAGCCTATGCCTCTTTATCGACAAACCTCACCAAAGGAGACAACTGCATGCTCGAAAGCCATATCATCGAATGCCACTCTGCAAGAGACTCGAACCTCATCGTCAACAACGTCCATGACTCTTAAACATGCAGCCTCAGTGCCAACTAATGTGAAGGAAGACTCAAAACCTTCCACTTCAACCAAAAAGAAAAATCCAACAAGACAACAAAAATCACGGTATCTTAATGGTATCAAAATGTGGGTGGAGAAGCAACTACTTGTTGCTCCAGGCTACTATGACGGTGCCAATCAAATTTGGGTGCCTCGATAGTTAAAGCCTCTTCCTCAATGTAGCACTCATCAGGGGCCAAGGAAAAAGAAAAGAACGCTACAACACCATCTACAAAAGCCTTTGCAAGTTCCTTAGCAAACTCTAACATATCAGTAAGTGTGGGTACCCAAACAATTACTGCAAGCACAAGGGTACTACCAAGGAAATACCAACGCTTGGATTTCCAAGTGCCTTAAAAAGTCCCCTAAGCCTACACAAAGAAAGACACCTCAGCACCAAAAGCATTAGCCACCAATTTATAATATTCATCAAAGGTTCCCGGGAGCCTATGCATGTGCTTCAAAAACAAGGGTACTCTGATGGTAATCCCATCAAATGGTTGCCAAAATTGAACAAAGTGAAGATAGCCTCACTATTAACTTTAACCCCAATAGCTCCACCTAAAGTCACTCAACCACTCTTGTGCATTCATCACCTACACAAGAGCTTTTGTGTTCAAGCAAACCCAATGGTAACCAACTAGCAGTCTTACCTACCACCTCGACAACATTTGAGCCAAAAATTCAAGAATCAATTCGTACATCTGCAAACGGAGACTTATGAGTACATCAAAGACAAACTCACAATGCTCTTTTCACCCCTCTGGGTGTGAAGCATAAGTGCAAAAGCTCTGTGGGTGGCAGACATAAGAACCTATTCTCTCAAAAAGGACAGTAGCCACAAGAACCTGTTCCTCGCAAGGTGGTAACCCAAAAAAAAAACACAAACACAAGGGAGTCATACATATGGCCTACCTAGAAGTGGTAGAATATCACAAGCAACTCCCAAGGATCTTCAATAGCCATTATATCTTGTTAAGCTTATCACTTTGCTATTCTTTTGGCTATGTGAATGTAGCAGCTGCTCCATGAGCACATATCCATACTCATGCATTGGAGAACATTTGTACCAAAGCCTCACCATCGATAACTTCCAGGTACATCTCTAGATAGGGGGCCATGGTGGGCGAAAGCCTGGTCAATGGTACAGCCCATCGCCTGGAATTTTCCTTCAAATTACAAACCTCTCCAAACGTCGCCACCATCTTCACAAATCAATGATCTCCAATCCTTAGTGAAGATATCTATATTAGCCTTGCAAGTCGACGTAATTCTTTCAATCCTCGCCAACCAGTGCTACTTCAACACATAGCAATTCAATAAGAGTCTATATAACTCACTTCTTGTACTTCATGTATATCTGCTTCATAAAAGCATTAAAAGCACTCATGGGAAGAAGCATACAGGAACAGGTCCTACTCAACAACATTTGACAACAATCCTGCCACACAAAGGGACTTCATTTCTTCAAATGATGAATGTCACTTCAATGAATCGAATGAGAAACTAAGAATCAACCATCTCGTTTCTAATGATTATGTCTATGTTCCTCTGGATCCTTCCCTCTCTTCTCTCCCATTATTAACATCTCTTAGTATCCCCACTAACACTAATCACATGTAACCTTGCTTATGATTGCCGAAAACAAAGTGAGCAAAAAACACCCAAAAAAACATGCTCACATAAATATAAAGGAACAAAGACCATTGAATGTTACTCAGCATCAAAGCCATCGATACAGCTTGTCCATTCTCTCCACACAAAGGTCTTCAAACGTGATCACAAGGATATGATCGGCATCAAAAGGGGGGAATGTTAACCCATTCCTATTGTTAACAAGAACTACCACCATTATCTTACTTCAAGGAGTCACGATAGATACACCAAAGGGTCATACATTCAAGATATGTCCAAATCTACAATTTGGTCGGGCGCCCATAATGGTGTGATGGAGCATTTATGGCAATTCCCGCTTCAAGAGAATGTGGTAGCATATAGAATGAAGTCCCAAGCGATGTACTTCATGGATATATTATGAGAGTAGTCATTGTAATAGCATTAGGTCTCTTATGAGCCTAAAGTGCCCAACCGGCCACAGTTTAAGTGAGTGTGAACACTTATGGGTATATAAGTGAATTTCTCTCACAATATAATATACTCTCCCATTGTGCAATTGACTCTTGCTCTTGCTAATATCTCTCTCTAATGCATGCTAGTGAGTGTGTGTGAGTGATGTGAGGTGAGAGGAGGGACGAGTACCCATAGTGCAATGCGGTGGTGTGACAATGCTCGCGAGGTGCGGTGGAATTGCTTCTCAAGGAGTTGCAGAGCCTGGAGACCTCAAGGATTACAAGCTCAGCCATTGGAAAGATCCTCACGACAGTTGTGATTCACCAGGTAATCTCTTGTTGGATGTGTTTCAAGGGGGGTTAGGGTGAGCCATAACACAAACCTTGTGCCAAATCCTAGCATAATTCCTTACAAAGGCACATGCTCTAATTGTGGATTCAACCATGCTTATAAGGATGGTCCTAGTAGAGTGACGATTGCCCTTGTAGAGAGCCCTTAACTTTTGAAGCGTACAAGGAGGACTTATTTATATAGTCCCCCTTAATGTTGTTAGAAGGATAAAACGCCAAGACGAGGGTAGAATTCAAAGGAACATCTAAGACTGCCAATAAAAAGAAGGCCTAGGCTTCCACTTCAAAGCAAGCAGCAAAAGAGCCAGAGGCACAAGCTATTAGCGTTGCTAGTAAAATGCACAACTATGGAAGAGAAAATGAGAGAGAGAGAGAGAGAGAGAGAGAGAGAGAGAGAGAGAGAGAGAGAGAGAGAGAGAAACACTTGATTGCATAAACCCACACACACATACACACACACACACACACACACATGCTTACATAAGAGAGAGACAACTTGCTTTAGCTTGGGATTGTACTTATAAATAATGTTACATGAGGGTGCTTTATATAGGCACTGGAACTAGCCTCAAAGTGAGTGCACGAAAGTGTATTCACACAAACCTTACACTTAATCAAGAGAATTTTCACATGCCCATAAGAATAACACTATATGTATACATTTTGATGTCCCCTCAAGGAGGCTCACAAGTGGAGATGCAACATAAATCCTACATTCAACACTCCCTGTTAACTCCACAACCAATGATGTCATAGTAGAAGTGAAATGTAAGGTCCCTCCCAAGCCATGTATGCATGTGTCTCTTTTAATATAGATTTCAATAAGAAAAGAGAGTGTAATTAGAAAGAGTGAGACAATAAGGCTAGAAACATTAGAAAAGTGTTAGAAAAAAAAATATTAGCTCAAAAAAATCCTAAAAGAAATAAGAACATAAGAATAGTTCTATTAAGAGATAAGTATCCCCAAAAATAGAATTTCGATTTTGGGTGATAAGAGGTCATATTTAGAGTACTTTTACACATTTAGAGTCCATGCATACTAAAAATGTGAAAAAACAATGCATTTCTAAAGATGGTGCGTTTGCGGCTATATACAGACGTTTTTGCCTATTTTGCCCACGTAGGCTTGTAGACTAGATGCCTTCCCGTTCTTTTGACTGGTTATGCCAACTAATGTGAAGGAAGACTCAAAACCTTCCACTTCAACCAAAAAGAAAAATCCAGCAAGACAACAAAAATCACGATATCTTAATGGTATCAAAATGTGGGTGGAGACTACTTGTTGCTCCAGGCTACTATGACGGTGCCATTCAAATTTGGGTGCCTCGATAGTTAAAGCCTCTTCCTCAATGTAGCACTCAAGGGCCAAGGAAAAAGAAAAGAACTCTACAACACCATCCACAAAAGCCTATGCAAGTTCCTTAGCAAACTCTAACATATCAGCAAGTGTGGGTACCCAAACAATTACTGCAAGCACAAGGGTACTACCAAGGAAATACCAACGCTTTGATTTCCAAGTGCATTAAAAATTTCCCTAAGCCTACACAAAGAAAGACACCTCAGCACCAAAAGCATTAGCCACCAATTTATAATATTCATCAAAGGTTCCCGGGAGCCTGTGCACGTGCTTCAAAAACAAGGGTACTCTGATGGTAATCCCATCAAATGGTTGCCAAAATTGAACAAAGTGAAGACAACCTCACTATTAACTTTAACCCCAATAGCTCCACCTAAAGTCACTCAACCACTCTTGTGCATTCATCACCTACATAAGAGCTTTTGTGTTCAAGCAAACCCAATGGTAACCAACTAGCAGTCTTACCTACCACCTCGACAACATTTGAGCCAAAAATTCAAGAATCAATTCGTACATCTGCAAACGGAGACTTATGAGTACATCAAAGACAAACTCACAATGCTCTTTTCACCCCTCCGGGTGTGAAGCGTAAGTGCAAAAGCTCTGTGGGCAGACATAAGAACCTATTCTCTCAAAAAGGACAGTAGCCACAAGAACCTGTTCCTCGCAAGGTGGTAACCCAAAAAAAAAAACACAAACATAAGGGAGTCATACATATGGCCTACCTAGAAGTGGTAGAATATCACAAGCAACTCCCAAGGATCTTCAATAGCCATTATATCTTGTTAAGCTTATCACTTTACTATTCTTTTGGCTATGTGAATGTAGCAGCTGCTCCATGAGCACATATCCATACTCATGCACTGGAGAACATTTGTACCAAAGCCTCACCATCGATAACTTCCAGGTACATCTCTAGATAGGGGGCCATGGTGGGCGAAAGCCTGGTCAATGGTACAGCCCATCGCCTGGAATTTTCCTTCAATTTACAAACCTCTCCAAACGTCGCCACCATCTTCACAAATCAATGATCTCCAATCCTTAGTGAAGATATCTATATTAGCCTTGCAAGTCGACGTAATTCTTTTAATCCTCGCCAACCAGTGCTACTTCAATAAGAGCACTCATGGGAAGAAGCATACAGGAATAGGTCCTACTCAACAACATTTGACAACAATCCTGCCACACAAAGGGACTTCATTTCTTCAAATGATGAATGTCACTTCAATGAATCGAATGAGAAACTGAGAATCAACCATCTCGTTTCTAATGATTATGTCTATGTTCCTCTGGATCCTTCCCTCTCTTCTCTCCCATTATTAACATCTCTTAGTATCCCACTAACACTAATCACATGTAACCTTGCTTATCATTGCCGAAAACAAAGTGAGCAAAAAACACCCAAAAAAACATGCTCACATAAATATAAAGGAACGATAAGATGTTCGTCGATATGCCCATAGGGCTACTGTCAGCTTATGTTCCTAGTCCGCCGTCCGACTTGCTTCCAAGGTTAGACATGAGATGCTATAAAAAAGCTATGGAGACTAGTGCAAAACCAAGGCTTAGCTAGAAGAAACTCAATGGAATGGGAAGCGATGCTTAGCTCAGTATGAGAACCAGCCCTTCAATGGAGATAGCTTTCTAGAAATTCCTATGGGAATGGCTCCTTGGTTAGGTAAAGGGGACAAGAATAAAAAGGCTGCTCAGTGCTCATTAGAAGAGACTTTGCCAAAAGTTAACCATGTGTGCGACGGGATTCAAACACAACCTGACCACTGCCGTAAATATTTCTCGTCATCATACATATATATCTTCCTCCACATATGCATGGGTGTCCTCCGCACCGCGAGCCCGTGCATTGCCTGGTCAGAACCCTCCAGGATCCTCCTTAGGTGTCATGGCACTTCACTCAGGGACCGCTTCATGGACCCTTGTCCATCGTACTGGAAGCGCACCATTTTAACCATACCGAGGCTGGTCAAAAGACCTGGGCAGGCTTTGTTGCATGAGCCGTCCTTTGAACACTCCCCACCAGCTATTGGAATCAAACTTCCCTTAGAACACACATATACCAAATGCTCCCTCCAGCATTCTGGATTTTGTTTGTGCCCTGTGCTTGACCATTAGCCTGTGGATAATAAGGTGATGATTTTCGATGGACCACTAAGAATCCCACAAGTAAATGATCGATCACCTCATTAATAAAATGTTAGCCACACGATCACTAACTAATTCTAATGGGCAACCGAACCTCGAGATAATCTGCTCATATAAGAATTTTGCTGTTGTTTGTACATCAGCTCGCTTCGAGGCTCTGGCTTCTGCCCATTTGGTGAAATAGTCTGTGGCCACCACAATCACATATCAGGCTTGTGATGGGTGTCCCATGGGACTAATAGGTCTAACAAACTCTACTCCCCATTTTTCGAAGAGTTGTCTTACAATAATAGGGGTGAGCGGCATCTTGTCCCTTTGTTGTGGGATAACGAAATGCTGACATTCTTTGCACCTTTTGAAAATCTACTCCCCATTTTTCGAAGAGTTGTCTTACAATAATAGGGGTGAGCGGCATCTTGTCCCTTTATTGTGGGATAGCGAAACGCTGACATTCTTTGCACCTTTTGAAAAATTCTGTGTCGTCTCCAAATAACGTAGGCCACCATAATCCTGCTTGAAGTATCTTACGAGCCATGATCTCTCCAACAAAATGCCCACCTGCTATCCCTGAATGAGCTTCATCCAATATCGTGAGACGAACACATCTTCTCTCACACATCTTCTTAGCACATTATCTTTACCTATCTTATATAGTTCTCCTGCATAAGGTGCAGCAAGCTTGATAAGCCACCGCATTTTATCTTTGTTCAAAGGTATTTCCTGGCAAAAAACATGAGCTAGATAATCCGATATCTCCTCACTCCATTCGGGTACCATGTCCAATTTGAACAAACAAGCATCTGGGAGATCATCTTTTGACACCAGTTGTTGCTGATTCCCCATTTGGAATTCTTGACATATGATCGGCTAACACATGTTGTGTTACTTTTGTAACCATGACTATAAAGTTGAATTCCAACAATAATAGCAACCATCATGTGATTCTTCCAATGGTGCAAGGCTTATTCACTAAGTACAATAAGGCTTGATGGTCCATGAAGAATACGAATTTGTTGGCCAATAGGTGATGTCGATACTTCTTTACAGCGTAAACCATGGCCAATCCTTCTCTCTCTATGGTGGTGTAGTTCATCTCTACATCATTTAATTGACAACTAGTGAAGCAGACTGGATAGTCCAATTTGAACTCACCAAGCTGGGTAGTACACATCCAATAGCAAAGTTTGATGCATCAATATGCACATAAAATATAAGGTCCTAATTGGGGAGTCATAGAATCGGCACGCTAGCCAATGCCTACTTCAATCGATCCTATGCTTCCTGGCATTCCTTAGTCCATTCAAAGACAATGAGTAACTTGTACAATGGTCTAGCGATTTCAGCATAGAAAATTATGAAGCGGCAGTAATACCCTACATGGCCCATAAATCTTTGCACACCATTGTAATTGAGGTAATAGCTCCAATATCAACTTGACCTTACTATCATCCGTGGATATTCTGCTCTTTGAGACAATGTGTCCCAATATCACACCATGTTTGGCCCAAAATTGACACTTTAAAGGGTTCAGGGATATACGATATAATCAACATCGCTCGAACACCTTCCTTAAGCAAGCCAGATGGTCCGCCCATCGAGAGTGTACACACAGATCATCAATGAATACCTCTAACCACTTCTATAAGTAGTCTTTGAAGGTTGTGCACATCAATCGTTGGAATGTTGCTAGGGCATTGGTGGTGAGACCGAAGGGCATAACCTTGTATGCAAATGTCCCCCACATTGTATTGAAAACTGTCTTATGCTGGTCTTCTAGTGCTATGGACACCTGATTATAGTTGGAGAATCCATCCAAGAAGCTATAAGCTTCTTCACCAGCCACTCTCTCCAAAACATGTTCTGTATAGGGTAATGGATAATGGTCTTTCCTAGTAGCTGCATTGACCTTTTTAAGATCAACACATACCCTAAGTTTTCCATTCTTTAATTTTTTGGCACTATTACGATTGGTGACAACCAATCCATGTGTTCTATCTCATAGATGAAATCTGCAGCAGCAATGAGCTTGTCTATTTCTTCCTTTACAATTGCTGCATACTTAGGATTCATATGGTATGGTTTCTGCCTGGTTGGTCTTGATTCTTCCATGATTGGAATCGTATGCTGCACTACCTCAAGCGGTACCCCCTTCATCTCCTTGTAATTCCAAGCGAAACAGTCCTTAAATTCCTTAAGGAGGGCAATAAGCTCATCTTCTTCAGCCGAAGCCAAGTCCTTAGCAATGCATACGGGTCTGGCTTTCTCCCCTGGTCTCGCGATGTCAACTTCCTTAACTTCCGTTGGGCCATCGTATGATGTGGATAGCCCATCCTCCTTAACCCTTGTTGCCGTCAGTCGTACCACTTTCCGTTCGTCAACAATGTAGGTTTTGAAGTGGTCTAGCACACTAAGAGCAAGTCTCGTTTATCCTCATTCTCACTTTTTGTTCTAGCCATGACTTTTCTAGTCTCACATTCAGCTTCTGCCAAAGCTTTATACCTAGTTCCGAGCCTAAGGATCGCAGTGCAAGAATGTTTGATAGAGAATTGTGAATGAATGACAGCATGTGAATCAGATGTAAATGGATGATGTGGTTTTGATGTGTGAATGATGTGGGTATATGGTGCTGTCTCAAACACATTGCATAGACTGTCTCTCTTACTACTGTCTATATTATATGCATAGACTTTGTGTATACAAGAAGCTCAAAAACTCACATTTGATGTCTTCTTGCTTGAGAAACGGCTCACACAGTCGAGAGAGGAGACCAGCAAACATGTGCATCTAAAGAACAATAGCATCTCATGTCTAACCTTGGAAGCAAGTCGGACGGCGGACTAGGAACATAAGCTGACAGTAGCCCTATGGGCATATCGAACATCTTATAAGGTAGCGACGGGATACACTTCTTTCTATCTAGCTTATGGTGTTGAGGCAGTAATGCCTATGGAATACCTAGTTCCGAGCCTAAGGATCGCAGTGCAAGAATGTTTGATAGAGAATTGTGAATGAATGACAGCATGTGAATCAGATGTAAATGGATGATGTGGTTTGACGCGTGAATGATGTGGGTATATGGTGCTGTCTCAAACACATTGCATAGACTGTCTCTCTTACTACTGTCTATATTATATGCATAGACTTTGTGTATACAAGAAGCTCAAAAACTCACATTTGATGTCTTCTTGCTTGAGAAACGGCTCACACAGTCGAGAGAGGAGACCAGCAAACATGTGCATCTAAAGAACAATAGCACAAAAAGAAAAAAGTTTGTTCTTAAAAAAGTGTTGGATTGCGAAATATCACTTTTAAAGTTTATTAGTACTCAATATTGAATGCCTTGAGATTTGGGCTATGAATCTTTATATATTTTCCAATAAATTTGAATGCCTTGAATTGAACACCTGAAAAGGGCTCTGTAAATATTTTCCAATGAAGATTTTTTAAAAATATTCAATACGGCATTGAATGCCTTGAATTTGGGCCAAAGCACTCCATATGATAATCTCAAAGATATTCTGTTCGTTAATGAGTTGGCCGTTTTGTTGGATAGTGAATGTGCCACCTTTGTTTGATGATTGTGTTGCAGTACTGAATTTAATCTCTTTAGTGAATGTGCCACCTTTTTTTTAAGTTTGTGTCGTAGTACTGAATTTGCTGTTAAAATAATCAATTAATTATACAATACGAGTAGAATACTATTTGAAGATTTGTTCTTGTATTTTTACATGGCTATCTAGTTTTCAAATGAGTTCGAGTCATTTCACTAGAGCATCTTGCTTGAAAGGTTCTTGTTGTGCAAAAATGGATGAGTTACCTCTTGCTAAAAGCGGAAAAAGAGTGTACAGGTTGGCCCAGGTGAGAGCTCATCGAGACACACAAGGAGGCAAGCCGATTTTTCCAGCACTTTGGAGCAGGCCGCCTCCTCAAACCCAACTACATAGCAGGCGGTACATATCATAGATGACACTAACCTAGAGGTGGATATGGATAGGCAGCATCTACATAGTGATGAAAGAAATGAGGAGGATGGACAAAATGTAGTGGGGGCAATTGAGGAAAATAAAGGTGATCAAAATGAGGGTGAGAATACTCAAGGTGATGATAATGAGGATGAAGGTGAGAATACTGAGGATACTGGGAGAGAGATAGAGGGGGAAGAGAACACACATCCACTAGAGGATCAAGAAGAAACAGTTGTCACAACCCAAACTGAAGGAAGGAAGCAGAAAAAAAATAAGGTTGATATTTTTGGGAAGATTCTTGAGACATCTACTCCACAAGCCTTTTTAGATAGGATAGGAGTCAAATTTAGGTCTCCACCTCCACGTGTTCCTCTCTGTAGGATGATCCAGACGGAGGCAATCCGAAAGGTTTCTCCCTCAACAGATAAGTCTCTTACTCGAAGCTTCAAAAAACTAGGTGGGTACATTGAGAGCATGGGAGCTTTCATAGTATCAATTATGGACTTGGAAGGGGAGGAGACACCATTGACACAAGAGAGGGAGGAATCTTGGGATGAGCATTGGAGGACTGTGAATCAACAATTTGAGGAATCTCTTGCACTTGACCCTGATTGGGGTCCGTACTTGAGCCGAAAAATGGTGCATATTCTTGATGGTAATAATCGACACAATGCTTGGATGGTGGACTGCATTTCTACATGTGAGTTCTCATTGGGATCTTATAGTTTCTTATGCTTCTTTGTCCTTCCTAATTTTGTGTTTTATTACAGGGTTTCAAGGGGATTTGTCCATGCATTGTTGTGTTCTTTGTAAATTTTATGTGTTCGAGCGGAGGGATGTGGGTGAGCTTATGTTTTCATTGTCTAGGTTGAACAAGTAAGTTAATTTGTTTTATCAGAGTCTCCTTCTATGTCAAGTAAGTTGTTTGTACTCAAGAATATTAACATATTTTTTCTTTGTTTTGTAGGACGCATGATTATGCATTTGTGCCAACCACATTTGGTGATCGTCTATTTCAGCTAAGAAGATTGGGAGAGTCCAACCTAACAACTCTCATGGCACATTTGGACAATGAGGACAAGCTATGGGTTGAGAGAGAGATGCAGAGTGCGTCTGCCAAAGGAAGGCCCAGTTGGCTTCATTTGCCAATCGAGATTATGACTTGGCTCTTGTTCAAGGACGAGATGGAGCAAAAAATTGATGAGGCATCAAATGGACCACTTGCCGAGTCTGCTAGGGAGAATGTGACTCAAAAGATAGAAGTTCTCTACAGAGGAAAAACATCAAAATATGCAAGGATTGCTGATCCCTCCAACAGTGAGGCCTTTTGGTGTGCGGTGCTCTCCCTCCCATGGCACGCGTCAACCAATCATGTGGCCACAGAGGAAAAGCTCAATATGATAGGTTCTGCATGCATCAGAGACACAGATAAGGCTCACATTGTCAAGCTATTGGACAACTCTCAAGCTGCAGTGCGATCACTTGAGGGTATGCCAAATGATAAGACAAAGGTTAGGGAATGGCTGCACATGTACTACTGGCTTCAGATCACGGAGCTGGGTTTAAGAATCCAAAATGATATTAAAAATGCTGATCGAGTCAGGTTGCCAGGTGAGAGCTGATTCACCTCTTTTGTTGTTCTATGCAGAAGAAAGTACTTCAAAAGGGTTTTCAAAGTGCACGAAGGAGGCATAAAATTTAGCCATGATATTGACCATCAACCAGGCCTACAAAGTGCCGCACGGCGAGTCGTTTTACAGGTTTTCCTACAACATAACCCAGATATTCCTTGTTAAAAAACATGCATACTTCTTTCTGTGTGTTGTTTTATCATTGGGGCTTTGGCTTGCAGATGGTTGCTTTCTGAAATTGAGGAGCACCAATTGGATATTTTACCTCCTCTTGCTAGTGTGTGGCTTTGTGTTGACAATCAATCTTATATGTATGCCGATTTGAAGCTTGGAAGAGTAAGTGATTGAATTTGTCATATTGAATCCATGATTGAGAAACATGTTCATATTGAGGGTGAGTTGTGTTTACCCATGTTTGTCATTGAATAGGCCATGTCAAGCATAGAGTCTCGTTTCTGCCCGTGGTGGTTGGACCTTGAAAGAAACCATGTGCTTGAGGAGGAGCTTGATTTGTATCGCCAACATAAGTCTATATTGGAGCTTCGTAGCCAGCAAATTGATCATAATGAGGCCACATCCACATCACATGCAACATCGATTGCATCGACTTCTTTTCGTAAGTCAGCCAGTGAATTTAGGGAGGGAAATAGTGAATCATGCATTGGAGGTGAATCGAGCAATGGAAGCAAATAGGGAGCAGAGTCAACAATAGACATCCAATAGTAGTGCAGGGGGGATACAACCAACTGACATCATAACCAAGACATTGCAAGCTCCAGGTATGTGAGCTTCCTACCTCATCTCTATCGTGATCCGATTGTTTTGACTTAAGACTATGTGTGTTAAATGTCAAAAACCTATCTATAAGAACCATTTATGCCTTCAATGTCAGTATTGAGGACCTTGCACAGCTACTTTTGTGAACATGGAGGATGCATCCTCATTGGGAAAGCAAGTTCTTGACGCCACCATGAATGCAGTAGTAGGGAATGTCAAGAGTAGAGGGTCCGATTACTGTGTGGAGTTGATATTTTCTCCTCAAATATCATCATTGGAGGTTGTGTTGCAAACAAGGTTCCATATTGGAATAAGATTGGGGATGGCATGCATGACTCTACTTTTAAAGTTGTTGATTCTTGTCTCTCAGATCGAGGCTTCTTTACATGCCTTTACACTATGGAAGAAGGAGTGACCATTGAGTAGGTTGCATAGAGCGTTGGGTTTGGCATTTATCATAGACAGGTTGTGAGGTGTACTCCACCTATTGGGAAGAAGATGGGGCAAATGATTACTACCCAGGTATTGGTGTTGTTCTCTTTGGGGGCTGTCATTTGTGCAAATCTTCTTTGTCCCATTTAAGGTGAAAATGCATGAACAACCAATGTGTCTTTGCTTGTAGGTCACTTGTATAATATTGGCTGTTTTTGTTCGCTCAACATCTCCTGCTACTACAAGCTTTGTGATGCATGGGGATCAGCTAAGGGATTTGGCACTAGGTGATGATCTTGATGTACGGCAAGATCTTATCTTTGACATGTATGTATGCATTCAAATCAAGATAGAATTTAAAATGATTTTCGGTGATCTTTATGGCATATGGTTAATGGTTTGTGTGCGTTTTCAAGAGTGCCATCGGAGGATCTGGTGAAGAGAAAGGGTAGACCATGGTGGGGCAGTTGTCAGAGAGGTCGGCGGCTTAGCAAATACATCGTCTCCGTCTTCAGTCATCCTAGGGACATGATTTTGGATTTGTTTGTTGCTGGCACTGGAACTCTTGGGCTAGTGGCAGCATTTATGGATCGCAATGTCATAATGTTAGGCAAGGATGAGCGGATCTATGATCACCTATTAGAACCATACTTAGCAAAGGTATCCATGCTGAAAAGATAAATATGTTAGTAGAGAATAATTTTGTATTGATAAAGCTTATTTTCTTTTCTTTGTGTCTCTTGCAGTTATGAGGATCACATGTCTACATCAAAATGCCATTAGAGATAGTCCTTTTTTTAATTGAGACAATCATTTTTTTGGGACTATTGGAAGTAATGTTTTGATGGATGTTATGCTTGTGAATGTTTTTTACAATAGCATGTAGCTGATTGTTGGACAATTTTTATTTGGATTATAAAAATTTTAAATCCTATGGTTATGGTTTCTAAAGAGTATTATATTGTTGTGTCAGTGGTATGGCTATTAAAATTGGTGTGCATTTTAATGGCTTGATTTCTATGCTCTCTCGTCGTTGTGGTTTCCATGTGGTTGCAACAATAGTTTGTTTCTATTAGTAGCTCAATGACCAATTCAACGTCTTTTTAGCGAGCCAAGTAGTATGAGTTTTGTAGTGATTTTTTTTTCATTTGAAAATGCTTTATTTGCAATAGTCATTTTTAAACTTTTTTAGTCTTCTTTGTTCTGTTCATTATAGAGTTGCACTATGGTTTCACTCTTCTCTTTAACATTACATGCTCGCTTAACATCATACCATGCCCCTACTTGCTCAATTTCACAAGGACTTTATTTCAACTCACTGCTCTGTGCTCACTGCTCTTGGCTCGCTAAATAGACGCACCCATAGGGACCCTCTCTTTTCCACATGTCAACATCCTCCATATTCCACTTAGGATTTCTAGAAGGATTCCTCTTGATCCCACACTTCTTCACACTCGTCCCACATGCCCTTCATGTGCTTGGCATGTGGTCTCCATGTTATTTAAGTATCTTATTGAGTCCATGTAGCATCTCCTCATGTTCACCATTGGGCTGTCCAACAATATCGATTTGTCCTCGACCACCTTGAAGGTCTTTTACACACATATAAACTCATCTAAAATTTGGGACTCATGAGAGTTAAAATTAGTTCACATACGCTATTTTAAAATCTTTTTACAAGGAAGAGTACAAGTTGTTTTATACTTTAGAAGAGATGTGTAATAAATTTTTTATGCATATTTATAAGTTTAAGGCTTGTGCATATGGGCCATGTTGGGTCTAGCTTAAGAGTGTTGTGTACATGAACTTTTCATATAAAAGGGTTGCCGGTAGATTCCCACATGGTACACAAGAACATATTTAAAGGATTTGAGTGTGTCTTGTGGAGTGGGTCATACACACTGGACGAGGATCTGTTGTGTGTGAGAAGATGTGGTGAGTGTTATTTTTGTGGTATATGTCTACTGGGACGACCCGAGGAGTGTTACTTTTGAGAAGTGTGATCTATATTCCTCTCCTTTAATTCATTCGACAACACTCAGATAAGTCAACCAACTAATGACCTTATTTATAAATGGACGTGAAGCCCTTCATAGAGAATTCCTTTTTCCCCACGTATTAACATACCTTCCCTTCCTACTAATGGTGATTGCATCCTCAAGTCACCAAAGTTAGTGGCGAATTTGTTGCCAAAGTGGAAATATGTGGATGGTCCATGATGCATCATGAAGGAGGTGTGTGAGGTTAAGTGGTGTGGTTTGAGACTTGACATCCCTATTCTTTGGGAGTCAATATTGCTATAGATTGTAGATTTTGTTGATTCATGCTATAAGGTTTTTTCCACTACTGTAATAGAATTGGCTAGCCTCTATGGCTTGGGGAATTTGGCGTAAGCGAGCATAGGGGAAAGAGGCAAGGTGGATCAAGAGTTGGTGTGATCCAAGATGAACCATGGGAGGTTCCTGCTACTAAGTTGAGCAGGATCCAATTGATGGGTCATACGATGGTCTCCCCATTAAAAAATGTATGTGATGGATAGTTGTTGCACGATGATGAAGCTTAATGCAGCTTAATGGTCTCCCCATTAAAAAATGTATGTGATGGATAGTTGTTGCATGATGATGAAGCTTAATGCAGGTGCTTGATATAGTGTTTGCTATATTCATGCTAGGTATGTCTATAACATGCAATGCCTGTGTGTATATTGCAAGTTTTGTGCATGGACAAGGGGTTAAAGATGTGCATGGACAAGGGGTTAAAGATGTGCCCATGTAAAATCTTCTTTTGGTGAAACCTCCAACACACTACTTTCACTGACTCTTTTGTTTTTGCTTTCTTTGACTCTCTTTTCATGTAGCTTGTGTGGGGATCCCCTAGATGATGAGGGGTTTTTTGTACCAACTTTGGACCTATAAAGAATTTGGGAAGTAGTAGATAGGGCCTAGAATTGGGTGAGACTTACCAACCCACAATGGTTCCAAAGATACCACCAGCTCATAGTTCAAAGACATGATGAAGGGCTCACAAGAAAACTAATCTTACAAGAAAACCAATGAATGGTAGTGCATGATATCAAAGGGTTTCAAGATCCTAGTAATTAGATATATCTTTAAAGTACCCAATATGTGAGAGTGAGAGTATTTGAAGATCTATTTGCTAGTAGAAGTCACGGGACCATCATTGAGGTTGAAGGCTAGCCACTCTTTACTTGTCATTGGTTCTTGAGCATCTCCCTAAGGATGAGGATAATGAGCTGGAAGAAACAAACATGTGGCTAGTATAGCCGGGTTGGGGATCTTAGTGTAGTAGAGGTCATCAAAGTTATTCATTCAGACTCCAAAGTCACATCTCCATGGTCATCTCTATGGTGGTGGTGAGTGGTGCCCTTTGCCTTCCATATGCAAGAACTTGCACTGTGACCACCTGCTTCTTTTGATTGGCATGCACTTTGGGTCGATGCAAACTTATCTGGGTGCAGCCATGTATTCCTTGGATGACTTCTATGTGACTTGTAATTGGGATCAACAGAGGTCATCAAAGTTATTCATTCAGACTCTAGAGTCACATCTCCATGGTCATCTCTATGGTGGTGGTGAGTGGTGCCCTTTGCCTTCCATATGTAAGAACTTGCACTGTGACCACCTGCTTCTTTTGATTGGCATGCACTTTGGGTCGATGCAAACTTATCTGGGTGCAGCCATGTATTCCTTGGATGACTTCTATGTGACTTGTAATTGGGATCAACAACATGGCAGTCTCCTTTGGTGTGCTAGGGTGGTCGATCTTCTAGTGGGATCAACAACATGGCAGTCTCCTTTGGTGGTCGATCTTCTAGTGGGAAAAATGTGATCCATGTGTTGATTCACTAGATGAATTTCAGCCATGTTAAAGGGTATATCAAGGTTGTTATAAAAGTTTCCCTTAAACTTACTAGTGGAGGGGAAAGTTGTTACATCTTGATATGACCTCTTTGTGCCTACAGTTGGGATCAATAGTGGCAGTCTCCTTTGGTGTCCCAGGGTGGTCGATCTTCTAGTGGGAGAACATGACATGTGATTCATGTGTTGATTCACTAGATGGATTTCAGCCATGTTAAAGGGTATATCAAGGTGGTTATAAAAGTTTCCCTTAAACTTACCAATGGAGAGGGAAGTTGTTACGTCTTGATAGGCCTAGGATTAGGGCTATAGATGTGGACTAACCCACGTGTAGAATCTTTTAGAAGTGTAGAAAGTTAAGTTGGTTGAGCATTTGCTAGATGATAGATCTTTATCTCTTGCATCACTTTTTGGGGATTGATGTCTCACAAAAGCTAGATAACATTTGCATATCTTGGTAGGAGTATGTAGGTGAGATACTCAAGGAATTTGGCATGAATGAATGTAAAGAATCGCTACCCTAACGGAGCTTTATTTCAAGCCATTTTTGAAAGACTTTTCATACCTTGTGAATGAGATCTTATGTAGGAAAATATTTGGTAGTATTATCTTCTTGTGTAATTCTAGCGTTGAATACTAAACAAGACATCACTTTTGCAATTGGTGCTTTGAGAAAGTTCTCCAGCAAGCCCTAGGAAAATTATTAAAAAGGAAGTATACTAGTGTTGAGATACATCCAAGGTAGATGTACTCAGTACTACAACTCAAGAGTATGACATTGGCCATATTAGGAATAAGGCCCTTAGTAGATTTTGTGACTCAAATTGGATGGGTGATTAAGACACCACGTGGTATTATTTTTCTCTCAATTTAAAATGTATTAATAGATTAATCAAATAAAGAGACCATATTTCTACTCTTAACAATAGAGACTGAGTACAAAATGTTTTATATCATAGAGTGGGTCAAGAGGAATATGAGTGTGTGATGCATGTAGAAGAGAAACTTATAAAAAATAACCTCCATTGTTGCAATGTGACAATCAAAGTTTCACGGCCCATTGATGGGCCATGATGAATCTTGTGTTCCATGCTCACAAAAATCACAAAAATTGATTATTATTTTATGTGCAAGATGGTATTCATGTTCACACAGAGGTCAAGATGGTTTATTATATAACGACATAGAATTATATAGAATGCTATGGCAAGTTTGTCTCTCCCAGAAACACATTCACAAGAGCTTATCTTCATGAGTTATAATCATCATGGGGATCCTTCCAATGGCCAAGCCCAAGCACACTTCTTCAAGAGCTCCAAATATCCATGGGTAGTAGTTTTCATCATCATCTCTCGTAAGCATTATCACACCACCATGTCAAACTACAAGTCCTCATGCCTCCTCTCACCTCACACCACTTATACAGACTCAGTAGCATGCACTAGAGAAGATAATTAGAAAGAGCAAGAATCTATTACACAATGGGAGAGTATGTTGTATTTTTGAGAGAAAGTGACTTACATACAAGGCCATAAGTATAGTGTTCACACTCACTTATACTGTGGTGGTCAGCTGGGCACCCACCAAGGCTCATAAAAAGTGGCCTATTATTTGTACAATGATTAATGCCATGTTACATGTGTGAAGTACATTCACAAGGCCATACGTGTAGTGTTCACACTCAAACTATGGTTAGTCGGGCACCCAAGGCTCATAAGTGGCCTATCGTTTGTATAATGATTACGTGAAGTACATTCACAGAGATTTAGTTCTAGCTTATTTCCATCCACTCTTCGACCAAGAATAGACAATGGAGTATTTCATGCATGAAGTACATTCATAGAAATTTCATTCTAGCTTGTTGCCATCCATAAGTACTCTGTCAAACAATTTTTGGGTGCCCATGGATCCAAGTTATATAGATTTGGACATTTTTGCTTCCTCGATTGATCATGCATGATTTTCGTGTTTCCATCTTTGATATTTGATGTAGAATTATAGTGGTGGTAGCTTCTATTAACCCTAAAATGGGTTTATATTTCCCCCTTAATCTTGATGTCGATTGTGTCCTCTCATGTGATCAAGTAGAACAGTTTGTTGTGGGAGAATTGAAGACTTATTTTGTTGATGTTAGAAGACTGTTGTGGGAGAATTGAAAAGTTATTTTTTTGGTGCTATGATGATGCATGAATGTTCAATGGTCATTTTTCCTCCAAAAGGAATGGGGAAGGCTAGTTAGTAAATGATGAAGTTAGTAATGGGGTGGGATTCCTACAAGTGATTGTAGTTTTTTCAATCCTTTTTTTTTTTGGGCAATCACGAACAAGTTTACATTGATTATATAAGTTACCAATGATTCTAAATCTTATTAGTAGCAATGGAGGAGAAGAGGTTAGAGGAATGTTGACATAATCATCAGTTCCTCATTTAATACATTGATTATATAAGTTAGCAATGATTCTAAGGCTTGTTAGCAATGGAGGAGAAGAGGTCAGAGGAATGTTGACATAATCATCAGTTCCTCATTTAATACATTGAAGCAATGTAAATGTACCTTCTTAGTTTTTACTTTCCTTGTTTTTGTAGGACTAATGATCATGAGATAATCTGGAAGTGGACCTGTCCCTAAATTCTTCATCTCATGTGATTTTTCATTAATTTTTATGTATGAATATATTTATCACTTTCACACGTAGATATATAATGAAATCATTAGAGTGAGTCAAGTAAACTCTTAATGTAGTTGCATGTTGAAGTCAAAACCATTGGAGAGGCATGAAATAATTCTTTTGACTTGTGAGTTAAATGGAAATTCTTCACCTTTTTGAGAGAAGTGTGGAATTTTATGGTGAAAAGGTAATTACTGAAGGTGTTCATTGATGGAAAGGTTTGAATGGGTGTTACTGAGGATAACCTCTTGTGCTTGCATCTGGAAGGAAAAATTTAGGTGATGGGTTAATACTTCTCTTTGTGGTTTTGGGGAGTTCTTTTGGGTTTAACAAGATGCAGTTCAATATCAATTGGAAACCTAGTCAAAAATTAGACCAATTTAAGCATGGTCTCTTGAGTGTGTTATTTGCTAGGGCTCTAGTACTCATCTTGGGATGGTGGGTCAGGTCTTAGTGCTTTAATTTTACTTTCAATTGCACTAGATGAGGTGCTAGACCTCATTTCTTCATTTGATATTTCTTGGATCACTAGTAGGTTCCCATTATTCCTTCCTATGTGACAAGAATGAGTTTTATTTTGAGCACTTGTAGCAAGTGTTGTATACATTGGGTACTTGGTGTCAATGATTGTGAATTGTGTTTTTTTTTCCAAGAAAAGATCCTTCTATCAGTTAACAAAAAACTAGTCACAAAAGGGCTAAATACAACCACAAAGGTCTAGATACAAACTTGCCTCCATGTATGGGGTGGGGATCAAAGGATGAAAGGTGGAGAGAGATGCACTTCTCCTTTGGCTGGCCGCTCTATGAGGAGAGTCGACCACTCTCTTGAGGAATAGTAGAGTGGATGTCAAGGCTGAGTCTGTCTCTACCCTTGATCCCCTGCTAGGCCTCTCTCCTGAGCCTTCAGGGGGGCAGTTGCCGATGTAAAGGCTGAACTCTCCAAAACTCATGGCCTTGGCCAAGATCTTGTAGGCAGTCCCAAGAAAGGTGATGGGTCTCCATTGCTGGATCTCCAATCTGTCACCACCCTCCTTAGGAATCAATTGTATCAAGCCCTCTGAAAGCCTCTCTAGCATGGCACCTGTGATCATAATCTCATTGAAGGCTACTCAAAGGCCGCCTTCCATGAGGTCCCGGTGGTGGCAAAGAAAGAAAGAAACTGGAAGCCCCATACATTTCCCCCTAGGGAGAGTTGTTAATGCCTCTGCCAGCTCCTCTACTATGAAGGGAGTTAATAAGAAGGATCGTAGAGCAGGGGGAACCACCTCTCTTGTGTGTCACCACACCCTCTCATACATGTCCATCTCACTGGTGTGGATAATGGGACACTTGTGAGGAGGCATCAAAAAAATATGTGGTGATGGCTCTCACTTGGGTGGGTTAGAAACAATAACTCCATCGTGGCCTCGCAACCCGCGAATACCACCTCTTTGTCTATGGGGGCTTGCAATCTCAAAGAAGTTCCCCGTGACTATCTCTGGCGGCCTAGGTCCAAAAGGAAGCTCTGGCATGGTAAGTGTACCCAGCTTGGTGAGTTCAAATTGGACTATCTAGTCTACTTCACTAGTTGTCAATTAAATGATGCAGAGGTGAACTACACCACCATAGAGAGAGAAGGATTGGCCATGGTTTACGTTGTAAAGAAGTATCCACATTACCTATTGGCCAACAAATTCGTATTCTTCGTGGACCGTCAAGCCTTATTGTACTTAGTGAATAAGCCTTGCCTTGCACCATGGGAAGAATCACACGATGGTTGCTATTATTGTTGGAATTCAACTTTATAGTCACGGTAACAAAAGGAACACATCATGTGTTAGCCGATCATATGTCAAGAATTCCAAATGGGGAATCAGCAAAACTAGTGTCGAAGATGATTTCCCAGATGCTTGTTTGTTCAAACTGGACATGGTACCCGAATGGAGTGAGGAGATATTGGATTATCTAGCTCATGTTTTTCGCCAGGAAATACCTTTGAACAAAGATAAAATGCGGTGGCTTATCAAGCTTGCTGCACCTTATCAATTGATTGTGGGAGAACTATATAAGCTAGGTAAAGATAATGTGCTAAGAAGATGTGTGAGAGAAGATGAGTTCGTCACTATATTGGATGAAGCTCATTCAGGGATAGTAGGTGCGCATTTTGTTGGAGAGATCATGGCCCGTAAGATACTTCAAGCAGGATTATGGTGGCCTACGTTATTTGGAGACGACATAGAGGTTTTCAAAAGGTGCGAAGAATGTCAGCGTTTTGCTATCCCACAATAAAGGAACAAGATGCCGCTCACCCCTATTATTGTAAGACAACTCTTCGAAAAATGGGGAGTAGATTTTCAAAAAGGTGTGAAGAATGTCAGCGTTTCGCTATCCCACACAACAAAGGGGCAAGATGCCGCTCACCCCTATTATTGTAAGACAACTCTTCAAAAAATGGGGAGTAGATTTTGTTGGACCTATTAGTCCCGTGGCACACCCATCACAAGCCTGATATGTGATTGTGGTGGCCACACGGACTATTTCACCAAATGGGCAGAAGCCAGAGCCTCGAAGCGAGGTGATGCACGAACAATAGCAAAATTCTTATATGAGCAGATTATCTTGAGGTTCGGCTACCCATTAGAATTAGTTAGTGATCGTGGCTCACATTTTATTAATGAGGTGATCGATCATTTACTTGCGGGATTCTTAGTGGTCCATCGGAAATCATCACCTTATTATCCACAGGCTAATGGTCAAGCACAGAGCACAAACAAAATTTTGTGCTGTCTTGACAAAAACCTTGGGGACGGACTGGGAACATAAGCTGACAGTAGCCCTATGGGCATATCGAACATCTTATAAGGTAGCGACGGGATACACTCCTTTCCATCTAGCTTATGGTGTTGAGGCAGTAATGCCTATGGAATACCTAGTTCCGAGCCTAAGGATTGCAGTGCAAGAACGTCTGACAGAGAATGCATTAGATAGCTGAAAGGCTAATTGACTTAGAGAAGCTTGATGAGACCAGGCTAATAGCATCGCATGGACTCATGGTTGAGAAACTACGCAGGAGGCATTGATTTGACAAAAATTTGAAACAAAAAGAATTGGAAATGGGGGACCTTGTTCTCATGTATGGTGTAGGAAGCACCAAGAAAAAGAAACTCAAATACCGAGGCCTAGGACCCACAAACATAAGGGAGTCATACATATGGCCTACCTAGAAGTGGTAGAATATCACAAGCAACTCCCAAGGATCTTCAATAGCCATTATATCTTGTTAAGCTTATCACTTTACTATTCTTTTGGCTATGTGAATGTAGCAGCTGCTCCATGAGCACATATCCATACTCATGCACTGGAGAACATTTGTACCAAAGCCTCACCATCGATAACTTCCAGGTACATCTCTAGATAGGGGGCCATGGTGGGCGAAAGCCTGGTCAATGGTACAGCCCATCGCCTGGAATTTTCCTTCAATTTACAAACCTCTCCAAACGTCGCCACCATCTTCACAAATCAATGATCTCCAATCCTTAGTGAAGATATCTATATTAGCCTTGCAAGTCGACGTAATTCTTTTAATCCTCGCCAACCAGTGCTACTTCAATAAGAGCACTCATGGGAAGAAGCATACAGGAACAGGTCCTACTCAACAACATTTGACAACAATCCTGCCACACAAAGGGACTTCATTTCTTCAAATGATGAATGTCACTTCAATGAATCGAATGAGAAACTGAGAATCAACCATCTCGTTTCTAATGATTATGTCTATGTTCCTCTGGATCCTTCCCTCTCTTCTCTCCCATTATTAACATCTCTTAGTATCCCACTAACACTAATCACATGTAACCTTGCTTATCATTGCCGAAAACAAAGTGAGCAAAAAACACCCAAAAAAACATGCTCACATAAATATAAAGGAACGATAAGATGTTCGTCGATATGCCCATAGGGCTACTGTCAGCTTATGTTCCTAGTCCGCCGTCCGACTTGCTTCCAAGGTTAGACATGAGATGCTATAAAAAAGCTATGGAGACTAGTGCAAAACCAAGGCTTAGCTAGAAGAAACTCAATGGAATGGGAAGCGATGCTTAGCTCAGTATGAGAACCAGCCCTTCAATGGAGATAGCTTTCTAGAAATTCCTATGGGAATGGCTCCTTGGTTAGGTAAAGGGGACAAGAATAAAAAGGCTGCTCAGTGCTCATTAGAAGAGACTTTGCCAAAAGTTAACCATGTGTGCGACGGGATTCAAACACAACCTGACCACTGCCGTAAATATTTCTCGTCATCATACATATATATCTTCCTCCACATATGCATGGGTGTCCTCCGCACCGCGAGCCCGTGCATTGCCTGGTCAGAACCCTCCAGGATCCTCCTTAGGTGTCATGGCACTTCACTCAGGGACCGCTTCATGGACCCTTGTCCATCGTACTGGAAGCGCACCATTTTAACCATACCGAGGCTGGTCAAAAGACCTGGGCAGGCTTTGTTGCATGAGCCGTCCTTTGAACACTCCCCACCAGCTATTGGAATCAAACTTCCCTTAGAACACACATATACCAAATGCTCCCTCCAGCATTCTGGATTTTGTTTGTGCCCTGTGCTTGACCATTAGCCTGTGGATAATAAGGTGATGATTTTCGATGGACCACTAAGAATCCCACAAGTAAATGATCGATCACCTCATTAATAAAATGTTAGCCACACGATCACTAACTAATTCTAATGGGCAACCGAACCTCGAGATAATCTGCTCATATAAGAATTTTGCTGTTGTTTGTACATCAGCTCGCTTCGAGGCTCTGGCTTCTGCCCATTTGGTGAAATAGTCTGTGGCCACCACAATCACATATCAGGCTTGTGATGGGTGTCCCATGGGACTAATAGGTCTAACAAACTCTACTCCCCATTTTTCGAAGAGTTGTCTTACAATAATAGGGGTGAGCGGCATCTTGTCCCTTTGTTGTGGGATAACGAAATGCTGACATTCTTTGCACCTTTTGAAAATCTACTCCCCATTTTTCGAAGAGTTGTCTTACAATAATAGGGGTGAGCGGCATCTTGTCCCTTTATTGTGGGATAGCGAAACGCTGACATTCTTTGCACCTTTTGAAAAATTCTGTGTCGTCTCCAAATAACGTAGGCCACCATAATCCTGCTTGAAGTATCTTACGAGCCATGATCTCTCCAACAAAATGCCCACCTGCTATCCCTGAATGAGCTTCATCCAATATCGTGAGACGAACACATCTTCTCTCACACATCTTCTTAGCACATTATCTTTACCTATCTTATATAGTTCTCCTGCATAAGGTGCAGCAAGCTTGATAAGCCACCGCATTTTATCTTTGTTCAAAGGTATTTCCTGGCAAAAAACATGAGCTAGATAATCCGATATCTCCTCACTCCATTCGGGTACCATGTCCAATTTGAACAAACAAGCATCTGGGAGATCATCTTTTGACACCAGTTGTTGCTGATTCCCCATTTGGAATTCTTGACATATGATCGGCTAACACATGTTGTGTTACTTTTGTAACCATGACTATAAAGTTGAATTCCAACAATAATAGCAACCATCATGTGATTCTTCCAATGGTGCAAGGCTTATTCACTAAGTACAATAAGGCTTGATGGTCCACGAAGAATACGAATTTGTTGGCCAATAGGTGATGTCGATACTTCTTTACAGCGTAAACCATGGCCAATCCTTCTCTCTCTATGGTGGTGTAGTTCATCTCTACATCATTTAATTGACAACTAGTGAAGCAGACTGGATAGTCCAATTTGAACTCACCAAGCTGGGTAGTACACATCCAATAGCAAAGTTTGATGCATCAATATGCACATAAAATATAAGGTCCTAATTGGGGAGTCATAGAATCGGCACGCTAGCCAATGCCTACTTCAATCGATCCTATGCTTCCTGGCATTCCTTAGTCCATTCAAAGACAATGAGTAACTTGTACAATGGTCTAGCGATTTCAGCATAGAAAATTATGAAGCGGCAGTAATACCCTACATGGCCCATAAATCTTTGCACACCATTGTAATTGAGGTAATAGCTCCAATATCAACTTGACCTTACTATCATCCGTGGATATTCTGCTCTTTGAGACAATGTGTCCCAATATCACACCATGTTTGGCCCAAAATTGACACTTTAAAGGGTTCAGGGATATACGATATAATCAACATCGCTCGAACACCTTCCTTAAGCAAGCCAGATGGTCCGCCCATCGAGAGTGTACACACAGATCATCAATGAATACCTCTAACCACTTCTATAAGTAGTCTTTGAAGGTTGTGCACATCAATCGTTGGAATGTTGCTAGGGCATTGGTGGTGAGACCGAAGGGCATAACCTTGTATGCAAATGTCCCCCACATTGTATTGAAAACTGTCTTATGCTGGTCTTCTAGTGCTATGGACACCTGATTATAGTTGGAGAATCCATCCAAGAAGCTATAAGCTTCTTCACCAGCCACTCTCTCCAAAACATGTTCTGTATAGGGTAATGGATAATGGTCTTTCCTAGTAGCTGCATTGACCTTTTTAAGATCAACACATACCCTAAGTTTTCCATTCTTTAATTTTTTGGCACTATTACGATTGGTGACAACCAATCCATGTGTTCTATCTCATAGATGAAATCTGCAGCAGCAATGAGCTTGTCTATTTCTTCCTTTACAATTGCTGCATACTTAGGATTCATATGGTATGGTTTCTGCCTGGTTGGTCTTGATTCTTCCATGATTGGAATCGTATGCTGCACTACCTCAAGCGGTACCCCCTTCATCTCCTTGTAATTCCAAGCGAAACAGTCCTTAAATTCCTTAAGGAGGGCAATAAGCTCATCTTCTTCAGCCGAAGCCAAGTCCTTAGCAATGCATACGGGTCTGGCTTTCTCCCCTGGTCTCGCGATGTCAACTTCCTTAACTTCCGTTGGGCCATCGTATGATGTGGATAGCCCATCCTCCTTAACCCTTGTTGCCGTCAGTCGTACCACTTTCCGTTCGTCAACAATGTAGGTTTTGAAGTGGTCTAGCACACTAAGAGCAAGTCTCGTTTATCCTCATTCTCACTTTTTGTTCTAGCCATGACTTTTCTAGTCTCACATTCAGCTTCTGCCAAAGCTTTATACCTAGTTCCGAGCCTAAGGATCGCAGTGCAAGAATGTTTGATAGAGAATTGTGAATGAATGACAGCATGTGAATCAGATGTAAATGGATGATGTGGTTTTGATGTGTGAATGATGTGGGTATATGGTGCTATCTCAAACACATTGCATAGACTGTCTCTCTTACTACTGTCTATATTATATGCATAGACTTTGTGTATACAAGAAGCTCAAAAACTCACATTTGATGTCTTCTTGCTTGAGAAACGGCTCACACAGTCGAGAGAGGAGACCAGCAAACATGTGCATCTAAAGAACAATAGCATCTCATGTCTAACCTTGGAAGCAAGTCGGACGGCGGACTAGGAACATAAGCTGACAGTAGCCCTATGGGCATATCGAACATCTTATAAGGTAGCGACGGGATACACTTCTTTCTATCTAGCTTATGGTGTTGAGGCAGTAATGCCTATGGAATACCTAGTTCCGAGCCTAAGGATCGCAGTGCAAGAATGTTTGATAGAGAATTGTGAATGAATGACAGCATGTGAATCAGATGTAAATGGATGATGTGGTTTGACGCGTGAATGATGTGGGTATATGGTGCTGTCTCAAACACATTGCATAGACTGTCTCTCTTACTACTGTCTATATTATATGCATAGACTTTGTGTATACAAGAAGCTCAAAAACTCACATTTGATGTCTTCTTGCTTGAGAAACGGCTCACACAGTCGAGAGAGGAGACCAGCAAACATGTGCATCTAAAGAACAATAGCACAAAAAGAAAAAAGTTTGTTCTTAAAAAAGTGTTGGATTGCGAAATATCACTTTTAAAGTTTATTAGTACTCAATATTGAATGCCTTGAGATTTGGGCTATGAATCTTTATATATTTTCCAATAAATTTGAATGCCTTGAATTGAACACCTGAAAAGGGCTCTGTAAATATTTTCCAATGAAGATTTTTTAAAAATATTCAATACGGCATTGAATGCCTTGAATTTGGGCCAAAGCACTCCATATGATAATCTCAAAGATATTCTGTTCGTTAATGAGTTGGCCGTTTTGTTGGATAGTGAATGTGCCACCTTTGTTTGATGATTGTGTTGCAGTACTGAATTTAATCTCTTTAGTGAATGTGCCACCTTTTTTTTAAGTTTGTGTCGTAGTACTGAATTTGCTGTTAAAATAATCAATTAATTATACAATACGAGTAGAATACTATTTGAAGATTTGTTCTTGTATTTTTACATGGCTATCTAGTTTTCAAATGAGTTAGAGTCATTTCACTAGAGCATCTTGCTTGAAAGGTTCTTGTTGTGCAAAAATGGATGAGTTACCTCTTGCTAAAAGCGGAAAAAGAGTGTACAGGTTGGCCCAGGTGAGAGCTCATCGAGACACACAAGGAGGCAAGCCGATTTTTCCAGCACTTTGGAGCAGGCCGCCTCCTCAAACCCAACTACATAGCAGGCGGTACATATCATAGATGACACTAACCTAGAGGTGGATATGGATAGGCAGCATCTACATAGTGATGAAAGAAATGAGGAGGATGGACAAAATGTAGTGGGGGCAATTGAGGAAAATAAAGGTGATCAAAATGAGGGTGAGAATACTCAAGGTGATGATAATGAGGATGAAGGTGAGAATACTGAGGATACTGGGAGAGAGATAGAGGGGGAAGAGAACACACATCCACTAGAGGATCAAGAAGAAACAGTTGTCACAACCCAAACTGAAGGAAGGAAGCAGAAAAAAAATAAGGTTGATATTTTTGGGAAGATTCTTGAGACATCTACTCCACAAGCCTTTTTAGATAGGATAGGAGTCAAATTTAGGTCTCCACCTCCACGTGTTCCTCTCTGTAGGATGATCCAGACGGAGGCAATCCGAAAGGTTTCTCCCTCAACAGATAAGTCTCTTACTCGAAGCTTCAAAAAACTAGGTGGGTACATTGAGAGCATGGGAGCTTTCATAGTATCAATTATGGACTTGGAAGGGGAGGAGACACCATTGACACAAGAGAGGGAGGAATCTTGGGATGAGCATTGGAGGACTGTGAATCAACAATTTGAGGAATCTCTTGCACTTGACCCTGATTGGGGTCCGTACTTGAGCCGAAAAATGGTGCATATTCTTGATGGTAATAATCGACACAATGCTTGGATGGTGGACTGCATTTCTACATGTGAGTTCTCATTGGGATCTTATAGTTTCTTATGCTTCTTTGTCCTTCCTAATTTTGTGTTTTATTACAGGGTTTCAAGGGGATTTGTCCATGCATTGTTGTGTTCTTTGTAAATTTTATGTGTTCGAGCGGAGGGATGTGGGTGAGCTTATGTTTTCATTGTCCAGGTTGAACAAGTAAGTTAATTTGTTTTATCAGAGTCTCCTTCTATGTCAAGTAAGTTGTTTGTACTCAAGAATATTAACATATTTTTTCTTTGTTTTGTAGGACGCATGATTATGCATTTGTGCCAACCACATTTGGTGATCGTCTATTTCAGCTAAGAAGATTGGGAGAGTCCAACCTAACAACTCTCATGGCACATTTGGACAATGAGGACAAGCTATGGGTTGAGAGAGAGATGCAGAGTGCGTCTGCCAAAGGAAGGCCCAGTTGGCTTCATTTGCCAATCGAGATTATGACTTGGCTCTTGTTCAAGGACGAGATGGAGCAAAAAATTGATGAGGCATCAAATGGACCACTTGCCGAGTCTGCTAGGGAGAATGTGACTCAAAAGATAGAAGTTCTCTACAGAGGAAAAACATCAAAATATGCAAGGATTGCTGATCCCTCCAACAGTGAGGCCTTTTGGTGTGCGGTGCTCTCCCTCCCATGGCACGCGTCAACCAATCATGTGGCCACAGAGGAAAAGCTCAATATGATAGGTTCTGCATGCATCAGAGACACAGATAAGGCTCACATTGTCAAGCTATTGGACAACTCTCAAGCTGCAGTGCGATCACTTGAGGGTATGCCAAATGATAAGACAAAGGTTAGGGAATGGCTGCACATGTACTACTGGCTTCAGATCACGGAGCTGGGTTTAAGAATCCAAAATGATATTAAAAATGCTGATCGAGTCAGGTTGCCAGGTGAGAGCTGATTCACCTCTTTTGTTGTTCTATGCAGAAGAAAGTACTTCAAAAGGGTTTTCAAAGTGCACGAAGGAGGCATAAAATTTAGCCATGATATTGACCATCAACCAGGCCTACAAAGTGCCGCACGGCGAGTCGTTTTACAGGTTTTCCTACAACATAACCCAGATATTCCTTGTTAAAAAACATGCATACTTCTTTCTGTGTGTTGTTTTATCATTGGGGCTTTGGCTTGCAGATGGTTGCTTTCTGAAATTGAGGAGCACCAATTGGATATTTTACCTCCTCTTGCTAGTGTGTGGCTTTGTGTTGACAATCAATCTTATATGTATGCCGATTTGAAGCTTGGAAGAGTAAGTGATTGAATTTGTCATATTGAATCCATGATTGAGAAACATGTTCATATTGAGGGTGAGTTGTGTTTACCCATGTTTGTCATTGAATAGGCCATGTCAAGCATAGAGTCTCGTTTCTGCCCGTGGTGGTTGGACCTTGAAAGAAACCATGTGCTTGAGGAGGAGCTTGATTTGTATCGCCAACATAAGTCTATATTGGAGCTTCGTAGCCAGCAAATTGATCATAATGAGGCCACATCCACATCACATGCAACATCGATTGCATCGACTTCTTTTCGTAAGTCAGCCAGTGAATTTAGGGAGGGAAATAGTGAATCATGCATTGGAGGTGAATCGAGCAATGGAAGCAAATAGGGAGCAGAGTCAACAACAGACATCCAATAGTAGTGCAGGGGGGATACAACCAACTGACATCATAACCAAGACATTGCAAGCTCCAGGTATGTGAGCTTCCTACCTCATCTCTATCGTGATCCGATTGTTTTGACTTAAGACTATGTGTGTTAAATGTCAAAAACCTGTCTATAAGAACCATTTATGCCTTCAATGTCAGTATTGAGGACCTTGCACAGCTACTTTTGTGAACATGGAGGATGCATCCTCATTGGGAAAGCAAGTTCTTGACGCCACCATGAATGCAGTAGTAGGGAATGTCAAGAGTAGAGGGTCCGATTACTGTGTGGAGTTGATATTTTCTCCTCAAATATCATCATTGGAGGTTGTGTTGCAAACAAGGTTCCATATTGGAATAAGATTGGGGATGGCATGCATGACTCTACTTTTAAAGTTGTTGATTCTTGTCTCTCAGATCGAGGCTTCTTTACATGCATTTACACTATGGAAGAAGGAGTGACCATTGAGTAGGTTGCATAGAGCGTTGGGTTTGGCATTTATCATAGACAGGTTGTGAGGTGTACTCCACCTATTGGGAAGAAGATGGGGCAAATGATTACTACCCAGGTATTGGTGTTGTTCTCTTTGGGGGCTGTCATTTGTGCAAATCTTCTTTGTCCCATTTAAGGTGAAAATGCATGAACAACCAATGTGTCTTTGCTTGTAGGTCACTTGTATAATATTGGCTGTTTTTGTTCGCTCAACATCTCCTGCTACTACAAGCTTTGTGATGCATGGGGATCAGCTAAGGGATTTGGCACTAGGTGATGATCTTGATGTACGGCAAGATCTTATCTTTGACATGTATGTATGCATTCAAATCAAGATAGAATTTAAAATGATTTTCGGTGATCTTTATGGCATATGGTTAATGGTTTGTGTGCGTTTTCAAGAGTGCCATCGGAGGATCTGGTGAAGAGAAAGGGTAGACCATGGTGGGGCAGTTGTCAGAGAGGTCGGCGGCTTAGCAAATACATCGTCTCCGTCTTCAGTCATCCTAGGGACATGATTTTGGATTTGTTTGTTGCTGGCACTGGAACTCTTGGGCTAGTGGCAGCATTTATGGATCGCAATGTCATAATGTTAGGCAAGGATGAGCGGATCTATGATCACCTATTAGAACCATACTTAGCAAAGGTATCCATGCTGAAAAGATAAATATGTTAGTAGAGAATAATTTTGTATTGATAAAGCTTATTTTCTTTTCTTTGTGTCTCTTGCAGTTATGAGGATCACATGTCTACATCAAAATGCCATTAGAGATAGTCCTTTTTTTAATTGAGACAATCATTTTTTTGGGACTATTGGAAGTAATGTTTTGATGGATGTTATGCTTGTGAATGTTTTTTACAATAGCATGTAGCTGATTGTTGGACAATTTTTATTTGGATTATAAAAATTTTAAATCCTATGGTTATGGTTTCTAAAGAGTATTATATTGTTGTGTCAGTGGTATGGCTATTAAAATTGGTGTGCATTTTAATGGCTTGATTTCTATGCTCTCTCGTCGTTGTGGTTTCCATGTGGTTGCAACAATAGTTTGTTTCTATTAGTAGCTCAATGACCAATTCAACGTCTTTTTAGCGAGCCAAGTAGTATGAGTTTTGTAGTGATTTTTTTTTCATTTGAAAATGCTTTATTTGCAATAGTCATTTTTAAACTTTTTTAGTCTTCTTTGTTCTGTTCATTATAGAGTTGCACTATGGTTTCACTCTTCTCTTTAACATTACATGCTCGCTTAACATCATACCATGCCCCTACTTGCTCAATTTCACAAGGACTTTATTTCAACTCACTGCTCTGTGCTCACTGCTCTTGGCTCGCTAAATAGACGCACCCATAGGGACCCTCTCTTTTCCACATGTCAACATCCTCCATATTCCACTTAGGATTTCTAGAAGGATTCCTCTTGATCCCACACTTCTTCACACTCGTCCCACATGCCCTTCATGTGCTTGGCATGTGGTCTCCATGTTATTTAAGTATCTTATTGAGTCCATGTAGCATCTCCTCATGCTCACCATTGGGCTGTCCAACAATATCGATTTGTCCTCGACCACCTTGAAGGTCTTTTACACACATATAAACTCATCTAAAATTTGGGACTCATGAGAGTTAAAATTAGTTCACATACGCTATTTTAAAATCTTTTTACAAGGAAGAGTACAAGTTGTTTTATACTTTAGAAGAGATGTGTAATAAATTTTTTATGCATATTTATAAGTTTAAGGCTTGTGCATATGGGCCATGTTGGGTCTAGCTTAAGAGTGTTGTGTACATGAACTTTTCATATAAAAGGGTTGCCGGTAGATTCCCACATGGTACACAAGAACATATTTAAAGGATTTGAGTGTGTCTTGTGGAGTGGGTCATACACACTGGACGAGGATCTGTTGTGTGTGAGAAGATGTGGTGAGTGTTATTTTTGTGGTATATGTCTACTGGGACGACCCGAGGAGTGTACTTTTGAGAAGTGTGATCTATATTCCTCTCCTTTAATTCATTCGACAACACTCAGATAAGTCAACCAACTAATGACCTTATTTATAAATGGACGTGAAGCCCTTCATAGAGAATTCCTTTTTCCCCACGTATTAACATACCTTCCCTTCCTACTAATGGTGATTGCATCCTCAAGTCACCAAAGTTAGTGGCGAATTTGTTGCCAAAGTGGAAATATGTGGATGGTCCATGATGCATCATGAAGGAGGTGTGTGAGGTTAAGTGGTGTGGTTTGAGACTTGACATCCCTATTCTTTGGGAGTCAATATTGCTATAGATTGTAGATTTTGTTGATTCATGCTATAAGGTTTTTTCCACTACTGTAATAGAATTGGCTAGCCTCTATGGCTTGGGGAATTTGGCGTAAGCGAGCATAGGGGAAAGAGGCAAGGTGGATCAAGAGTTGGTGTGATCCAAGATGAACCATGGGAGGTTCCTGCTACTAAGTTGAGCAGGATCCAATTAATGGGTCATACGATGGTCTCCCCATTAAAAAATGTATGTGATGGATAGTTGTTGCACGATGATGAAGCTTAATGCAGCTTAATGGTCTCCCCATTAAAAAATGTATGTGATGGATAGTTGTTGCATGATGATGAAGCTTAATGCAGGTGCTTGATATAGTGTTTGCTATATTCATGCTAGGTATGTCTATAACATGCAATGCTTGTGTGTATATTGCAAGTTTTGTGCATGGACAAGGGGTTAAAGATGTGCATGGACAAGGGGTTAAAGATGTGCCCATGTAAAATCTTCTTTTGGTGAAACCTCCAACACACTACTTTCACTGACTCTTTTGTTTTTGCTTTCTTTGACTCTCTTTTCATGTAGCTTGTGTGGGGATCCCCTAGATGATGAGGGGTTTTTTGTACCAACTTTGGACCTATAAAGAATTTGGGAAGTAGTAGATAGGGCCTAGAATTGGGTGAGACTTACCAACCCACAATGGTTCCAAAGATACCACCAGCTCATAGTTCAAAGACATGATGAAGGGCTCACAAGAAAACTAATCTTACAAGAAAACCAATGAATGGTAGTGCATGATATCAAAGGGTTTCAAGATCCTAGTAATTAGATATATCTTTAAAGTACCCAATATGTGAGAGTGAGAGTATTTGAAGATCTATTTGCTAGTAGAAGTCACGGGACCATCATTGAGGTTGAAGGCTAGCCACTCTTTACTTGTCATTGGTTCTTGAGCATCTCCCTAAGGATGAGGATAATGAGCTGGAAGAAACAAACATGTGGCTAGTATAGCCGGGTTGGGGATCTTAGTGTAGTAGAGGTCATCAAAGTTATTCATTCAGACTCCAAAGTCACATCTCCATGGTCATCTCTATGGTGGTGGTGAGTGGTGCCCTTTGCCTTCCATATGCAAGAACTTGCACTGTGACCACCTGCTTCTTTTGATTGGCATGCACTTTGGGTCGATGCAAACTTATCTGGGTGCAGCCATGTATTCCTTGGATGACTTCTATGTGACTTGTAATTGGGATCAACAGAGGTCATCAAAGTTATTCATTCAGACTCTAGAGTCACATCTCCATGGTCATCTCTATGGTGGTGGTGAGTGGTGCCCTTTGCCTTCCATATGTAAGAACTTGCACTGTGACCACCTGCTTCTTTTGATTGGCATGCACTTTGGGTCGATGCAAACTTATCTGGGTGCAGCCATGTATTCCTTGGATGACTTCTATGTGACTTGTAATTGGGATCAACAACATGGCAGTCTCCTTTGGTGTGCTAGGGTGGTCGATCTTCTAGTGGGATCAACAACATGGCAGTCTCCTTTGGTGGTCGATCTTCTAGTGGGAAAAATGTGATCCATGTGTTGATTCACTAGATGAATTTCAGCCATGTTAAAGGGTATATCAAGGTTGTTATAAAAGTTTCCCTTAAACTTACTAGTGGAGGGGAAAGTTGTTACATCTTGATATGACCTCTTTGTGCCTACAGTTGGGATCAATAGTGGCAGTCTCCTTTGGTGTCCCAGGGTGGTCGATCTTCTAGTGGGAGAACATGACATGTGATTCATGTGTTGATTCACTAGATGGATTTCAGCCATGTTAAAGGGTATATCAAGGTGGTTATAAAAGTTTCCCTTAAACTTACCAATGGAGAGGGAAGTTGTTACGTCTTGATAGGCCTAGGATTAGGGCTATAGATGTGGACTAACCCACGTGTAGAATCTTTTAGAAGTGTAGAAAGTTAAGTTGGTTGAGCATTTGCTAGATGATAGATCTTTATCTCTTGCATCACTTTTTGGGGATTGATGTCTCACAAAAGCTAGATAACATTTGCATATCTTGGTAGGAGTATGTAGGTGAGATACTCAAGGAATTTGGCATGAATGAATGTAAAGAATCGCTACCCTAACGGAGCTTTATTTCAAGCCATTTTTGAAAGACTTTTCATACCTTGTGAATGAGATCTTATGTAGGAAAATATTTGGTAGTATTATCTTCTTGTGTAATTCTAGCGTTGAATACTAAACAAGACATCACTTTTGCAATTGGTGCTTTGAGAAAGTTCTCCAGCAAGCCCTAGGAAAATTATTAAAAAGGAAGTATGCTAGTGTTGAGATACATCCAAGGTAGATGTACTCAGTACTACAACTCAAGAGTATGACATTGGCCATATTAGGAATAAGGCCCTTAGTAGATTTTGTGACTCAAATTGGATGGGTGATTAAGACACCACGTGGTATTATTTTTCTCTCAATTTAAAATGTATTAATAGATTAATCAAATAAAGAGACCATATTTCTACTCTTAACAATAGAGACTGAGTACAAAATGTTTTATATCATGGAGTGGGTCAAGAGGAATATGAGTGTGTGATGCATGTAGAAGAGAAACTTATAAAAAATAACCTCCATTGTTGCAATGTGACAATCAAAGTTTCACGGCCCATTGATGGGCCATGATGAATCTTGTGTTCCATGCTCACAAAAATCACAAAAATTGATTATTATTTTATGTGCAAGATGGTATTCATGTTCACACAGAGGTCAAGATGGTTTATTATATAACGACATAGAATTATATAGAATGCTATGGCAAGTTTGTCTCTCCCAGAAACACATTCACAAGAGCTTATCTTCATGAGTTATAATCATCATGGGGATCCTTCCAATGGCCAAGCCCAAGCACACTTCTTCAAGAGCTCCAAATATCCATGGGTAGTAGTTTTCATCATCATCTCTCGTAAGCATTATCACACCACCATGTCAAACTACAAGTCCTCATGCCTCCTCTCACCTCACACCACTTATACAGACTCAGTAGCATGCACTAGAGAAGATAATTAGAAAGAGCAAGAATCTATTACACAATGGGAGAGTATGTTGTATTTTTGAGAGAAAGTGACTTACATACAAGGCCATAAGTATAGTGTTCACACTCACTTATACTGTGGTGGTCAGCTGGGCACCCACCAAGGCTCATAAAAAGTGGCCTATTATTTGTACAATGATTAATGCCATGTTACATGTGTGAAGTACATTCACAAGGCCATACGTGTAGTGTTCACACTCAAACTATGGTTAGTCGGGCACCCAAGGCTCATAAGTGGCCTATCGTTTGTATAATGATTACGTGAAGTACATTCACAGAGATTTAGTTCTAGCTTATTTCCATCCACTCTTCGACCAAGAATAGACAATGGAGTATTTCATGCATGAAGTACATTCATAGAAATTTCATTCTAGCTTGTTGCCATCCATAAGTACTCTGTCAAACAATTTTTGGGTGCCCATGGATCCAAGTTATATAGATTTGGACATTTTTGCTTCCTCGATTGATCATGCATGATTTTCGTGTTTCCATCTTTGATATTTGATGTAGAATTATAGTGGTGGTAGCTTCTATTAACCCTAAAATGGGTTTATATTTCCCCCTTAATCTTGATGTCGATTGTGTCCTCTCATGTGATCAAGTAGAACAGTTTGTTGTGGGAGAATTGAAGACTTATTTTGTTGATGTTAGAAGACTGTTGTGGGAGAATTGAAAAGTTATTTTTTTGGTGCTATGATGATGCATGAATGTTCAATGGTCATTTTTCCTCCAAAAGGAATGGGGAAGGCTAGTTAGTAAATGATGAAGTTAGTAATGGGGTGGGATTCCTACAAGTGATTGTAGTTTTTTCAATCCTTTTTTTTTTTGGGCAATCACGAACAAGTTTACATTGATTATATAAGTTACCAATGATTCTAAATCTTATTAGTAGCAATGGAGGAGAAGAGGTTAGAGGAATGTTGACATAATCATCAGTTCCTCATTTAATACATTGATTATATAAGTTAGCAATGATTCTAAGGCTTGTTAGCAATGGAGGAGAAGAGGTCAGAGGAATGTTGACATAATCATCAGTTCCTCATTTAATACATTGAAGCAATGTAAATGTACCTTCTTAGTTTTTACTTTCCTTGTTTTTGTAGGACTAATGATCATGAGATAATCTGGAAGTGGACCTGTCCCTAAATTCTTCATCTCATGTGATTTTTCATTAATTTTTATGTATGAATATATTTATCACTTTCACACGTAGATATATAATGAAATCATTAGAGTGAGTCAAGTAAACTCTTAATGTAGTTGCATGTTGAAGTCAAAACCATTGGAGAGGCATGAAATAATTCTTTTGACTTGTGAGTTAAATGGAAATTCTTCACCTTTTTGAGAGAAGTGTGGAATTTTATGGTGAAAAGGTAATTACTGAAGGTGTTCATTGATGGAAAGGTTTGAATGGGTGTTACTGAGGATAACCTCTTGTGCTTGCATCTGGAAGGAAAAATTTAGGTGATGGGTTAATACTTCTCTTTGTGGTTTTGGGGAGTTCTTTTGGGTTTAACAAGATGCAGTTCAATATCAATTGGAAACCTAGTCAAAAATTAGACCAATTTAAGCATGGTCTCTTGAGTGTGTTATTTGCTAGGGCTCTAGTACTCATCTTGGGATGGTGGGTCAGGTCTTAGTGCTTTAATTTTACTTTCAATTGCACTAGATGAGGTGCTAGACCTCATTTCTTCATTTGATATTTCTTGGATCACTAGTAGGTTCCCATTATTCCTTCCTATGTGACAAGAATGAGTTTTATTTTGAGCACTTGTAGCAAGTGTTGTATACATTGGGTACTTGGTGTCAATGATTGTGAATTGTGTTTTTTTTTCCAAGAAAAGATCCTTCTATCAGTTAACAAAAAACTAGTCACAAAAGGGCTAAATACAACCACAAAGGTCTAGATACAAACTTGCCTCCATGTATGGGGTGGGGATCAAAGGATGAAAGGTGGAGAGAGATGCACTTCTCCTTTGGCTGGCCGCTCTATGAGGAGAGTCGACCACTCTCTTGAGGAATAGTAGAGTGGATGTCAAGGCTGAGTCTGTCTCTACCCTTGATCCCCTGCTAGGCCTCTCTCCTGAGCCTTCAGGGGGGCAGTTGCCGATGTGCAAGCCACTCGCCAAGGGATCTGGTGGGTCCTATGCTCAATGCTCCCCATGATACATGATGTCGAGCCCCCAACATATGGCCATTGGGTAAATGGATATCAGGGGATGTCGAAGATGCTCCTCTACGGCCACCAAAGCTAACTGCCTAAGGGGGTGATCCCAAGCTTGGAGTAGGCTAGCTACAAATATTTCCTCAAACACTAGAAAAAATCCATGAGCTTGCATCTCAGTGAAGATCCACCATCTAGTGCTCTACGGCTAGGGGCCCCCGGCTTAGGGTACAGGCTAAAATCTGGGCCAAGATAAAGTCCTTCCAAGGCTCGCCATCGGGAAGGAGTCCTCTGACAATCAGTTTGCCTAGCAAGGCGTGGCTTTGAGTGGCAGGGTCAATGATGCCTAGGACCCCTCTGGATCGCTCTGAATGATCACTCTCCACCAGGAGGCCACCTTGGCCCGAGTAGGCCTCCACCAGGAGGCCACCTTGGCTCGAGTAGGCCTCCCATCACTGCCGGCCCACAAGAAGTTTCAGAGAAACTGCTGTACCTAACCAATGCGTGCTTAGGAGAAGCCCCAATAGGAAGTAATGTACCACATGGTGGCAAGAATGACTTGGTTCACCACCACTTGACTAGCAAAAAATAGCCTCGTAGCTCTAGTACAAAAGCTTCTTCCGAATGCTGAGAAGAAGAGGAACGAGTTGCTGCTCTAGAGAGATATCAATGCCCACTTCGCATCTTAGATAGCAGATTGGAGTGCCCCTAGGGATCCACTAGAAAGCCTCAACTAGTTGCTAAGTCAAGGCATGTGTAGAGCCTACCTAGAAACCACATGAATTGTGCCAGTTGATATGCACTCCTGATGCGTGACAAAAGATCTCAATCGCCTTAACAAATCTCTGGAGATTCCCAACATCTCCAGATAGGTATGCTATTGTGTCATCTACAAACTCTGAGTCCAGAAGCTCTTCCTGATCAACGAAGGAGGAGACGTAATCCCTCAAGTGTCCCATCTCTTGAGTGGAGAGGAAACTACTCTCATGGCCTTGGTGACAAATAGGAAAAGGTAAGTTGCTAATGGACAACCGTGTTGGACTAAGTGAGAAAGGGGGAATCTATCGCCTCAGGATCCTTGAATGAGAACCTGACTATGAGAACCTAAGTAAAGTCCTCAAACACCACGGATCCACTCCAATGGGAACCCCATCCGGTGCATCATGCCCTTTAGAAAGCTCCAATCAACCCTATTATAAGCTTTATCAAAGTCTAGGAGGAGCACTATGAGATCAGCCAAAGTTGGCACCTCCCTGAAAGTGAAGATGTTGGCCAGAATGCTCCGATCTTGAACAAAACCTGTCTGACTATCATGGATCAAGTCAGGAAGGAAAGGCTGAACTCTCCAAAACTCATGGCCTTGGCCAAGATCTTGTAGGCAGTCCCAAGAAAGGTGATGGGTCTCCATTGCTGGATCTCCAATCTGTCACCACCCTCCTTAGGAATCAATTGTATCAAGCCCTCTGAAAGCCTCTCTAGCATGGCACCTGTGATCATAATCTCATTGAAGGCTACTCAAAGGCCGCCTTCCATGAGGTCCCGGTGGTGGCAAAGAAAGAAAGAAACTGGAAGCCCCATACATTTCCCCCTAGGGAGAGTTGTTAATGCCTCTGCCAGCTCCTCTACTATGAAGGGAGTTAATAAGAAGGATCGTAGAGCAGGGGGAACCACCTCTCTTGTGTGTCACCACACCCTCTCATACATGTCCATCTCACTGGTGTGGATAATGGGACACTTGTGAGGAGGCATCAAAAAAATATGTGGTGATGGCTCTCACTTGGGTGGGTTAGAAACAATAACTCCATCGTGGCCTCGCAACCCGCGAATACCACCTCTTTGTCTATGGGGCTTGCAATCTCAAAGAAGTTCCCCGTGACTATCTCTGGTGGCCTAGGTCCAAAAGGAAGCTCTGGCATGGTAAGTGTACCCAGCTTGGTGAGTTCAAATTGGACTATCTAGTCTACTTCACTAGTTGTCAATTAAATGATGCAGAGGTGAACTACACCACCATAGAGAGAGAAGGATTGGCCATGGTTTACGTTGTAAAGAAGTATCCACATTACCTATTGGCCAACAAATTCGTATTCTTCGTGGACCGTCAAGCCTTATTGTACTTAGTGAATAAGCCTTGCCTTGCACCATGGGAAGAATCACACGATGGTTGCTATTATTGTTGGAATTCAACTTTATAGTCACGGTAACAAAAGGAACACATCATGTGTTAGCCGATCATATGTCAAGAATTCCAAATGGGGAATCAGCAAAACTGGTGTCGAAGATGATTTCCCAGATGCTTGTTTGTTCAAACTGGACATGGTACCCGAATGGAGTGAGGAGATATTGGATTATCTAGCTCATGTTTTTCGCCAGGAAATACCTTTGAACAAAGATAAAATGCGGTGGCTTATCAAGCTTGCTGCACCTTATCAATTGATTGTGGGAGAACTATATAAGCTAGGTAAAGATAATGTGCTAAGAAGATGTGTGAGAGAAGATGAGTTCGTCACTATATTGGATGAAGCTCATTCAGGGATAGTAGGTGCGCATTTTGTTGGAGAGATCATGGCCCGTAAGATACTTCAAGCAGGATTATGGTGGCCTACGTTATTTGGAGACGACATAGAGGTTTTCAAAAGGTGCGAAGAATGTCAGCGTTTTGCTATCCCACAATAAAGGAACAAGATGCCGCTCACCCCTATTATTGTAAGACAACTCTTCGAAAAATGGGGAGTAGATTTTCAAAAAGGTGTGAAGAATGTCAGCGTTTCGCTATCCCACACAACAAAGGGGCAAGATGCCGCTCACCCCTATTATTGTAAGACAACTCTTCAAAAAATGGGGAGTAGATTTTGTTGGACCTATTAGTCCCGTGGCACACCCATCACAAGCCTGATATGTGATTGTGGTGGCCACACGGACTATTTCACCAAATGGGCAGAAGCCAGAGCCTTGAAGCGAGGTGATGCACGAACAATAGCAAAATTCTTATATGAGCAGATTATCTTGAGGTTCGGCTACCCATTAGAATTAGTTAGTGATCGTGGCTCACATTTTATTAATGAGGTGATCGATCATTTACTTGCGGGATTCTTAGTGGTCCATCGGAAATCATCACCTTATTATCCACAGGCTAATGGTCAAGCACAGAGCACAAACAAAATTTTGTGCTGTCTTGACAAAAACCTTGGGGACGGACTGGGAACATAAGCTGACAGTAGCCCTATGGGCATATCGAACATCTTATAAGGTAGCGACGGGATACACTCCTTTCCATCTAGCTTATGGTGTTGAGGCAGTAATGCCTATGGAATACCTAGTTCCGAGCCTAAGGATTGCAGTGCAAGAATGTCTGACAGAGAATGCATTAGATAGCTGAAAGGCTAATTGACTTAGAGAAGCTTGATGAGACCAGGCTAATAGCATCGCATGGACTCATGGTTGAGAAACTACGCAGGAGGCATTGATTTGACAAAAATTTGAAACAAAAAGAATTGGAAATGGGGGACCTTGTTCTCATGTATGGTGTAGGAAGCACCAAGAAAAAGAAACTCAAATACCAAGGCCTAGGACCCTTCCGGGTGTCTGAGATCACACCTCATGGATCGGTTAGAATTGAGACAGTTGAGATAACTCAACAAAATGGGTTGGGAATCGCCAAAGCAATGTCAGTAACCACTTTGGTCACATAGAACTGAACAATGGCCCTAAAGGTAAAAACAAAAAAGTTCAGTAAAGGGACACGGATAAAAGCCCCCAACCACACGACCTAGTAATAACATTGTTCAGTTGGGTGGAAGGAAGAATCAAAAACTCCCACACGGAACTAAAACGCCTGCAAAGCAACACTTACCGAAGTGCCAAGATGTCACCTTGTTTTCATGGCAATAAAAAATGAAGGTATCCATTTGTTGCACAATGGGTATAAGGTAAACTGGGTATCATTCACTCATTCCGTGCATGTTTGAATGACTGAGCATGAAGGAAAAAATAGAAGGTATCAATCTTGCACATTCATAATCTAAAAAAGTTCATGCCATGAACTGATCCAAAAATGTTTACGCCGTGAGCCAACACTAAAAATTTCATGCCGTGAACTGGTTCAAAAAGGTTCACACCATGAAACGGTCATTTCTCATGGGCCAATCAAAAGATGCCACGTGGCTTTCTTCACTAAGGTAGCCGCCCTATCTGAAGGCTGCATTATAAAATCAAAATTTCTTTCCTTTCTCTTCATTTCGCATTGTGTGTCCATCGCTACTCGCTTGAGCTCCCGCTTCCAATCATCGCGCATCGTCCTTCTCGGATTTTCCAGTTATAATCGACTGTCATCTATTAAGGTGGAAGCTTGGTCCATTTCTCATTTCCTTTTTCGGATTCTTTTTCCTTTTTTATTTTGCTTTTGATGTTTATGATCAATATCCTCGATAACAAATTTTGTACATAAATAACACCCGATTCAATGTTATTCTGACCATTTCCTTGCGGTATCATCACTTGCATGCATCATAGTCCTTAATAACAAAAAAGAGAAAACCGATACAATAACAAAAATCTACACCTTCACGCTTCATTGAAGTTTCACGGGACTACCATACCTGCACTTTCACAAAACCATAGTTCACATAACTATAGTTTCATGGAACTTGATCTCACGAAACCATTTTTCACGAAACCTGAGTTTATGTAACCACTTTTCATGAAACCATAGTTCGTGAAACTGTAGTCTCAAGAAACCTCATCTCATGTAACCACTTTTCACCCATGAAACCACAGTTCATGAAACTGTAGTCTCATGGAACCTGATCTCATGAAACCACAGTTCATATAACTCTGGTTTCCCAAAACCTAATCAATTTTTGTACATACTAATAACACCCGATTCGGTGGTTATTCTGACCATTTCCTTGTGGTATCATCACTTGCATGCATCATAGTCCTTAATAACAAAAAAAGAGAAAACCGATACAATAACAAAAATCTACACCTTCACGCTTCACTGAAGTTTCACAGGACATACCTGCAGTTCTCCATCTCTCTATAAATATAATAAGCCCAGTCCTCCTCCTTCTCTTCATGTACCTTAGCAATTCTGTTCAAAGGAACCCTGTTGTATCTATCCACTGACTTGACCTGCATTATCAAGGACATGACCCTGCATGCTTTCTCTGTAGCCTCATCCCGGATATTCTCGTAATCTGCCCCATTGGAGTTATAAGAACTCTTCTTTAGCATTGCGTCCAGAGGCCTTTTGTTGAATCCGTGGGCGTGGGCGTGGACTTTGACTGTTGGTGGGAGGTGCAAAGCGTCACGTATGAGTTCTTTCGTGATCAAGAGCTGCTCTATAGTGCCGTCACCCTTCGGAATAGTGCCTCGTTTGATGCCTTTGTCATAGGTCTTTATATATTTGGGGCAGAGTTCCATGTCGATGCTCCTTGGAAGTATTTGCATCATTCTCCCCAAGCCCACCTTCTCCAGCTTCGCCTTGACCTTTGCCTCTTCTAGAATTTGGAGGCACTTGGGGCTGTGGAAATGCAGTAGTGCGACCTTTCCATGGGCCATAAGGGCTTCTTTGCTGATGATGGCCCCATGGAAGGCTTGGGCATATGGGCCCAAAAAATTCAGTTTGGGTACCCGCACACTGGTTTCTTCTTCCTACTTGCTGGGGAGCCTGTAGCGCTAGCTTGAGTGGCAGCTAGGGTCTCTACATCTTTTGATTCTGAGGCTGACATTTGTACATGAAAAGTACATCAGTCTCCCAATTGGTGGGGTACGTACCATTTCTCTTTTCTCTTTTTCTTTTTCTTTTTTAAATTTTATTTTATGGTTAACCGATTACTTGAAATGAGAAGTGTGTTAGTATAGGAGTAATCACAAGGTGTGTTAATTGACAAATGAAAGCTATGACGTGAAGGTGTAGGGTCTGGGTAGTTTTGTGAACCTGTAGGTCATGAGAAGTTGTCTCGTGAATGGTGGTTTCGTGAGATGAGATTCTATGAAAAGTGGTTACGTGAACTCAGGTTCCATGAAACTAAAATTACGTGAACTCAATTTCCGTGAAAGGTGGTTTCATGAGATTAGGTTTTGTGAAACCAGAGTTACGTAAACTGTGGTTTTATGAGATCAAGTTCCATGAGACTACAGTTTCGTGAACTGTGATTTCATGGTGGTGAAAAGTGGTTACGTGAGATGAGGTTTCTTGAGACTGCAGTTTCATGAACTATGGTTTCATGAAAAGTGGTTACATAAACTTAGGTTCCGTGAAAAATGGTTTCATGAACTATGGTTTCATGAAAAGTGGTTACATAAACTTAGGTTCCGTGAAAAATGGTTTCGTGAGATATAGTTATGTGAACTATGGTTTTGTGAAAGTGCAGGTATGGTAGTCCCGTGAAACTTCAGTGAAGCATGAAGGTGCAGATTTTTGTTATTGTATCGGTTTTCTCTTTTTTTGTTATTAAGGACTATGATGCATGCAAGTGATGATACCGCAAGGAAATGGTCAGAATAACCACCGAATCGCGTGTTATTTATGTACAAAAATTGTTATCGAGAAGATATTGATCATAAACATCAAAAGCAAAATAAAAAAGGAAAAAGAATCCGAAAAAGGAAATGAGAAATGGACCAAGCTTCCACCTTAATAGATGACAGTCGATTATAACTGAAAAATTTGGGAAGGACGATGTGCGATGATGAGATCGAATGCGGGAGCTCAAACGAGTAGCAATGGACACACAATGTGAAATGACGAGAAAGGAAAGAAATTTTGATTTTATAATGCAGCCTTCAGATAGAGCAGTTGCCTTAATGAAGAAAGCCACGTAGAGTCTTTTGATTGGCCCGTGAGAAATGACCATTTCATGGCGTGAACCTTTTTGAACCAGTTCACGGCGTGAAATTTTTAGTGTTGGCTCACGAGCGTGAACATTTTTGGATCGGTTCATGGCATGAACTTTTTTAGATTATGAATGTGCAAGATATATACTTTCTATTTTTTCCTTCATGCTGCTCAGTCATTCAAACATGCACGTAATGAGTGAATGATACCCAGTTTACCTTATACCCATTGTGCAACAAATGGATACCTTCATTTTTTATTGCCATGAAAACCAAGGTGACACCTTGGCACTTCTGGGTAAGTGTTGCTTTGCAGGCGTTTTAGTTTCGTGTGGGAGTTTTTGATTCTGCCTTCCACCCAACTGAACAATGTTATTTACTGGGTCTTGTGGTTGGGGGCTTTTATCCATGTCCCGTTTTACTGAACTTCTTTGTTTCTACCTTTAGGCCCCCTGTTTAGTTCTGTGATCGAAGTGGTTATTTATTGACATTGCTTTGGCGATTCCCAACCCATTTTGTTGAGTTATCTTCTTCCTCCACAGCAAGGTTGGCGCAATTCCTGCATTGGTTGGGATGATGGCCCCATGGAAGGCTTGGGCATATGGGCCCAAAAAATTCAGCTTGGGTACCCACACACGCGTTTCTTCTTCCTACTTGCTGGGGAGCCTGTAGTAGCGATGTGGCTTGAGTGGCAACAACTGGGGTCTCTATAGCTTTTGATTCTGAGGCCGACATCTATACATGAAAAGTACATCAGTCTCCCAACTGGTGGGATAGGTACCCCACGAGTCTCCCAACTGGTGGGGTAGGTACCATTTCTCTTTTCTCTTTTTCTTTTTTTTTCTTTCTAATTTTGGTTAATGGTTAACCGGTTAGTTGAAATGAGAAGTGTGTTAGTAGGAGTAATCAATCACAAGGTGTGTTAATTGACAAATGAAAGCTATAACGTTAAGGTGCACGGTCTGAGTAGTTCTGTGAACCTACAGGTCGTGAGAAGTTGTGCCGTGAAAGGTGGTTTCATGAGATGAGATTCCGTGAAAAGAAGTTACGTGAACTCAAGTTCCGTGAAAGGTGGTTTCGTGAGATTAGGTTTCGTGAAACTATAGTTACGTGAAAAGTGGTTACATGAAACTACAGTTACGTGAACTCGGGTTCTGTGTGAAAGGTGGTTTCATGAGATTAGGTTTTGTGAAACCAGAGTTACGTGAACTGTGGTTTCATGAGATTAGGTTTTTGTGAAACCAGAGTTACGTGAACTGTGGTTTCGTGAGATCACGTTCCATGAGACTATAGTTTCGTGAACTATGGTTTCATGGGGTGAAAAGTGGTTATGTGAGATGAGGTTTCTTAAGACTACAGTTTCGTGAACTGTGGTTTCATGGGGTGAAAAGTGGTTACGTGAGATGAGGTTTCTTGAGACTACAGTTTCATGAACTATGGTTTCATGAAAAGTGGTTACATAAACTCAGGTTCCGTGAAAAATGGTTTCGTGAGATCAAGTTCCGTGAAACTACAATTACGTGAACTGTGGTTTTGTGAAAGTGCAGGTATGGTAGTCCCGTGAAACTTCAGTGAAGCGTGAAGGTGCCGATTTTTGTTATTGTATCGGTTTTCTCTTTTTTTTGTTATTAAGGACTATGATGCATGCAAGTGATGATGCCGCAAGGAAATGGTCAGAATAACCATCGAATCGGGTGTTATTTATGTACAAAAATTGTTATCGAGAAGATATTGATCATAAACATCAAAAGCAAAATAAAAAGGAAAAAGAATCCGAAAAAGGAAATGAGAAATGGACCAAGCTTCCACCTTAATAGATGACAGTTGATTATAACTAGAAAATCCAGGAAGGACGATGCACGACGATTGGAAGCGGGAGCTCAAGCGAGTAGCGATGGACACACAATGCGAAATGACGAGAAAGGAAAGAAATTTTGATTTTATAATGCAGCCTTTAGATAGGGCGGCTACCTTAATGAAGAAAGCCACGTGGCATCTTTTGATTGGCCTATGAGAAATGACCGTTTCAGGGCAGCATGAACCTTTTTGAACCAGTTCATGGCGTGAAATTTTTAGTGTTGGCTCACGGCGTGAACATTTTTGGATCAGTTCATGACGTGAACTTTTTTAGATTATGAATTTGCAAGATTGATACCTTCTATTTTTTCCTTCGTGCTGCTCAGTCTTTCAAACATGCACGTAATGAGTGAATGATACCCAGTTTACCTTATACCCATTGTGCAACAAACTCGGGGGGGGGGGGGGGTCGCTATATGTAAATCCTCTATATCACGTGCGTTCAAGGCCTATTTAAAAAGTCCCTTATCTGTGAATTTTTTAGTGAATATAATGTTTCCTTTCCTATTCAAATCTGTATTTTTTTTAAAAATACAATAAATAAATCCCCTCTGTCAATATATTTCTGTAAGTTTTAAATATTTAAAATGTCCTTCTGTTGAACCCACGTGATACTTACATATTTATACGAGTGACCCCCCCAAGGCAACAAATGGATACCTTCATTTTTTATTGGCATGAGAACTAAGGTGACACCTTGGCAGTTCTGGGTAAGTGTTGCTCTCTGCAGACGTTTTAGCTTCGTGTGGGAGTTTTTGATTCTTCATTCCACCCAACTGAATAATGTTATTACTGGGTCCTATGGTTGGGGGCTTTTATCCGTGTCCCTTTACTGAACTTCTTTGTTTCTACCTTTAGGGCCCCTATTCAGTTCTGTGACACCGAAGTGGTTACTGACATTGCTTTGGCGATTCCCAACCCATTTTGTTGGGTTATCTTCTTCCTCCACACCAAGGTTGGGGCGATTCCCGCATTGGTTGGGATGATGGCCCCATGGAAGGCTGGGCATATGGGCCCAAAAAATTCAGCTTGGGTACTCACACACTGGTTTCTTCTTCCTACTTGCTGGGGAGCCTGTAGCACTGGCTTGAGCGGCAGCTGGGGTCTCTACAGCTTCTGATTCTGAGGCCGACATCTGTACATGAAAAGTACATCAGTCTCCCAATTGGTGGGGTAGGTACCATTTCTCTTTTCTCTTTTTCTTTTTCTTTTTTAAATTTTGTTTTATGGTTAACCGGTTAGTTGAAATGAGAAGTGTGTTAGTGTAGGAGTAATCACAAGGTGTGTTAATTGACAAATGAAAGCTGTGACGTGAAGGTGCAGGGTATGAGTAGTTTTGTGAACCTACAGGTCATGAGAAGTTGTCCCGTGAATGGTGGTTTTGTGAGATGAGATTCCATGAAAAGTGGTTACGTGAACTCAAGTTCCCATGAAAGGTGGTCTCGTGAGATTAGGTTTCGTGAAACTATAGTTACGTGAAAAGTGGTTACATGAACTCAGGTTCCATGAAACTAAAATTACGTGAACTTAGGTTCCGTGAAAGGTGGTTTCATGAGATTAGGTTTTGTGAAACTAGAGTTACATGAACTGTGGTTTTGTGAGATTAGGTTCCATGAGACTACAGTTTTTGTGAACTGTGGTTTCATGGTGGTGAAAAGTGGTTACGTGAGATGAGGTTTCTTGAGACTACAGTCTCATGAACTATGGTTTCATGAAAAGTGGTTACATAAACTCAAGTTCCGTGAAAAATGGTTTTGTGAGATCAAGTTCCGTTAAACTATAGTTATGTGAACTGTGGTTTTGTGAGAGTCCTCTCTTTTCCTCAATTTTGGACATTCATGATGATAGTGTCCCTTTTCTTGACATTCATTGAGAGGAGGGACAAGTACCCATAGTGCAAGCGATAGTGTGACAATGCTCACAGGAGGTGTGGTGTGGAATTGCTTCTGAGGGAGTTGTAGAGCTTGGACACCTCAAGGGTTATGAGCTTGGCCATTGGAAAGATCCTCACACGACAATTATGGTTCACCAAATAATCTCTTGTTGGCAAGGGGAGTTTTAGTGAGCCATAACATTTTTGGCGTTGTTGTCAGGGAGCCATCCCTTAGCTTTTTCCATCGTTGTTTCTCTAATCTACGCATTACCCAGTGTCCATTGTCTTGATTAATGGTTTCCCATTAAAAAGATGTGGATTTGATGGTGATTTGTGTGTGATTTGGTGTAAAGTAGCTCTTTTTTTAATTTTTGTAAAGAATGCTTTTTGCTTATTTTTAGCTTAATTTGTTGTTTTTGTTGTTGTTAATGTGGTTTTTCATGTTCTTAGGACTTGCACATAGAGTGTATTAGGTTTAGTTTGCATCCATTGCATCAAACAATGCAATAGATTGTTTTTTTTTAGTGAATGTTAGTGCTCTTTAGTGTTAAACATAGAACTAAAATCATTTTTTAAGCTTAATTTGTGTGTTTTTTGTTAGAATTGTATGCATTAGAGTCTTAGTAACCATTAGAAGTAGCTAAATCCTTTCAAAAATTTCTCAAAACATCAAAAAATTCTTGAAAATGACTAATTTCTCTTAATTGATTGGTTTTTGTCATTAAGGGTGATTAATCCACTTTAAGAGACAAAACAATTAGAAAATGGGTTCTTTGGGATCCAAATTGATCATGTAAGTAATTAAAATTAGTGTTTTTGAGTGTTTTGAGAGCATCTACATGCTTTAAAACACCTAATTACATCAATTGGAGGAATTTGACTCTTTTAGCTTAATTTTGCCTTTAAAGAAGAGACTAAAATTAAGAGTCTAATTAATCTCTAATTTGTTGAGAAAACGTGGTGCTCATGCTAGATCAAGTGTGTGGAGAGGAGAGACTCAAAAAGTACAAGAATAATATCTTGCTTATTAAGTTGTTTATGAATACAACTAGGCCTTGCTCACATACAAAATGCCTCATAGCTCCACCTTTAAATAGGTGAGCAAGTGGACCGTAAGTCCATTCACACTTACACCTTCCTCTTCCCCTTCTACATAACCTTAGTCTCTTAATACCCCCCCTCAATACCAACTATGAAAGAATGGAATAGGTGGTATTGGACATAGGATGCCTTTATAACATTAGACATACAAGGTTTGGAATATAGGTGTGGTTATCTAGGATTTACAAATGTGTTCCTAGAGCCTTAGAGGCTAATACATTGATGCCATCTAAGTCTTTATTTGTTGTCGATGAAGATGCACACCTCAATGATGGTGCACCCCACTCTTTGTGTTTGCTTGACTTCTTGTAGACGACATGCTTTAGACGTACATGCCATTACTTCCACCACATGCTTTCCACCTTGACCATTTTCACACAATGATCATGACAAGGCTGTCACCCTTGCTTAAGTGGTTTGCTTTTAGATGGTCCTCCAACATGCTTTATGCTTTATTGAATAATATATCTCCTCCATGAGTAATGAGGTAGATTTAAATAGGGAAGGAAAAGGGAGGGTCTTACCACTTGCCTTATGGAGTGGTCAAGGGCAGTGTCTACTCCACAATTACAATAGCTTTTATACATGTTGGTTAAATGATACCCTTTAGGGTTTGAAGTTACAAACTTAATGAGTAGTTGGTTGAGGTAAATACTCAAACAAATAAGGTTTATCATCTTTGGCCCAAGAAGGAGAGGGCATGACTCATAATGTTGCCAATGCCTCTTACAAAAACAATGCCAAAAGATGCTTGAAATCATGACAAACAACAAGGTAGAGCATTTAGGGATTCTATGCTCAACCTTACAACTCATCTTATACGATGAAAATGCAGAATATACAGCGGAATGACATGCCTTGGGCTTGGAAAGTGAGAACATATGGCTTATGGCATGCCTATGCCTCTTACAAACAAGGGCCTCAAGGGTAATACACAACAACAACAACATTGAAGATGAATACTTAGTGTACATGTGTTCAAGTTTAAAAACACTCAAAAATCTGAGTTTGATGATGAAAAAACCAGAGATCTTCAACCTCTTTGACTCATGAGATGAAGACAATTGGTTCATGGTTGCACCATTTCTCCTTGGAAGAAACGGGTTGACGAATGAAGACTTGAATGTGGCACTTATGGTGTGTGCCCGGCCTCCATGTTGATGAAGAAGATCCTTCTTAATGTAAATGACCTCCTCCTTTGATGGTTAAGACACCTTAGTGTTAAGCAACACTTTGGTTGATGATTAATATCACCATTAGTGTGTATAAAACACAATTAGTGCTAAAAAGCATATTTTTAGTGTAAAATAACACTTATTTTGGTGATTAACTCACCATTAGTATTTAATAACACTATTAATGTTTAAGAACACTTTAAAATAACCTTCCTTTGCTAGATTAACAGATTAATTAGTGTTAAATAACACAATTAGTGCTTAAAAGCACACTTTGAAAGCTTGAAAGTTGATGTTGATGTTGAAGCTTGATGAGCATGAGATTTATTAATATCTCATGTGGTTGGAATCTCTTCAAAACCAAGAGAAATCTCAGCAACAAACATTTACTTCATCACTTGATTGATTAGAGCAAAGGGGGTGATGATATGAGCAAGAAAAAATCACCAAACATGACGCTTTAATGGAAGCTTGAGGGGAAAAGAGAGAGGTGACTGGTTTTCTTCTGATTGCCGTCGCGTCAGGGAGCCATAAGAGCTAAAATCAGAGCTGTAGTACCTCCACTCAATGGGCTATCAAAGCCCTAAGGTGGCTTGGCTTATTGTGGCCCACACGCGTAGCATCGCAGGAAGCAGAAACAGGCGTCGGGCTGCTCTGCAGAGACAATGGCGTCGCGGAGAAGCACCAATCCAAGCAATTGGTCGTACGAATTGATGCGCCCACGAGCCCTCTACACTTTCCTAGTTGGAATCTCAGAGAGATATTACCTCACCGGGGCTGCTAGAAAGCCTCTAATGGAAGAGGGTTGAGCTCCACACATGAAAAGATAAGAAAAAATGGATATTTTTGACCTATTCTACAGCACAAGTGGTTCAAATCACCTAAGCTCTAGATACCATGTTGAGAAAACATGGTGCTCATGCTAGATCAAGTGTGTGGAGAGGAGAGACTCAAAAAGTACAAGAATAATATCTTGCTTATTAAGTTGTTTTATGAATACAAGTAGGCCTTGCTCACATACAAAATGCCTCATAGCTCCACCTTTAAATAGGTGAGCAAGTGGACCATAAGTCCATTCACACTCACCTTTAAATAGGTGAGCAAGTGGACCATAAGTCCATTCACACTCACACCTTCCTCTTCCCCTTCTACATAACCTTAGTCTCTTAATATAATTATACATTAATTTATACATTAGATGATGCACATAGCTTAGAAATTCCTTGCTCTATCCAATGATGTGCTCAATTGTGTGAATTAATTAGAGATTAGTGGTTAATTAGAGTACTTGATTAGTATAAAATTAGTAAAAGGATTAATTCTTAATCAACTTTTTACATAACTCAATAGAGCTAATGAGCATTCAATGGAGCATTCAATGAGTAGATGTCCATGAGTTATCAAATTGTCCATTTTGGGGGTCATTTATGAAGGGTGTAAGGGGGTGTCATAAAAAAGTTGACTTTTTTGATTCCCACTTATCTTTTTGGAAAAATTCTCATATCTCCTTAATTTAAAATTCAAAAAATCCCCCCAAACAAGAAAATTCAAATTTCCCACTAGCCTCCAAAAAAAAATCCAAAAAACTGGTTCACGCGTGAACCATTTTCTGCACTCACACCTTAAGGGTTCACGTCCTAGGGGTCCGCGTCCAAAAAAAAAATCAGATTTAATTTTTCCATGAAGTCCAATTCACGGCTTGAAACACTAAGTATCTCACAGCGTGAAACAGTCCCAAAAAAAAATCAAATTTGATAAAATTTGTGAAGCCTCCTTCACGCCGTGAACTACACCCTGCTAGTTCACGACGTGAAAGGGGGTCCATCGGCCAAAAAGAAAAAAAAGACTTTGGAAAACACCTGTGTTTGGAAGCTTGAATCTCCTAACTCCTGAATCCGATGAAGGCGCTCTAGTGCTCATCGGAAAGCTGACATCGAGCTCTCCCGAAGTCAAAATTGATCATTTTGGTCTCTGATCAGTAGCCTCAAAATTTGACCCAAAAATCAAGGAAAAAAATGGTTCTTAGAGCACTCAAAATCGTAAAAAACAGTGCAAAAACAATTGTGGACCATATGTGGGCTACTTGTTGACGGTCTAAACAACAAAATCACGAACAACTCAGAGAGATAAGGTTGTAGTACTCCAAAAATACAACTCTCATACAAAGTTTTTCCAAATTCATTTTGGAACACCCTCAAAAATATGCTGTGAAATAGGAAAAAATTTCTTGAAAAAAAAATCATCTTGAGATAGTGATAGAAAATAGGTTTTAGGACTTCCTCTTCCATCTGGGAAGTTATTAGCATGCACTTTTTCATAAAAATATCCCTAAGAGGTCTTTCATGTGCGTGTAGCATCTAAGCTAATTAGGGCAAACGGACACTCGTTTGATCCAATGAAGAGTACGACAGGCCTCTTGAGGCTATAACGCGCTATGAGAAAATCTAAAAAGAAAATAAAAATAAAACTAAACAAGTAAACACGTGTGCTTGATCATTAAGGAGGCAATCACACATGGCAACAATAGAGGGACTACGTGGGCCGACACCCTCACTGAACCCAATGGCTGACATCTTTGAGCCATTGAGATCTATGCTCCAACTACAACTCCCAATAACATTTGCCATGCCAACAACAAGAGTGTCATCGGGTTTTGCACCCCCTATCACTTCAATCCCAATGGACTTTGGTCCTTACCGAACATTTCCACAAATCCTATAGGTACCAACCCTTTCTAGCCCCTGGATGCCCACACCTTGGACATATTGACTAGTCTAGGAAGGGGGGTTACCTAAAGACTCAGTGAGTCCCTACCAACAAGAGCACTCACATACAGCCTCTACAGTCGTACAGATCTCCAAAGTTATGGGAAAATACGATGGAACAACCTATCCTGTTCAATTCATTTAATTGTTTTTGAACAGAGATGTGAAGCCTTTGGAAATCCAAACTGCCCCACCAAGGTACATGCGTTGAACCTATGCTTACTGGGAAAGGCTAGTTGATGGTTCTTCACATTAATGCCGGTGATCAAGACCCCACTTCAAAACCTTAAAAACAGCCTTTATCCATGGCTTTTCAAGACAAGGTGATCGGTGGAGTGCAGCGAAAGAACTCTATTCTATTGAGTGTCAACCAAACGAAACCATTAGAGACTTTATCCTTTGGATAAAACTCTTGGACTCACGATGTGAGTCATGGGAAAAATTAAACGATTCTCAATTGAAGAGATGTTTCGTGATGGGATTAAAGAAAAATAGCTTACACAACTTAATCATTATATCCAATCTAGAAACATTTGATCAATGTTGTAAAGAAGCAATATGTTTAGATGATAAAATGATGGGAGATAATCATGTTATGAGATGTTCCTCATCTAAATCAAGTGAAGCAATGGCTAAAGAATGATCGATCTCAAAATTGTCATTCTCCAAATTCTATGTAGCCCTGCGTAAAAGCTTTCAATCGACATCTCTAAGAGAGGATTAAATCCTTCAAAGCCAAACATCCTTAATGCCTCTACAAGTGAGGAGTAAAATGCCTTGTGTTCAGTGCAATCACTACGACCATCCCAATTCCCATTCTGCATATATTGTAAAACCCTTGGTCATGATACTACAAAGTGTCCTAATTCATCAACAATTGACTCAAAACCTCCATCTCACGTGCACCAAGCAAAAATAGTTGAAAGGGTAGAAACTACTCTAGGAAGAAATTAAGCAAATGCTTCAGTGCTTCTATTGTCATGGACCTCACAAAGTGGCAGACTATATAGTTTGGAATACTTCCATGCCCATAGTCACTGACACTTTGAAACCTATGTGTGAACAATGTGGCATTAACCACATGTTCCAAGATTATCCAAGATGAGTTGCTTCAATGTAACTTGTCTCACAAAATACAACTCTAAACATCTTAAGTGTAAAAAACGGGCAATTGTCCACGGTACCCTTGAATGTGCTTACACGCTTACAAGAGAAGGCACGAGAGAGTGTAAAAAACAATACAAAAGATAACACTTCAAAATGGGTAGAAGAACATGCCTTAAAGAAGAAACCAAAAGAGAAAACAAAACCTTCAAAATCTAAGAAAATCAAGGGACAACAAACTATCGAAACCAAGGTTGAATTAAAGGATAGGGAAAAGGAGCCTGTGGAGAATATAAACCCAAAAGAGCCAAAAGCTACACATGATGCATAAGCATCCACCTCAAATGCCACCACACAAACCACAAAACCCATATGTGCAACATAGGATACAAAAGCCCAAAAGAAAGTTCGTTCTTATCGCATGGGCAAACATAATGAAAACCTAACAATCCAAAGAAAGTTAGAAGATGAAACAAGTTCTAGTATATCACTTAGTGAGGAGGAAACAAGTTCTGATTCATCACTTAGTGCACTTAATATTTAGACCAATCAAGAAACTAGAACCCACCCAACCACCCAAAATTGAAAATCATGATTACATAACATATGTGGAATGCAAAAAGCAAGCTCAAGAGAGCATGCTTAACATGGTTGAGTGTCTTAGAGGATCACCGGTTGTGATTGAACCTCATTATGCTAATCCTAAAAAAGCAACTGAAATACAAAACCCAGAGGAGTACTGCTTCCCCTTAGACATACTAACTATAGAACAGCCATTAGAGACAGACTGCATAAATTATGCAATTGAAAAAGCACGTGAGGAATTCGATAAATCCCTTATAAAATTAAAGCACTATAGAACAGCCATTAGAGACAGATTGCACGAATTATGTAATTGAAAAAGCACGTGAGGAATTCGATGAATCCCTTATAAAATTAAAGCAATCTCTAAAAACTTCATTTGGAGGAATGCTCTTCTCTCATGGGGGTGAAGCCAGCATAATATCAACACTTGCATCTTTAAGGGCTCAACATGAGTTATACCAAGACATAAAGATCTCCATAGAACAAGATTGTGAGGATCCACAAGTTTGCAAACAGAACTCAGTTAGAATTGTTAGAGGATCAAGTGTGCCATTGTATACATTGGGTACTCTTGAAAAAGCTAAGAGCCAAAAAGAGGATGAGAGTTCACGAATGGGAATATAAAATAGAAATGGGATCTGAAGCTAAAACACAAACGAAAACATTCATGGTTCCTCTTGAAGATTCTATCATGGTATGAACAGTGAGTCATGAAAAACGACAACGAGTCATGAGTTGTCATTTGCATAACAAGTTACAGTCTGGATTTGTCACTAGTCTTAAATATTGATCAAATTTACACTCTTTTAGAGGTGTTGAAGAGGAATGTTTTTAGAAATTTTATAAAATCAGCATAGTTTTAAACTTTTTTTAAAAATGTACATATTGCTAATATAAAGGTGAAAAAAATTTCACTTTTCATGTCAAATAACAAAATAAAAAAACAAGGTCAATATAAGATCTAATATTCTTTAAAACTAATAATAATTCACGCATGTCTATGTAATGTATAATACATTATTTACTTAGAATTATAAAAATGTACTTTTTCTTTTCCAAAAATTTAACTAACTTCATCCCAATCATTGCACCTCATCTAATCACTAAATTAGAGCATACGATCCAAATGGTCAAATTTTAGATGGTAGTGAGTGCTACAATTTCTCAGTTTACTTTATTTTGATCTAACAGTTCGATTTAGAGTTATTGTCTTTGAAAAAACATAATTTTTAGTTTATAACAATTAGATTTTGAGCCATGAAAATGACAACAACTGTCGTTTTGAAAAATTGATGAAAATTTGGATTCCAAAATCCACTTTGTTGACAAAATGGATGCTAGAATCCAAAATTTTAGACACATTGAGGTTTTTATCATGAGAGTAAAATTTTCATCTGAAAAAAGAGAAATTTGGATCCATAATAAACGAGAATTTCACTTTTATTAAACGAAAAATTTAGTCTCGCCAAAAAATTTCTGTCAAAAAATTTCTTCGGGAAAATTTTTTTTATCAAAAAATTCTATCGATGTGGAAATAAATTCCGTCGACCTCGATGAAAATTTGGATACTAGAATCCAATTGGATTCTGGAATCTAAATTTTTGTCGACATATTGAAATTTTCTTTGATGGTAATTTTAATTTATTGACAAAATTTTCGATTTCGTCGACGAAAATGTTTTTACTGGAATTTTTTCCATCCAACGAACATTTTTGAAGGAAATTTTTTTCATCGGCGGAATAAATTTTTCATCTTATAAAAGTGAAATTTTCATTCATTATGGACAAAAATTTCTCTTTTTTGGACAAAAATTTTGATGCCATTATAGAAGTCTCAATGGAGTTTTGGACTCCAAAATCCACTTTATCAACAAAGTGGATTTTGGAATCCAAATTTCCATCAATTTTTTAAAACGACAACTGTTGTCATTTTCATGGCTCAAAATCTAACTGTTATAAACTAAAAAATTATGTTTTTGCAAAGACTATAACTCTAAATCGAACTATTAGATCAAAATAAAGTAAATTGATAAATTATAGTACTCACTACCATCTAAAGTTTAATCGTCTGGATCATTGGATTTCTATCTAAATCTAAAGATATCTTTGCTTTCAATAAACCTCTTCTATGGCCATGGACTCCATATACCATCCTTTCTTAATACTAAAATATGCTTAAATTCAACCATTGGATCAACTTTGTATACAAAGAAAATTTATTTTCTTAGACAATGCATTAACCCCATGTAAGAGTTTCATCAAATTATATTGGGTCTAAAAGTAACATCAATTTTATCACCTATCAGTTTGTTGATAACACACTACGTACAACATGCAATGTAGAAATGTGTATTGGTACAAAACTTATCTGTGCTCAAGGGAAAGTATGATCTAGAGATGCCTAAACAAAGCAAAAAAGGAAATAAAAGTGAAACTTGTTGACGTGTGAACATGCTTAATTTGCATGATATAGAAATTATTGTGTATGGATTTAAGTTTAAAAAACTTCTTAACACTTGTATTAAAAAATAATTGACACTTTTAACAAAAGGTCCAATAACTCTCCTAGTTGATTGGAAGAGTTTCTTCTCTTTTGTAATTCTTTTTTGAATTGGACGTTTTTGGGTTTAGGGTAAAATGTAAGTAATGTTTTATGCATTCTTTTTTCACAAAAGTAGTGGTTTTTTAAAATGTTTGACATGAAAGTGTCTTTTGTCTCTATAAATTTTGAAAAAAGGTATATTTTTGGGTTTTCTTTCAAAAATGGACTTGAGTTGTCGTTTGCATGATTTTGTTGTCATTTTTCATGACTCGATGTTTATGGTTAGATGTCCCTACAGGTAATGATGTTAAGCGCGCATAGCCCTCGACAGGGATTTCATTAACGTCTTCACAATTTCGTGATCACGTTAACAAAACCTATTGTTAACATATTAAAACTTGTGATCACATTGTATATTCACATGACCTGAGAAATGACCTGCCGGAACCCACTATTCCAGTAACACCTCCGGGCTTCTACCATTCCCGGCGGGCCCGCCGGGGTATGAGGTTTTCCCGGCGGGCCCACCGGGAAAGGTAAAAGCCCGGCGGGCCCTCCGGGGAAAACAAAAAACACCGGCGGGGTATTATTCTGTATATAAACACTGCCCGACACCCATCGTACAACTTTTGGGAAGATAGTCCTTGTTTTGGGGGCGTGATATCTCTCCTCAAAGTACTTGTAGAGCTCTCGAGTTGCTAGAAGTGTCCTCTTGGGAAGAACGTCCTTATTTTAGGGGCTATCGTCTTTCCTTGTAGGCACTCCTAAGGCTATTGGGCCACTCGTCCTTAGTTCTTTGAACTGGGGGCAGGGTGTGGTTCGTAGCTAATACTTGCGGAGATTTAGGGACAAATTTGGAGTCATTCAGCTTTGCATTTGAGCCACGTACGTAATCTACCTCATTCTGCTTTATGAATGGTTTGATGGAGCCAAGAGTCCTACTTAGGGGCTTGTATTGGTTCTTGATACTTGATATAGTTTAGAGTAGACAAGGGTCTATTGTCCTATACTAGAGTATTGGGCAAGCATAGATCTTTGATTTTTTTTTGTGAATGTTAGAGAAGGTCTATTGTCCTATACTAGAGTATTGGGCAAGCATAGATCTTTGATTGTGTAAAGTATCCTTAATTGGGTACAAAAGGCATCCTTCATTGGGGGTGCAATGTGCATGATAGTTTCGAAGTAGTTATACGTGAGTGATTTGTTGTTTTTTCATTTGTGTATTCATTGTTATATGCTTGCAATCGACTTCTTGCAGATCGAGCAGATAAACTTCTTGCAGATCGAGCAGATAAACTTGTTTACATGTACTGCAATGAAAAGATCTTGCGAGACATCGACGAAAGCGAAGAGTATGAAGAAGATATGCCCAGATGGATGTACAATTGTGAAGATGTAGTAGACGAGAACTTTGATGTTGGACGTACGTTGTGCACCACCCTTGAGATAGAAGACAATTTAGACATTGACTTAGATGAGTTTAATTTAGCAGACGAGAGAGTAAACGGTGAAAGAATTTTGGAGCAAGATACTGACATAGAGGAAGAAGTCACTTCATTAATTTAATAAAAAGTACTTGTACAAATGATCATATTTGGAGAAATTATCAATACAAAAGTAGAATTTGTTTTTCTTAGCTCTCATCTTGAAATAAATTGCGAATTTCACTAGGAGTTGCATCTAAAGGTCCTGGTGGTTTATATTCGCTAGCCATACCGAACACTGTATAAATACCTTGATTTATTAGGACATTGCACAATGCACATGTGGAAGTATTTTGCATTTGTCTCACTAAACATATTAAGTGGTAGTAGTGTCCACATGGTAGTATATATTGGCCGCTCCACCCATCGAATACTTTGTAACATACAGGACATTGGGGGGTGGAGGAACTTGTAGCCTCAGCAGAAACTCCCACAAGATCAGGATGTATCAAAAAATGAGAGATGTGGTTTCCTTGGCGCACAGGAGCAATACGTGAAGAGATGCTCTGCACGTCTTGGCTGATCTTTGTTAGCTGCTCTTGAATTCCTCTATTGGCCGGGGGAGGAGTTGACGCTTGAGTTAATCGGTCAGCTTCTTTCTCCTTCTCTGCTAGCTGTGCCCCTAAGCTTTCTTTGACCTGGTTTAACTCCAGTCCGGCGCCCTCCACCATGAGAGCAAGTTCTTCTCTTGTGAATGTAACTGTCTCTTCACGTATGTCGTGGGTGTTGACAGTGGCCTCTCTGGAGGCGAAGTCCACTGGAGTTTCCAGTATAAAGTGAGCATATAGCATTTTAGCAAAATACAGTGGAGCGTCGGCGTTATGGAGAGGACGGCCGTACACCTCCAAGAAAATGCGCTCGGCATTAGTTTTGATATCATTGTGAGTGCAACGAGAAATCTTCCATCTTCCCTTCTTTATCTCGCCATCTGGACATGGCCATATTGCCTTTATCATCTCTGTGGTTACCCGTTTGTTTATGTCTTTCCATTGGGCATAAGTTGGATTTGTCCATTTCGATAATCTGCACGCTGTTCTTGTAGCTTCGCGGGCTGTCAGGCCATGTGCAAGGGCCTTCATTCTCTCGTATGCCTTCTTGGCTAACTCCTGATGCTCGTTCGCTTGCGCCTGCTCCATATCTGCATGAACGTAAACGACTTTAGGATTTTAATGAACTGTAAAGATCAACGTAAGATAAATTGACCATTGCTCTCAAAATCTTGAAGTCAAACACAACGAGAGGAGATATGTATTGCAAAGACTCGATGAGAAATATCCACTTGACTCCAAAAACACTTCAAACAATGCTCACACATCAAATTTTGAAGAGAAAACATAAACTTAAACACGAGAAGAGGAGAGAGATATTGCAAAGACTCAATGAAGAGAGAAACAAAATTTTGAAACATTGGACACATCAAATTTTGAAACATTGGACACATCAAATTTTGAAGAGAAATAAAATTTTGAAACATTGGACACATCAAATTCTCAAATTCCTGAAACTTCATCTCTTGATACTGTATCATTACAAAGTCCTGATACTGGACACATCAAATTCTCAAATTCCTGAAACTTCATCTCTTCATCTCTTGATACTGTATCATTACAAAGTCGGGGTGAATGCCACCGATAGCTCTACAAGAGGACGTTGTGCCCTCGTAGGGTTAGTATTAGTGACCTAAAAAATTCAACTACTTGCAAAATTGATTTTCGCTCATCGGGATTAGGCAGAAACATCCAATTTTTGACTCTATGAATAATAGTATCCATGGTAACTTTGTCATGGGAACTATTATCCATCCACAACTCTTGCACTTTCTTCCAAAAGTCATATAAAGTTTGTAATAAATATCCCAAGGCAAAAACATCAGATGCAGGAGTATGCATCTGCCAAAAATGGATCATAAAGCTCTGGGACAATCCACGGCCGTTTATTTCGCTCTCTGTCTGCGTAGGAGACTGCCTGTGCCACCTTCTCCGGGTTCTTGTCTGCTTCAAAAACAAAATTGAGAGACACCCGTTTTTTGGGCGCTCTCAGCAGCAACCCCCAATCGATAAGACCTATGCGTGGCTTTAGCTCTTTTGTATAATCCAACACTACATTAAAAGGATGTAGGTCGGTATGTACAATACCTGCCATATGTGCTGCCGCTACACCTTCCACCAGGGCATGCATAATATGTGGCATATTTATTACTACCTCTTTTATTTTTGAAAGTTCTAGATGACCTAAAGGGATATTATCAGGCGGGGGTTGTCTCCATCCTCGATCCAAACAAAAAATGGCTCTGGTGAACTCACTGAATCTAAAGGGAACCTTCAGAAGAGTATCACCAAGAGCGCCGCCATTATAGTACGGGAAAATTGTGATCCAAGGAGCCTCTTTTGTAAAGGCAATGCATCGGACAATCGATGGATGTAGCACTTGCATACCCTGCTCTGCCTGGAAGCTCTCGAACTTCACGCTGCCTTCTCCTTTGTAGTGCTTTCCGCAAAAAGTGATGTGCTCCGGTAAAAATGATATACCTTTAATTGCATACTCTTTTACTGTTCCAAACACACCGGAGCCAATTGTTCGTCCTTCGTGAAGAGCTTCGTGCGGGATGCCAATAAGATGTGTGCACATAGAATTGTAGATGGTACGATTAATGACACCTGTACCACTTGCATCTGCCTGACTGGACGTTGCAGCGACGTCCTGGGCAATTCGCACTCTTTTGGGGAGGGACTCTGCATCCAACGCCTTCATGCGCTTGCTCTTGGCCCTTTGCTCACTCCATACAACGTCCCATAACTGTAGACGTTGCATGTTGGCTTCAGGCGGGGCAGCATCTCTTAGATCACTGCACGCTACTCGCATGCTCCCCAAAATGGTTCGTGTTATGTGCTGATGGTTGAAATCTCCTATCTTCTGTCTATCTAGCAGCTCAGCGTTGCCTCCGCTTCGAAGCCGACGCTGTGCATTTTTCCATATTTGGTCTATGAGATCTCGCATGAGTATCTCAGACTCATTGATCTTCTTGACGACATCATCAGTACATTGTGATACTGTGATGACCGCTTCAACGCGAATTGCTCGCAGAATAATTTTGCGCTCTTCGAGAGAAAGCATGTTGATCGTCTTCGTAAATCTAGCAAATAACACTAAACATAAAAAAACAAAATATCAAACATTACTGAAATAAACATCAAGCAGACGTGAGAGAACAGCAACAAGTATATCAATATCGTCAATGTTCATACAAAAACGGAATATCAAATAATTTTAATGAACTCAATATCATCCAATACATCATCAAACGTGAGAAAACAGCAATAAGTGTATCATTACTTATCAATGATCAAACAAAAACAGAATATATCAAACATTACTGAACTCAACATCATGCAATACATTATCGAACGTGAGACAACCGCAACAAGCGCATTATTACTTACGAAGTGTATACATTATCGAATGAGAGAGAGAGAGAGAGGGGGAGGAAGAGAGAGAGGTGTGACAGATAGAGAGAGGAAACATTAAATGATATTTTTTATAGTTTTGTGAGTTCCTAGAGAGAGAAAAATAATGTTTTGTAATCCTAAAGCACTCCTCATCTACATACCTATCGTGATAGAGAGAGATGTGAAGTGTATCATGAGAGAGAGAGAGAAAGAGTTGTGAAGTGTATCATTGCGAGAGAGAGAGAGAGAATTGTGAAGTGTATCATGAGAGAGAGAGAGAGAGGAGAGGAAGAGAGAGTTGTGACAGATAGAGAGAAGAAACATTAAATCACATTTTTAATGTTTTTGGGAGTTCCTAAAGAGAAAAATAATGTATTGTTTTAATTTTTAAGTAAATAGAGGGAGAAAAAAGAAATTATTAAGAATTATGTATATAATCATTATCTACACATCTATCGTGTTGTGAAGTGAATCATGAGAGAGATAGAGAAAGAGTTGTGAAGTGTATCATGAGAGAGAGGGGGGTAAGAAGAGAGAGATTCATATTTTTCGAGTTACGAATCACGATATTATAAAATAAAACGGTTAGACAAATATGATGTAAACTTTGATCCATGGAATACTAATGCCGCGTTAGCAACCAAGTATCGCATGGATCAAACACAATAAAAACAATACAAGTCAAATCAAACAAATTTACGACATTTATTCGACCGCGTTAACGATCATATGCCGAAATACGCAAGCAAATTTATGACACTTTTTCGACTGCGTTAACGATCAAATGCCGCAATATGCAAAAAACATTTTATGCACTAGCGGACGACACCAACTTGCCGTGTTAACGACAAAATGCCGCCCGATTCTATGGGAATACCAATAGGATACGAACATACACTGGCCGCGTTACCGACCATATGTCTGCATTTGACAAAGGGAAGGGAAGGGAAGGTGACATCGCCATAACGATACTATGCTTGCCGTGTTACCGACCATATGTCCGCATTTGACAAAGGGAAGGGAAGGTGACATCGCCATAACGATACTATGCTTGCCGCGTTACCGACTAGTACCGCTACGGCGTGCCATACTTACCATAGGACACAGACTAGCCGCGTTACCGACTAAGTGCCCCAGGGTAAGCACCATTCCGAAGAATGGCCTTACACACACACACCAGTCGTGTGGCGGGCCACCCAAATCCTGCCGTGCATTGCGACAATGGGCGGCTGCCCGCACGAACTCACCCACACACACATCCCTCGTGTGGCGGACCACCCACATCTTGCCGCGCATTGCGACAGTGGGCGGCTGCCCGCACGAACACACCCACATACACAAACACACACACACACACAAGTTTTTTATTACCTGTGTATGCTGTCAGCAATGAAATCCCAAAGGACCCCCCGGGCCCATATATATAGAAAAAAGTACCCCGCCGGGATATGTGACGACCCCGCGGGACCCGCCGGGCAAAGCAAAAGCCCGGCGGGCCCGTCGGGGTATATCAAAAGCCCGGCGGGATTTTTCCCGGTTACCAGGTCGCTTGCCACCGGCTTTTTTGTGAACATGTTAACATGTGAACATGTTAATAACATGTTCACACATGTTATTAACAAAAAAATTTTTATGATCACGTGAATATAAAATCAGAGGCCCTCGAGCTAGTCATAATATCATGATAATAGACACTTGGGTGTCATTGTTGGGACAACCTAAACTCATCCCTATAGAGAATGGTCTTGTAAGAGCAGTCAATGGATAAAACATTGAAGTTTCCAGTTAATTTAGCTATGCTTCTCAAATAATTGGTGGAGATGTGGAATTTAAATTCCATGTCACCCTAGATTTTCTTGAGTATGATGTCATCCTTGTTGGTAGAACTTGGATACGTGACTCATTGTATTTAATTGATGAATCCATGCAAATAGTCACCTTGAACACTTCTGCAGGTATTGTACAATTGCTATTAACGGAAGGAAGAGACCTTGGAGGAGCTGGAACTTCCAACATATCTTAGTGAAGAGATCCGTAGGATTCTGATTGGATTGTAACTTTCCAATAAAATCACCACAGCTCAAGCACAGCTTTATCCAACACAAGAACACAATCTCATGACCCTCTAGTTATGGGATTTGTTAGGGCAACCAACACTCATGGCTCATCCTAAAAGAATTCCCTTTACACAGGACTTGAACATGTCATGTTTGAGGTACTTTGAACATAAAATGTATATTGAAACTAACTCCCTTACTTGCAAGTTTTTTGTGGTTGAGTATGTTTTGAAAGCAGATTTGATCTTGGAGCGTAAATGGACTATTGCTACCCAAGCACCACTATGGTTTGCCCGTGATAGGGTTATCAGGATGGTCAATAGCACAAAGTTGACAATACCGTATTGCAAGAAGAGGATCCAACCTTAATGGATTTCTATGATGCTAAATGCAAAAAGTTACAAGCCTTTTCCACGAAAACCCCTCTACACAATGGCCTACCATCTGCGTTAATGATGACTGACTCCGATAAAGCATCTATTCCTTCAACCCCATCCTCACTCACCAACAAATTTCAATGCCAAAACCTCGCAATCAACAACTATTCTTGAAGAAGTTCCCCCCACGCAACTATCTATCAAGGAACTCAAACGAAAAATCCCTAGAGCCTATGCCTCTTTATTGACAAACCTCACCAAAGGAGACAACCGCATGCTTGTCGAAAGCCTTATCATCGAATGCCACTCTACAAGAGACTCGAACCTCATCGTCAACAACGTCCATGACTCTTAAACATGTAGCCTCAACGCCAACTAATGTGAAGGAAGACTCAAAACCTTCCACTTCAACCAAAAAGAAAAATCCAGCAAGACAACAAACATCACGGTATCTTAATGGTATCAAAATGTGGGTGGAGAAGCAACTACTTGTTGCTCCAGGCTACTATGATGGTGCCAATCAAATTTGGGTGCCTCAATAGTTAAAGCCTCTTCCTCAATGTAGCACTCAGGGGCCAAGGAAAAAGAAAAGAACTCTACAACACCATCCACAAAAGCCTATGCAAGTTCCTTATCAAACTCTAACATATCAGCAAGTGTGGGTACCCAAACAATTACTGCAAGCACAAGGGTACTACCAAGGAAATACCAACGCTTGGATTTCCAAGTGCATTAAAAAGTCTCCTAAGCCTACACAAAGAAAGACACCTCAGCACCAAAAGCATTAGCCACCAATTTATAATATTCATCAAAGGTTCCCGGGAGCCTGTGCACGTGCTTCAACAACAAGGGTACTCTGATGGTAATCCCATCAAATGGTTGCCAAAATTGAAGAAAGTGAAGACAGCCTCACTATTAACTTTAACCCCAATAGCTCCACCTAAAGTCACTTAACCACTCTTGTGCATTCATCACCTACACAAGAGCTTTTGTGTTCAAGCAAACCCAATGGTAACCAACTAGCAGTCTTACCTACCACCTCGATAACATTTGAGCCAAAAATTCAAGAATCAATTCGTACATCTACAAACGGAGACTTATGAGTACATCAAAGACAAACTCACAATGCTCTTTTCACCCCTCTGGGTGTGAAGCATAAGTGCAAAAGCTATGTGGCAGACATAAGAACCTATTCTCTCAAAAAGGACAGTAGCCACAAGAACCTGTTGCTCGCAAGGTGGTAACCCAAAAAAAAAACACAAACACAAGGGAGTCATACATATGGCCTACCTAGAAGTGGTAAAATATCACAAGCAACTCCCAAGGATCTTCAATAGCCATTATATCTTGTTAAGCTTATCACTTTACTATTCTTTTGGCTATGTGAATGTAGCAGCTGCTCCATGAGCACATATCCATACTCATGCACTGGAAAACATTTTTACCAAGCCTCACCATCGACAACTTCCAGGTACATCTCTAGGTAGGGGGCCATGGTGGGCGAAAGCCTGGTCAATGGTACAACCCATCGCCTAGAATTTTCCTTCAAATTACAAACCTCTTTAAATGTCACCACCATCTTCACAAATCAATGATCTCCAATCCTTAGTGAAGATATCTATATTAGCCTTGCAAGTCGACATAATTCTTTTAATCCTCGCCAACCAGTGCCAACACATAGCAGTTCAATAAGAGTCTATATAACTCACTTCTTGTACTTCATGTATATCTGCTTCATAAAAGCATTAAAAGCACTCATGGAAAGAAGCATACAGGAACAGGTCCTACTCAACAACATTTGACAACAATCCTGCCACACAAAGGGACTTCATTTCTTCAAATGATGAATGTCACTTCAATGAATCGAATGAGGAACTGAGAATCAACCGTCTCATTTTTAATGATTATGTCTATGTTCCTCTGGATCCTTCCCTCTCTTCTCTCCCATTATTAACATCTCTTAGTATCCCCACTAACACTAATCACATGTAACCTTGCTTATGATTGCCGAAAACAAAGTGAGCAAAAAACACCCAAAAAAACATGCTCACATAAATATAAAGGAACAAAGACCATTGAATGTTACTCAGCATCAAAGCCATCGATAAAGCTTGTCCATTCTCCCCACACAAAGGTCTTCAAACGTGATCACAAGGATGTGATCGGCAGCAGCAAGAAGGGGGGAATGTTAACCCATTCCTATTGTTAACAAGAACTACCACCATTATCTTACTTCAAGGAGTCAAGGTAGATACATCAAAGGGTCATACATTCAAGATATGTCCAAATCTACAATTTGGTCGGGTGCCCATAATGGTGTGATGGAGCATTTATGAAATTTCCCGCTTCAAGAGAATGTGGTAGCATATAGAATGAAGTCCAAGCGATGTACTTCATGGATATATTATGAGAGTAGTCATTGTAATAGCATTAGGTCTCTTATGAGCCTAAAGTGCCCAACCGGCCACAGTTTAAGTGAGTGTGAACACTTATGGGTATATAAGTGAATTTCTCTCACAATATAATATACTCTCCCATTGTGCAATTGACTCTTGCTCTTGCTAATATCTCTCTCTAATGCATGCTAGTGAGTGTGTGTGAGTGATGTGAGGTGAGAGGAGGGACGAGTACCCATAGTGCAATGCAGTGGTGTGACAATGCTCACGAGGTGCGGTGGAATTTCTTCTCAAGGAGTTGTAGAGCTTGGAGACCTCAAGGATTACAAGCTCAGCCATTGGAAAAATCCTCACGACACTTGCGGTTCACCAGGTAATCTCTTGTTGGATGTGTTTCAAGGGGGGTTAGGGTGAGCCATAACACAAACCTTGTGCCAAATCCTAGCATAATTCCTTACAAAGGCACATGCTCTAATTGTGGATTCAACCATGCTCTAATTGTGGATTCAACCATGCTTATAAGGATGGTCCTAGTAGAGTGACAATTGCCCTTGTAGAGAGGCATTTGGTGAGCCTTAACTTTTGAAGCATACAAGGAGGACTTATTTATATAGTCCCCCTTAATGTTGTTAGAAGGATAAAACGCCAAGACGAGGGTAGAATTCAAAGGAACATCTAAGACTGCCAATAAAAAGAAGGCCTAGGCTTCGACTTCAAAGCAAGCAGCAAAAGAGCCAGAGGCACAAGCTGTTAGCGTTACTAGTAAAATGCACAACTATGGAAGAGAAAATGAGAGAGAGAGAGAGAGAGAAACACTTGATTGCATAAACCCACACACACACACACACACACACACACACACACACACATGCTTACATAAGAGAGAGACAACTTGCTTTAGCTTGTGATTGTACTTATAAATAATGTTACATGAGGGTGCTTTATATAGGCACTGGAACTAGCCTCAAAGCACTCAGTGCACGAAAGTGCGTTCACGCAAACCTTACACTTAATCAAGAGAATTTTCACATGCCCATAAGAATAACACTATATGTATACATTTTGATGTCCCCTCAAGGAGGCTCACAAGTGGAGATGCAACATAAATCCTACATTCAACACTACCTGTTCACTCCACAACCAATGATGTCATAGTAGAAGTGAAAAAACTTTCCCCTTTGCTCTGGATTTCATGCCTCATTGTACTACATCTATCCGCATTTCACCTACTACCTTAGATCATAATAAACAACTCCGGTCCTCTAAAGAAGAAAATGACTGGTCCTTTGGGAGCGACCTACGACCAATATGATGTTGTCGCCCTAGATCTCCTCAGCACCAACGTGCAGTCTAACATTCTTAATGAAGACCACCCCATCCAGACAATAGGGAAAAATCAATCTCCCTCTTCCTTCCACATCTCCCTCTACATCCAAATAGATGTAAAAGGCTAGCTCAAGACTAGAAGGACCACTCAACATCAACATATGCCATTGCATCCACCAAATTCAATGTTAGCTTTAATGAAAGGAAATCTATAAACACTCACTCACTTAATGTCCCATAGATGAAAGAGAACACATGGGAGAGAGAGAGTGTAGAAGGCTAGTTCATGAGGAGTAAGAGAACACATGGGAGAGTGTAGAAGGCTAGTTCATGAGGAGTAAGAGAACGCATGGGAGAGAGAGAGAGTGTAGAAGGCTAGTTCACGACCGAGGAGTAAGAGCTCAAGGTACAATGAAGTACAAAATTAACAATAACCCTAAAGTGAGGATGAGGTTGCTTATATAGAGTGTAGAAGGCTAGTTCACTAGGAGTAAGAGCTCAAGGTACAATGAAGTACAAAATTAATAGTAACCCCAAAGTGAGGATGAGGTTGCTTATATACTAGCTAACCCTAAGGTGCCCATTCACACCAGATGGCCATGCCAAAAAACCCAGTAGGATAAAAGTTCCCATAGTGTAAGTGTATGACCTCATAGTATAGTACTACCAAATATCTAACAAACCCCCTTATAATATGAATGTGAGATTTACAGAGATTCCAGATCAATCTCTAAGAGGGAAGAGGTACAAAGTTTTGTGGAAGGCCTCAAACTTTTCACGTGATAAGATCTATCACAGTATCATGTAAACTGTAGATCAGTTTGATCTCTTCTACATGGAGCCTCTCTCTGACATAGTGGTAATACACTTCAATGTGCTTGGTCCTACCATTGCACTCTAGCTGTCAGGGGAGAATAAGAGTGGATTCTAAAAGGATACAAAGATTCTCCATCAACCTTCTCAACCATACACATTCAATTGTCATAGTGAATGATGCTCTATATATTTACCTTCACAAGACGATGTTGCCATAGATGGTTGTTTCCTACTTAGCCAAGATATGTATGAGTTGTTAAGAAAGAAAGAATTTCAAAATGTGGACTTTCATTTATCGTAATTTCCTAGCCAATTAGAATCACTAAAGGTCTGTACTTCTAAATCACCTTCCTTGGCACATAAAAATTTAAGATCTTAAGTGCCTTGCAAGTATCTGAAGATACGTTTAACTACCTACTAATGCTTAGTTCCTTGGAAATGCATGAACTTTGAAAGTTATGACACACCATACTGGATTTCTAGCCGAGTTGTATAAATAGATTAGGATCCAACAGTTTGATCATAAGTGGTTATGACACACCATACTGGATTTCTAGCCGAGTTGTATAAATAGATTAGGATCCAACAGTTTGATCATAAGTGGTTATGTCGAATGGTTCATTGGCATCCTATAGACTAAGTTTTACACCAGGTTCCATCGTGTAGAAATTGGTTTATAACTTGTCATGTTCAACATCTTGAGCAGTGCTTTGATCTACTTTGATTGCTTAATGACTACACCCTCATCATGCTATATAAATTACAATAGTGCAAAAGACCAAGATTTGACACCTCAAAATTTGAGGCAAGATCAGCCTTGAAGGGTGTAGTGAAATTCTGATTAATATCTATTATAGCATGTCATCTACATAGAGATAGAGAATAAGCAAATGTTGCTTGTCCTTTTTCACATATAACATGCTTTTCAGAGCACTATTTTGAAATCCATGTCTATTCAAATAGGCATGACTCTTATGGTACCAAGCTCTGAGAGCTTATTTCAAACTATATAAAACTTTTATTAAGCTTGCATACTTGCTGTTCTTGATCAAGTTAGGAAAATCTAGCTAGTTAACTCACATAAACTTCTTTCTACAAGTCACACCATTTAAGAATGTTGTTTTGATGTCCAATTGGTGCACTTTCCATCCATGATGTGGGTGGTAAAGCAATAACAAATCAGATAGTGGTCATATCACTACTAGCCATTGGGGGTTGCGAGGGTGTTAAAAATATACACCGTCGCTTAAACGATGACGAACGTGTCGCTTAAGCGACGTTAATTTTTTTTTAAAAAAAAACCCCTCGCTTATGCGATGCTTTTTGTTGCTATCGCGTAAGCGATGCTCTTCAATGACGTCTATTGCAACGCTTGCAGACTGACTAGCATCGCATAAGCGACATTACCCAATTTAATACTCCCGCGCGCACCGAGAACCTCATTTCTGTTCGACTGTGCGGCGGAGGAGAGAGAACGCATTTGTGATCATCTCATCGATTGGGCGGCGAGAGCACAGAGAGGTAAGATTGTGTGTTTGTATGTATGTATGTGTGTGTGTATGTAGTACAATTGAGAGCGTGCATCTCTCTCTCTGTCTCTCTCTCTCTCTATATATATATAGAGAGAGAGAGAGAGAGAGGGAGAGAGAGAGAGAGAGAGACGAACGCTCTCTCTCTCTCCCTCTCTCTCTCTCTATATATATATATATATATATATATAGAGAGAGAGAGAGAGAGAGAGAGAGAGAGAGAGAGAGAGAGAGAGAGAGAGGGAGATTTGATTTGTTTTGATTTGATATATTTACGTCCGGTTGGCTTGTACTGTAGTGCTCCCAGTATTTCGTGTTTACATATTTGCAATAGTAGTCAAATTTGGACTGGTGTATGGTCGTTTGCCATTTGATGTGGAGGGAATCTAGTATGGCTATGTCAAAATTCAGCATATGTTCACCTTCTTTTCCTTTGTCAATCGGCATGTCTACATATGCTTCCACATTCCATTTAGCAAACCATTTTTTGATGTCGAATGAGACTAGAAGCTATAAATTTACTCTTCTTAGTCTTTTGTGGTGCACATCTAGTTTCCCATGCCATACGGGGGATGCGAGTGATGGGCATCAATTTGACTTTCATGATGTATGTAAACATCCTTTTCAAAGCCTTTATCTCTAGAGCATATTTCCAGCTTCCAAGAGCAACATTGAGTATGGTGTAGTTTTCTTGACGCCCAATTGTCTACATAGAAACTTCTTTTGTATCTTTTCGATCTCATTCCATGTGTGGGTTGAAATGCTAGCACCCCAAACTTCCACCCCATATAAAAGGGTTTGCACTATACATGTGTCAAAAATGATGGCCTTTATCTCCCAGCATCTGATAGTTTTTTGCACGCACATGTTTTCAAATTGATAGTACTTGGCGTGCCCAACATCAATTCTGTTTTGTGCACATTGTCTCCAAGCATAGTTAGATGGGATATCTATCCCCAAGTACTTGAAACTGTTCACTTGTTCAATTTGCTATCCCTCCTCGATATTTGAGCATAGGCTGATTTTCCTTCTTATGAGTACTCACTATTATGATCTTTGTCTTGTCCACATTCACGGAAAGATCGGTGGCTTCACAGAAAGCATGAATCGCATCTACCAATCTTTGCAAAGCTATTATGTCATGTGCAAAAAGAACCACGTCATCTGCATATATGAGTAGTAAGAGTGTGAGCATTCTGATGGCTGGCCCTTCCCTGTCTTCTTCTAATGTTGGAGGCATGTAGTCCTCTAGTTGGTCTATGCATAATCCAAAGAGTGTGGGGGACACTAGAGGTCACCCTTGTTTTACTCCCATGTTGCTTGAAAATTCTTTGGAGAAACCTATGTGTGTTTTTAATTGGCATCTGACCTGTTGATATAGTTGTGCCACTGCAACTCGAAGATGCATGGGAACCCCAATATGTTCCATTCTCTGCCATAGGCCAACTCTTGGAATTGTATCAAATGCTTTTGTGAAATCTACAAAACAACAATGCAGATTTTTCCCTTTCAGCCTGCTCTCTTCCATTAGAACTCTGAGCGAGATGAGATGATCAATGGTGCTATGCTTGGGTCTAAAGCCCGCTTGCCCCTTGGCCCGTCTGCCATTTGTTTCTGCCCATGAGCTTATGGTTTGTTCCAGAATGCTCCCCAAGAGTTTCGACATACAAGACCCCACCATGATAGTGCGATAGTTAGTGGGCTGATTTGCATCTCCTTTCTTGAATAGTGCTGATCCAATTTTTTTGCCAATCTATGGGCAGCCCTTGTGTGATGGCTTTATTAAGAAACCCACATATCCATTGCCATGTTCGGTTACCTGTCCATTTAAGCATCTCCGAATTAAAATGGAGCGTGTCAGGTGCTTTACTGTTGGCTAATTTTTTTATGCCTTTTGTAACCGTCTTGAAATCTAAATATTCTCCTATCTGAGTGTTATTGCACATGTCCTGGCATCTTTATGTACATACAATTGTGTGACATATGTAAGCATGTCCTCCGGGCTTATGTCTCCTATATATCTTGTGTGTGGCTGGTTGTTGGATATCCCATGCAGGTGGCTCCCCATTTGTAATATTCAATGTTAAGTGGGGGCTGATAGTATGCTGTTGTGGTTTGCCGGTGTATGTATGTATTGATCCAGGCAATCAGCCATAGCCTATATTTTCCTGTGCATTCCATAGCCTCTAGTGAGCTTGTTTTTGACTGCATGATTCCGCATGCAACCTGACCTATACCTCTCTGTGTTGGGTTTTCTATTGGGTTTACATGAGCTGGTACCGTCCATGGGTAAAACGACTGACTGCTTTGATCAATTTGATGCTCCCACGTTAGTAACCATTGCATGGGTGTAGTGGGGACTGTGTTGAGTTCCATGAAATCCCCATACTCACCAAAAATGAAACATACACAAGTATTCCAATGTTCTTGTTGATTGTGCTCGTCCTCTACGTTAATCATGCCATTGTTTGAGACGATCCAATGCAACATTCTAGAACGCCAAACTTGATGGCACCCAAGCTTAGTTGTGTTGTGGGTGGCATATTCGTGTGTTTCAATGCTATATGCCACGTAACATACTTGAGAATATGACAGCCTGTTTGTCATTGATGGCTTGTGTATCATATCCCTGTGTGTGATGTTCAGGTGCCTGTTTGACAAGCTCCCCTTGCTTCACCTACGATTCCCACATTCCATTGCATGACCTACATGCTCCAATACTCCACAAAAGCACTATATGAATGTTGATGTCGATTTATGGTGAATCTAGCCTCTCTATACTCCATTATCACTAGTTTACGGGACTTATCCTTTATCCCGTCCAATGATCTCCCTGTCACGCGCGGGGTGTTGCTGCCCTGTTACGCCGTTTTGAATTGGCTTTCTTTCTCCATCCCAATCCCCATCTGGTTCAACATACCACCTTGCACCCTTCACATTGTCCTCTTCGTCCACTTCATAGACATGTTCATGCAAAACTGTATGCATGAACAAACTCTTCCATGCATCCTTCTCCATCCTCCATTCCTCTGGTGGTTGCATCCTCTTGTTTTCGGAGGTTTTGTATCTCATCTGTTCATGAGGGTCGTCTCCTGGTAGGTTATCATGTATCTCTTGGCTTGGGTTTCGAGTTCCTTTCTAGCCAGGATCTATTCTACACCCACCATGAGAACTCCATTGTCTGGACGTCCCCATTCTCCTTTATCTGTGGGCGTTTGTTTTCTGTAGGGAAGTTCCCTCTGTGTCCCCAGGTTGTGCCCCCCTGCGTGCCCCGTATTGAGGCCTAGGTATTCCCTTGACCTCCTGTTCGGTCTTGTCCTCTTCCGGAGTAGACCCCAGCCGGTTCAGTCTCATGAGTGTGGTTCTTGGCAGCCAATTTCTCCTCCATATTTTCTTATGTCCCATACCTTCCTTCGACTTAAGTGTTACTTCCTCCATAATGAGAATGGGGAGGTCTCCATCCCAATCCCCATCTGGTTCAACATACCACCTTGCACCCTTCACATTGTCCTCTTCGTCCACTTCATAGACATGTTCATGCTTCTTTTCATTGGTTTTCCCCTCATCTTCTGTCTCCTTGTCGTTTTCATCATTGTTTGGCCCCTGTGTGATGTTCTCATACTTGTCCATGAGTCCCTGCCATCTCTCTTCCAACGTAGTGACTGTGAAGTTTCTTTCCGAATTTGCTATTGCCATGATGCATTTTCGATCATGTGCTTCACTTAACCATAGGTTTTCATTCTCCCATGCTTGATGACGTGAATGGTTTTGCTCCTCCAATCGTTTCCACTCTTGATCATCCTCCATGAATGCTTCCCATAAGTTATCCATCTGCACATGCAATTTCTCAAGTGCCTGTTTGGCCTCCTCCATGGCTTCCTGTAAAGTTTCCTCTTCATCGCTACTATCTTCCTTGTCTCCTTCTTGGTGCATCATCCATTGGAAATGGTCAAATTTGTCTTCAACTCTTTCCAACCTCCTGCCAAAGCTGTATGCACGAACAAACTCTTCCATGCATCCTTCTCCATCCTATATTCCTCTGGTGGTTGCATCCTCTTGTTTTCGGAGGTTTTGTATCTCATCTTTTCATGAGAGTCATCTCTTGGCAGGTTATCATGTATCTCCTGGCTCGGGTTTCGAGTTCCTTTCCAACCAAGATCTATTCTACACCCACGATCTGTCCATGAGAACTCCATTGTCTGGCCGTCCCCATTCTCCTTTATCTGTGGGCATTTGTTTTTTGCAGGGAAGTTCCCTCTGTGTCCCCTAGTTGTGCCCCCCTACGTGCCCCGTATTGAGGCCCAGGTATTCCCTTGACCTCTTGTTCGGTCTTGTCCTCTTCCGGAGTAGCCGGAAGAGGACAAGACTGTGGTTCCTGGCAGCCAATTTCTCCTCCATATTTTCTCCCGCATGTGGTTTCTCCTGCACCACACTCCCCATCAAAACGCTGAAGTCCTCTTGCTGGTTGCAACTTCTGCGAGTGGTCTTTTCCATCGGTGTTTGTCCCACATGTGGTTTATTCAGCATCATGCGGCTCCTTGTCTCCATGCCCTTCCCGTACTACCTGGCATTCAGGAGAGGTATCCAATAGGCCATCACCTGGGTCAACAGCTTTTGAATCACCATATCTAACATCAATAATAGAGAACATGTTGCTGTGGGAAAAGATGTGGGTAATCTTTTAGCCCTTCGCTCTCTTATGGAGCTGCCAATATGAGCCTTGGCCCGATTAAGCTCCTCTCCAACAATGTATTGAGCTCCTCTCTAACAATGTATTAAGCTCTTCTCTAACAATGTATCTCTAGTCTGACATATAGTTGTTTTAAATATATAGATACGATGAGCGAATACGGCCATAAAGTGAAGTTGGCGATCAAGTGTTTGCTACGAGGCACTAGACTTTCTGGAGATACACTGTCAGTGGCCATGACAGATTATGTGGAGATGGATGATGCGGGTTTAGACGGCACGATTGAGATTCTTGGGAGATTCAGTATGCCCATAGGACCTGGAGAGGGTACATCCTCCCAGCCACATGCAGGAGTGGAGACGTCTTGGCATGCACATACTACTGCACATCGGTAAGCTTCTTGATTGATAAAATAGTAATGTCATCCATTTTTTACATATAGAATTCTTAATATATATATCCTTTTGATGTCTTTGTTTGCTTAGAACTCCTATCCCAGTTACATCACATCACGAGAGTCAGCGGCTTACTCCTGATGTACCTCCTAGTACTTAGGTGACACCTGATTCACAGGGTAGTGGCCGTTCCTCCTGCAGGTATATCTTTTATAGCGATTACGGATTAAACAAGTATTTTTTACGAACTCACATCTCAATATATCGTATGTTTGTATTGCGCGTAGGCGTCAGCGACGGGGCGGCAGAGTATCACACCACCAGTGCCCCCACCAGTGTCGATGCGCACGTGCACTGGGACTTTGGGTGTCACATGCGACATCACACCTGACGGGGGTATCCTTCAGGTCAGAGCCGGCATTGCCTTCAGACAATGGATGAGAGATCTTTGCATGTCATATCTACAGCGAGTTCATATACCATGGCAGTAAGTATTAAAGAATATGAATTATAGTTTTTTATTTGAATTACTAATTGACTTTATTTTGCAATGCAGCGATCAACTCGAGGATGACAAGAAATATGTCATCAACACATTGGAGACGGAGTTTGGGGCAGGATGGAGTCGGAAGTGGTTGCTGAAACAAATGTGTAAACTCCTGAGTCATCGACGCGACAATGCACGGTAATAAGTAGAGAGAGAGAAATGAAACAAAATGAAATGCTATATTTACGTCTTCAAAAGGCCAAAATGACGTATGAGACCAAAAAGTTACCACCAGAGAGCTTTGATACCAATGGGCAGCATGGGGTGTGTTGTGCTTAAGGGTACTACGGGTAGTCACTGAGGGTGCTGCTGGAACTATTGCCACGAAATGCTAGAAGACTGCTCGCTTCGATGGTCTACTACTAGGCCAAGTCGATCCAGGGACCCTTGCTTGATTGATTGCAGGTACTGAAGGTTGAGATGTTGATACTGGGGTTGAAATGCGAGATAGAAGCCTTGGTAGAGGAGGGGAATTGAATCCCGATACGAACTTTCTTTCATTGATTGAACTTGGAGCTAAAATTACCCTGTACACAGCTAGAGCAAGAAAAACGAGTCTGAGGGGAATCGAACCCTGACATTAGCCATATGAGGCTATCACCACGAGACTCCCCACCACCCACCCTTGTTAGTAAGTTTAAAAGAATTCTTGTTCAACATGAGTTGGTAGAATGTAAGGCTCTTTTGTTGCATGCAATAACTTCGAGGAGTCGACGGACCAAAATCCAAACAGTTCTCTTTTCATTGTGGCATTATTGCCTTTATACCCGGCACACGGAACCAATTCAAAACCACCTGTCAAAATACATGAATCAAAACTTTAGAATTATGTATAGCTTTAAGAAATCTACATGTTATTGTTGCATGAAGAGAGATCTCATTTACCTGCTTGAAGACACGATCATGTGACTCTTTTGATGCTGCCTTGTATCAAGAAGTTGTTGGATGCCTTATCTTTTTATGTAACAATAGGCTTGACATTCAATATGTGGTCTCAATATTGAGTAGATTTATGCATAGCCCAGGTACAAAGCATTGGTAGTTTGTCAAACGGTTGTACCATTACCTAAAGGGCACTAAGAACTTTGGGTTATTTTATCCCAAGGGGGGTAAATCATAGCTCCATGCAATTACAGACTCAAATTGGGCTGGATGTTATGACACACGAGTGTCCACAGTGATTTTTTCTTTCACCTTGGTAATTCATTGTTATGGCTCACCCTAACCCTTCTTGAAACACATCCAAAGAGATTACTTGGTGACCCCGTAACCAAGTTCACTGTCGATAATCTTCAAAAGACTCAGGTTCATCTACATCATGTAGTGAACTAAGAAATGTAAACTCACCAATCTGTTAAAGAAGTGGTTTGAGCATTGGATCTAGTTTTACTCTACAATGGATCATCTGCAATTTCTAACCCATCTATGTGCAACCGTAGATTCATTTATTTCTTGCTAAGCTTTATTGTATCTTCTAGCTAATCTAAATAGTGGTGCATCAATTTCTTGAGCATTCCCCCCTAATAACCAAGGATCAGTATGCAAATTTACTGAGAATTCACAAGTAATAACCAATCAAACATGTCCAGAGTATTGCATGATTATTGAATTCCATCGTTGGATAGAATTATCTGTAAAATACAACATCCCTACTGACAATAATCTTCTTAGTGAGAGGATTGTAGAGACAGTAATCTTTGTTTTCAGTACTATAATTATTAAAAATGCATTTCATTGCTTTTTCATCAAGCTTAGTTCTCCTTTGTGCTAGCACAGGAGTATATGCCAAATAACCAAAAACACATATGTGTTCAACCTTGGTTTTTGATTGAACTAAGCCTCATAAGGAGTGATAGTCTTCAAAGATTTAGTGGGGAACCTATTTTGTTGTGGTGTATAAGGAGTTGTGAACTTTTTCTTAATTCCTTTTTGGGCCAGAAAACTTTGAATATATTAAACATATATTCTCCCCCTCTCTGAATGCAGAGAATACCTTTGACAAGTAAGAGGCATTATTAGCACACGTAACAATGTGACCATCTTGTGTAGTCTCCATATTTTGGACCAAACTTCTTTGAGAAGTTACTTGCTTTGAAGCGGATGTGATTTTCTGGGGAAAAAGGTGAACTTTTGGATCTTTCATGTCTTTGTGTGCTTTAAAAGCTCATCGCACCCAGTCCATTATATGCAAAAGAATATATAAGTGAACTAGCATTTGAGATTTAAAAAAATCTAATATTGAGTAAAAGGCATATAACATACATTATGAGGAGACTATTTATGATCATTACATTTCAAAACTATATAAATGGTTAGTGTATTTCAACTTACTATTTCAGTGTCCCACCATTAAAAACAATGTTCCATAAATATAATATGATCAACATATTCATGCAATATGATCAACAATGATCCATAAATGTAATATAATCAATAATGATCCATAAATGTAATATGATCAACCATATTCTTGTAGTTTCAAATCAAAAGCAAAACAACATAGAATTCTCATAACATATATGGTAAGAATATTTAACATGACTTGTGTTTTAATGAACATTGACAGCACAACATATCAATGCAAAAATAATAATCCCATCTCCTAAATCAAAATCAACAATTCCAAAAAGATACTTTCCACGTGACTAATATTCCAAACTAACAATCCCAAAAAGACATTGTCCACATGAGTAACAATCCAAACAATTTGCTTGTGCTAAGGCTTGGATGATTCTTTCTCTTGAGATTGCATGTGTCACCACTTTGAATCTCCCCGTTGAGAAACTTATTATAAAATTCCTTGTGTTTTTTGACACACACATAGAAGCACATCATAAGTTCACATACTCTTGCCATGCATCCGCATCCTACAAGCATATCAAACACTAGTCATCCTTCTTAGTGAAGATTGCCAACAACCATCTGTTAAAAATGGTCACAAGATACACATACAAGGTCTCACATGTGAGTACTCTTGCATACATAGAAGATCACACACATATACTCTCGCACACTTACTCTCTCGAGACCACACATATAAGGTACCACATTCATACAATGACATACATACTATTGATTCATCATAAATAAGTGATTGAAAAGGAATGCTAAGAGAACGTGCACTTTTACCCCCTGGACTAAAATAATCAATATTGGTAATTATAAACTTGAATCACGATACTCAAAAGATAATTTATTATTTTCCTCTAACCCTTGAACTAAAATCATTAATATTGGTAATTCTGAACTTGAATGAGGATACTCAAGATAATTATATTTTCCCTTTTTCCAAACATTCGATCTTGGAGGTAACTTCATACTTTTTGGTTTGTGAAATACAATAATCAAAGCCTGGGACGAATAAGACTGGGGAAAGTATATCTTTCATGCATTGAACTAGTGCAAACATAAGAGCTTATCGTTGTCAAGTCCAAGATTAGAAATTTGAGCATGACCTTTTGTGTGACTTTTACTGTGGTAACACAACATCCTCGTCGAGAGAAACTCGAGTATGACCTTTTGTAAGACTTACAAGTTGTGCCAACATGGAAGACAATATGACCTATGTTGTCATCAATTCTCACCAAGACCTTGCAAGTTGCTACTATGCTCCTTGTTGTGGTAAGGACCTTGTGAGTGTAAACAAACTAAAGACAAACAAGATAACAATAATAATAAAACACAATAGCATGAAACATCAACAATAGACATACCTATTAAATGAAACATTTTACAAAGGGTTACAACCCTTTGCAATGTATGAATAAACTCTATGGGTTCATAGTAAAAGAACTCGATTACATGCTTCCCTGTGTAGTTATCTCTCAATTTGTTAAATGATTAAGTATTAGATTAAGTCAAATATCAAGTAGTTAGTTTCGTCCATGGTATCAGTTTAGAGAAACTAGCCTAGCTAGTTCCTAACAATCCTTGAATTCTTATGCCTTTCAAAGTGCATATGAGCACACCTACCTTCCCTCTTAGGTAAATATCTTCAAGAAATCGATGCTCTTGAAAATCAAAGAAGAGCAATCTGCAGCAATTCCTTCATTGAACTGCAATCAATCCTTAGTGGTGGTGAATGCCATCATTGCAGGATTGGCCATCCCAGACTCCTTGCAAGTGATGACCCTTCTCATAGCACTCCCTCCTACATGGAGATCATTCATCACGACCCAATAATCAATAGCAAATCAACTGATACCTCATATGATTAGCAAAATTAGACAAGAATAGACAATGAGGGGATATTTTGGAAATTTAATTAGAGCATTTAAGTCGATGGCAATGACCATATGGATCTCAAAACCTCTGTGTAGAACCTTTTACATGGCAAATAACTACATTATTTAGCCAAGAACTAACTTCAACCCAATTCCTCTTGGCCCCCACTATTATCATACAGAGGGTCCAGATAGCCTTCCCATTTAATGGGCTCCTACAGAGGGCTGGTCCAGTGCCATTACTTTCATAAAATTGGACATATTGAGAGGGAATGTGGAATAAAGCAGCAGGATCTTGGGCAACAATCAAGGCCATGAGCTCAAGTCTGGATTGCACAAATTTGACAGAACTTGGATCAAGATGATGCCACAATAGAGGAGCCCTAGAGTGATCTCGATAGACATGTCTGAGGGATGCATCTAGAAAAGTTTTAACAAACCAATTTTCCTTGCTCAAATTCAAGAACTTTTCGACCACTTTAATTGGTTCATTCTGATATATGTGGGCCTATTCCATCCAAATCCTTAATGGGCTATCACCTCAGCTTTACTAACTGGTGTCACGTTCCTCAAGAACAAGTCTGAGGTGCCCTCATAATTCATGGCATACAAAGCACTCCATTAGAACAGACAATGGCGAAAATGCATCAAAGGAGCGAATCATAACTTATTGTGTCAAATACATGGAATACATCATCAGGTTACTGTGCCATACAAAAGGACTGGTGGAAAATGAGCTGAGCAGAAGGATCAAAACCATTAGAACAGACAATGGTGGCAATTATGCATCAAACGAGCTCATAGCTTATTGTCAAATACATGAAATACAGCATCAGCTTACTGTGCCATATTACCATCCACATCAAAACGGCATCGCAAGAAAGGAAGAAAAATATGACTCTGATGGAGGTAGCGCGATCAATGATGAAGGATGTATACCACAACTTGCCACAGTCATAGGAGATTCTTCACATAGAACACATCAATACAACAAGGGGATGACACAAGAAGATATAGTGGATGTGTTACATTTTATCATCAATAGCACACTGAAAGCAAATTTACCTCATCCACAGGAATGGAAGGTGCCCACTCTTGCAAGATCCAGATTCATTAGATGAAATGCACAGTCACTCGCTAGAGGACAGGCATTTATGATGTGTCCGAACTCTGTGCAGTTATCTCTCATTAATTAAGTGATTAAGTATTAGATTAAGTTAGATATCGAGTAGTTAGCTTCTTAGAGACCTCATTAAACCTGCAATACCTGCACTTTCACTGCATTTGCCCTACGTTCTCATAGAAAACAGCACAGCATGTATATTGTAACTTCACCTTTTGAACATAATATGCTTAACGCACCCAATTTCATAGAGAAATGAAGGTCGAAGCTGCATGCTTGTTGTTGGCAGCTCAAAATCAAAACAAAAGCAATCGAGAAAACGCTACATAAATCTGTGCAGTCGAAAGCGATTAGAAACGACGCTTAACGAGCTAAAATGCACTCGAAGTTGACGTCGATGACAGGCACGGTGGCCATGAAGCCCTTGTAGGAGACCGTCCAGGCTTGGTTGGGAGCCAAGCTCTGGCCGCCGTTGATTTGGCAGACCGACTGGTGGACGTTGCCCAGAATGAACTCGCAATCCATAACTACACTGGTGGCCTTGCAGAAGGCGCAGCTGTTGAAGACCGTCAGCGTGAACGTTGAAGCGTCCTCGTAATCGGGCGCTGGCGCCGTGCTGGTAACGATCGCCGACGGGTCACAAGTGTATTCACTCGAGCAGCTGCACTTGTTATTCCATGTTGGCCCTGCTGCAGCAGCAGATCGAAATACAACGCAAGCTATGTAATAACCGCCCACATTATTACAACGCAATATCATCATCTAGCTATGCTATGTATTTTCTATTGCAAACTTGCAACCTTATACAGACCTTCTGCAACGCAACCAGAGACCATCATGATCAAGAGAATGATGTTTACTGCGACGGCCGCCGCCGCCGTCTGGCGGAGCTCTGATCTGCACGATTTCGCCATGACGAGCGTTTCGTAGACTATATTTGCAGCCGAGCAACAGGAGCTGGACAAGCCTTGCTTATTTATACAGGCTAATTAGGTACTCATGAGTTGCCCTAAACGACGACGACAAGCCTCGTGAAGAGGACCGCGCGTGCAACTTGGTGATCCAATGTAGTGCATTGTCTTTCTTTTTAGGGGGGTTAGGTGAAAGTAAAGAAAGTGAGTTGCCGTCGCCGACCCTCATCACTATCTATGACGAGGTCATATAGAAAATGGAGGCGTGGGATCTACGACGAGGAACTGGGGCACGTTGTGTGTGGAAGGAGGGCCATCGGATGGTCGATTAAGGATTTGGGGCTTGGTTTACTTTTTGGGTAAAGCAGGGCACAACACCAAGGACAGCGGCGCGTTTTGCGCGTGAGGCGTCTCATGCAAGGCAAGTTTGAATCACCAGGTAAACCAAGGCCCTAAACCTCATGCTTTGTCTGGTGTAGTTGGCTGTTGTGGGAGGGTCTGCTGTAGTTGGCTACTGCGGGAGGCTCTGTATCTTCACATTGAAGCATCCCCTTCTTGTTGGCATGTAAAAGGTGCGCAACGGGCTGCTCGCTTTTCTCCGTCTTCAGAACCCGACAGTAGTCATTCTCAAAATCTGCTCTGAGTCAACCAGGTAAGGCCCTAAGGCCCCAAATCGCATTTAGTGTGTTTTTGAGGTCTTTGCTGAATGCAATATGGTTAGCGATCATCACACCACATAATTAGGAATCCTGCAAGCTATAAAGAAATGCACGTCACTCACAGGTTTAGGACGCCTTGGAAGGGTATTTCATCGCACAAATTCTACCCTGAATTTCACATATACATTGGGCCATAACCCATGCTTACATCTTGTATGCCAAATCCGTTGCCCACACATAAGTGCAACAAGTGCTTTACAAGATCCCTTCTCGTGCTTGTGGATTCAAGGTGAAATGCATTTCCATGGGTAGATACTGACCAAGGCTGACATCAAGTTATAATGTATCCACAAAATACTCAATGTTGGGCTTCCTGGCTATCCTTAACTACAATGTCAAAGGTGTGCCCTTACAAGGCTATTGCCATGCATCATGACGATTGGGGAGTCTGAGAGATGTCTAATTGAGATTCTGGATAGTTGATTGGAGGGGCAAGATGATTACGTTGCAATTGGTTTTATACCAGGGGTTGTGCAGAGGTTTAGGTAGGGCCTCAAGAGTCTTTTCCCTAGGTCTTGGCACATGGCTTGGTTTAATGTACACAGGTGGGCTTTCCAATCTTACCCTGCCATGTGCCTTCGTTTATTGTGAGCAGTAGGAGTCTTGCTTTTTGCACTATGTCATGGTTTTTAAAATGCCATGTGTCATGGTTTACTATGCACAGTAGGAGCCCCCAAGATTGCTTTAACCCTATCTTGGTTTACTATGCAGGGTCAAATTTGCATCTTGTTGTGTCCTGCTTTGCTTTGCATAGGTACCAAGCTCACAAACTTCATTTACCCTGGGTTGGTTGCCTTGGTTTACTGTGCAAAGGTCAAAGAAGGAGTCCCCCAAGATTGCTTGCTTTTCCTTGCCCTAGTACACTATTCACAGGTTTAGGACCACAAGAGTATATTGTTTCTTTTTTGTAAGGCATAGAAGGATGTAGTTGACAAAGGATAAAAAACTCACAGTGGCCGTTGCCTAATAGGGCTTTAGTTTAGATATGGTGTGGGTAAGACGAGTGAGGGCATTGATGACATTCATTGAACATGCATTCAAGGAGGATATAGTAGATGAGACACAGATGGAGCCTGCACAGAATGTAGGAGAGGTCAAAGAAGGGCAATGTCCAATGGAAGAGAAAATAGGTGAGAGAAAAGAAACATATAATTACCTTACTTTGCCTTGTGTCTTGGTTTCTCAAATCCCATGTGTCATGGTGTTTAGACTACTATAGGAGTCCAAGATTTCTTTACCCTACATCCGGGTTTACTGTGTCATGGTGTTTAGACTACTATAGGAGCCCAAGATTTCTTTACCCTACATCCGGGTTTACTGTGTAGGGTGACTCTTAGGCTTGCTGTGTCTTGGTTTTCTGTGCACAGGTTTAGGGCCACAAAGTTGGCATTGCACTTCTTTGCTTGCTTTGTTTTCAGATATGACACAGCTAAGACGGCGCAGGAATCTAATTGAAGATGATGACCAGCCGACATGAAGACGACCGCGTGTGCAACTTGGTGATCTAATGTACTGCATTTTCTTTCTTTTTAGGTTGGATTATGTGAAAGTAAAGAGAGTGAGTTGTCGTCGCCGTGCGTTTTACCTCTATAGCATGTACATATGATACATGTTAGAAAGTAAGAAAAGGGCCGATGGGTGTGTAGCAGCCCAGCTGCTGTTTGGTTCCATGATGAGGACTCGGGTTCGATACCTAAGGGTTACATGCCACATTGCAGTACACACGGCATGCACAAATGCACCCTCTCGAGAGAAACCTCTCGAGAGAAAGTAAAGAAACGATTAGATACTTCATTTTTCTTTTGCAAGCGCTATGGTCTTGTTTCAATAGCACATAGATACATGTTAGAAAGCAAAAGAAATGTGTGATGAGATACTTAAATGCGTGAGATACGTTATTTAGCTATGGGTCACCTGCCATTGAATGGAAACGTTACCACTTATGACTTTATAGGAATGAAGCTCACCTCGAAATAGATCCAGCACATCATGCATTAAGTAACTGTACAATTCTTTTCGATTCCACATAAAAAGACTATGATATTATGCACCAATGCATTTGATAATGAGTACTTCCTTAATAATATTATAAGACCTTCTTTTTCCATGAAGCTCTAATAAATAATGAAAAGTGTAAGATTAGCATGGCACACGTGCCATTGTTAAACACAATTCCAACTTCTTCTAATACTTTTTTACTGTAGATAAAGCATCTCATAAGTCTGGATCAAAAAGTTAGCATGGCATTCGTACTACTATTAAGCACAGTTCCAATTGCTTCTAATCTATTTTTTGGTTGCATTGTCTAATCCATTTTTTTCAACTAATTACATCGCACATGTGCATGATTCCAAACACATGCATGCCCAAATGTGGAAAAATCCAGGAACATGTCCTTCCTCTTTTATTATTGAGAAGTAATATGAGTAATGATTTTGATAGAGTGTTTTTATTTGGGAGGTCTTATTCCATTCCTAGTCACACAAAATAATTTCATCTGGCTACACACACACACACACACGCACACACACCATACTACTCTCACCATGCACACACACCCAAGTACCACAAGGGGATACCACCCTTTCCAAATATTGGCCACTTTATATGTAGTGAACCCCACAAGTTAGTCGCTCGGCTGATTGCAGTGAACACCCTGCACAACTTTGGTAGAATTGGGCATCACAAGTTGAGTCACAATCTTTGATGTCCATAGAAAAACCATCGTCCCTGATCCATAGTGTGAGCTTGAAGGTAAAGCATTGCACATTGTTTTCACCCAAGATCACATACGGGGATTCCAGCCGGCTACACACACACCATACTTCTCACCACACACACACGCCCGAGTACCACAAGTCTGGGGAGGCCACCCTTTCTAAATATTAGCCACTTTGTATGTAGTGGACAAGCTGTGGGGGATGAACCCCACAAGCTGGTCGCTCGGCCGATTGCAGTGGACATCCGGCACAACTTTGGTAAAACTGGGCATCGCAAGTTGAGTTGCGATCTTTGATGTCCATGGAAAAACCATCATCCCTGATCCAAAGAATGAGCTTGAAGGATAAGCATTGCACATTGTTTTGCCCCAGGATCACACATGGGAATTTAACTGACTACACGCACACCTGAGTACCACAAGGCTGGGGATACAACCCCACAAGTTAGTCCCCCGAACTGGGCATCGCAAGTTGAGTTAGGATATTTGATGTCCATGGAAAAACCCTCATCCCTGATCCAGATTGAGCTTGATGGACAAGCATTGCACACTATTTTTACCCATGATCCCCACCGAAGAGGAGGGTGGAAGAAAGCACAATGATGATCAAACTATGATGGCCTAAGGTGTGTGGATGGCAGCCTAGGTGCCCACCTACCATCCAAAAACACCCTTAGTATCTTGGCAATCAAGGGAGCAATTTTCGGTGGCCCTATCTTCAATAGAAGTAGAGTTTATAAACTGGTGCTCTTGAACAACCAAAGAAGGAGTATGGTTACACAAGCTACTCACAGTTGGAGCCATATCATCCTTTAAATGTTTGTTCATGGATAATCGATCTTACATAACTCTCACTAGGTCTCACTAGCACTATGAGAAGACAAAGCATGTAGACTACAAATATCACTACATCAAGGAGTTGGTTGGTCATGGAATATGTGACTACCCATATGATGTGGGGGTCGACTCTGTATGTATTGGCCACCGAGATGAACCCCACAAGTTAGTCGCTTGGCCGATTGGAGTGAACTACACCCTACACAAATTTGGTAGAATTGAGTGTCGAAAGGTGAATAACGATTTTTGATATCCATGGCAACCATCAAGATTGCACATTGTTTTCACCCAAGACCATATTAGGGAGTTTGAAAAAATCCCATTACATTGGGAATTTTATTTTCAATCAAATTTATGGTGTATCTTGAGTATACCAATTCCAAAGTTGTCAAAGAATGTGGATTTGGAACCTACTCTTTAACAGCTTTCCAATGATATGTCACATGAGGGAGTTTTGAAAAAATCTTAAAAGGGTTCACTATGCCCCCCATTTTTTTATCTTGCAAAATGGGAATTGAGATTTTTCCAAACTCCCTAATATGGTCTTACCCAAGATCGTCGAAGAAGAGGTACTTAGCTAGCATGGTGACACCTAATGGATAGAGTCTACCCTACTCTTATAAGTAAGATGTAACTATTGACCATTGGCCATATTGGTTTTCATCACACAATGATCATGATAAAACTCGACTGATGAACCATTCCTGGTTGCAACACTAACTAAGAGTAGGTTTCTAGCTACGTTAGTAGGCACATAATAAACATTTTGAATTTAGGTGTAATGAACATCAGGAAATTGAATGGTGATTTTTCCAAACCTAGTGTCTTGTTGTATGCCATCATCTCCTAAACTAATAGGAAATGGTGACTGTAATGATTAATAGTCACTTAGCCAATCATGATTGTGTGTCATATGATGCATTACTCTGGTATCAAAATACTAGATATTAGACTTAGTGCTTTGGGTTTGAAAGTGGGCAGTAAATAGTTACATAGGAGAAGGTGACTCATTGGCTAAAGGATCAATTTGGAGGTTGTCACCATATTTGCTTGGTAATGTGACCTTGATGAAACTTGTTGTGCTTTATATTGTGTATGGCAATGTTTTGTATACTGACCCACTTTATCATGTGCAATGCACATTCTTATTGTAGGTAACTCGTGGAGGAGGTCTAGAACTTTAAAATGCTTGTTTACGCCCTTGGTTGTATGATTTAGAAGTAGGTGAATTATAGGTTTTTGTGTCATGGCTGCTTAAGGACCTGAACTGTGTTGTCTAGGTTGTATTCTAAGACCTATAGAAATGTTGAGCTTTTTTAAAGGGCTTGGAAAAGCTAGCTACTATAGCAAAGGATGAAGTACTGCACCATGAGGGTGTCACACCCCTCATGACCACTTCTTGGAGGATTCTACTAAAAGTGTGAAATTTCCCATGGAAAATTGGGTAGTCACAAAGGATTGCCATGTTCACTCTAGTTCATTTTTTTGTCGGATAATTTTCATCTTAGTTCTCTTAACCCTAGTTCACCCCGAGTTCACTTTAGAATCCGACGGTGTAGATTCAATAAGGATCGCGAAGCATTTTTCCAACCATAGATCCCTCGTGAAACATGGTGTGTCACATAGCCACAAGGGTGGGAGGGCAGTCAAGAGGATGGTGATGAGTACTGGTTTAGGAAGTACAAGGCCGACAATGGCAACTTGGTCAACAAGTGCATGCCATTCTTCAACAAATAAGGCAGCATTTTGATTTCCACACATAGACAAATTTGTGCAACTTGAGAGGCCATGCCATGTCATTCATATAATTGGGCTAAGGTTGTCCACATTTGATTTAATGTCGTGTAGGGCCCAGGCTATCATGAATTGAACCTGGTAATTCCCTAGTAGTACTGGGATTTCAAAACTATAAAGCTTTGGCCATTTAATTTTTCTATTGCAGTGAAGCGTGGAGGTAGATTAGTGGTTTCTTGGTTTTGATTTTTGCAGATCATAGGCTATTGGTTTAGTTAATTTAATACAAAAATATTATTAGAAGATATGGATTAAAATTAGAATCTAATACCATGTTATTTTATGTACTTAATTATTCAACATACACAGAGATTACAAAACTACACACTTGTTAATTCATTAGGAGGGCTTTGCCCAATAGTTACAAATTACAAATGTGATTGTTTGATTGGCGACCTTTGAATGGGTCACATCATTTTGGTTATCCAATGTAGTGCATTTTGTCTCTATAGCATGTACATGATACATGTTAGAAAGTAAAGAAAGTGAGTTGCCCTCCCCAACCCAGCCTGTTTTTTAGCATTTTGGCCATAAAACTTACAAAATCTTAAAATCCCATAAAAAATTACACTAAAGTACAAAAAACTTGTTATATGTCACAAAACCCATCAATTTTAAAGGGCAAGGACTCCCTTAAAAAATCAAGCCTACTCCCCAACCCAGCTGCCCAATGACCAACTATCCAATGTACTACATTTTATCTCTACAGCATGTACAGGGTACATGCTAGAAAATAAAGAAAGGGTTAGATACATCATTTTTTTGCAATGCGCTAGAGTTGGCAAATGGCCTTGTTAGTGTATGTTATCTCGATACATGTTAGGAAGAAAAACAAGTGTGTGAGATACTTCATTTTGCTATGGTGTCCTACCATTGAATGGAAACGTTATGACTTAGGACTGTGGGAATAAAGCTTGTCAAGAAGTGGATACAAAACATCATGCATTAGGTAATCATATAATTGCTTGCAATTCCACATAAAAGTCTATGATATTATGCACCAATGCACTTGATAATGTGCTAGTACTTTCCTAATAGTATTATGAGTGAATAATATACCTTTTGTTTCCATGAAACTTTGATAATAATGAAAAGTGTATAAGATTAGCATGGCACATTAATAAAAACATTTCCAAATTCTTCTTCTAATCCTTTTTTGTTGTAGATAAGATTGCATCATGCAAAAAATGTTAGTTCAACATGCCTACCCACTATTAAGCATAGTTCCAATTGCTTCTAATCCATTTTTTTCAACTACTTACATGGCACATGTTCATGATTCCTAAAGCATGCATGCCCCAATGTGGAAAAATTCAAGACCACATCCTTCCTCTTTTATTATCGACGAGAAGTAATTTGAGTAATGATTTTGATAAAGTGTTTTTTTAAGGAGATCTTATTCCATTCCTAGTTGTGCATAGGAATTTCACCCAACTACACACACACTCACTCACACTCTCACACAGACACACACACATACACACACACACACACCCCATACTACTCACCACACACACACCCGAGTACCACAATCGGATACCATCCTTTACAAATATTGGCCACTTTTTATGCAGCACACAAGCATGGGATGAAGTTAGTTGGTCAGCTGCTCTGCTGATGGAGGGAACACCCTACAAAACTTTGGTAGAACTAGGTGTCACAAGTTGAGTTGCGACCTTTGATGTCTACACAAGCAAGTGTGCATAAGGATGATGATTTGAATGATGACGGCCTAAAGTGTGATTTTGAGCGATACATTGAGCATTAAATTAGGAGAAATACTAATGGTTTTTTGAGTATTACGAATAAAATAATCAAGAAAAAAAAATGGTCAAATGGGATAGTAGCCTAGAAGTTAAATGTTTCAAAAGCAAGCAAGAGCTTGTTGGTTTGTCCCTTGGAACACACTCGTGAAAATGTTCCAGAAGTGTGATGCCCTTGATTTAATCTAGCCATCCACATACTAGGTCATGGTGGTTGTTTTAAAGCCTAGATTCTCATCACCATTGTGAACACCAATGGTTATTACTTGTGGGTATAAATTCCCCGTTTTAGATGTGTTAAGGTGGTTGCATGTTGTATGTGTCAAGATATTATACACGGCTATATCAAGGCTTTTTATACACTTAGAAAAAAGTTACATTGAATTCAAAAGCCTTATTGTGGTAACATAAGAAAAGGGTAGTCAAACAACATATCCTAAGCATCAAAGCGTAGTTTTTAAAGTCAATACCAATGATGTTTATTGTCACTCAAGTGTTGCTAGGTTTGTCATTGAAAACTATCACTGAATTTTTCACCTCCATTTCATGGTCGCCTCCATTTAAAATATTAAAAATACATGGGGGAAGATTTATTTCATAGTCGCCTCCATTTAAAATATTAAAAATACATGGGGGAAGATTTATTTCTAGTCTTTCTTTCCCCTTCTTTGCATGTAATTCTTCTTTAGTCTCACTAGCTTGGATACCATTAAATTTATAGACTTGCAATGCTAGTTTTTACTAGTTTCACTCTCTAGGATCCTATAGGATGCTTCTTTGATTTGGTGAAGAGGTCGGCCCCACATCAAATGGGTGGTCGTATATTCCATGGCTAGCTTGTATTCTTCCACCAACTCCTTGTAGTGATATTTGTAGTCTGTATGCTTCGTCTTCTCATGGTGCCAAGGAGACCTAGTGAGAGTTATGCAAGACTGATTATCCATGAACAAAAAAAGGATGAGATGGCTCCAACTACAAGTTTGGTGAGTGCCAACACTGCAAGTTCGGTGAGCACCAACTAGAAGCTCAGTGAGACGTAGCATGTGTAACCATACTCCTTCTTTGGCTATAAGAGTGCTAGTTATATACTTTTCTTTTTTGAAGATAGGGCCACCAAAGATTTATTCCCTAATTTCCAAGATGCTATCCAAACAGTTGTTCAAGACATGAACAAATTATCTAAACAGTTGTTCAAGACATGATTGCAAGCACTTGTGCATTATACACATAACCAAAGTAGTGTAAGCCATCACAAGTTTGACGAGACATCACAGCTCTCTAGTTGATACTTCACATAAGTTAAACTCTTCCTACCACATGTATCCTAGCATGAGGTCTTCTCAACTTCTTAGGGTTATGCCCAATTTTTTCAAGATCTTTCCCTCTAAAGGTCATTATAATTTTTGCCTATGGTCAACTTAAGATCCTTCCTTGTTGGCCATTTTTGGCCTAAGTTTATATCCTTATGATTAAGGATTAATAAGGTACTTAATCTAGAATCCTTGTTATCAACGCACGTATCATCTAAGTTTATATCTTTGTTTTTGGTCGAAATGCCTGCAAGTGGTGCTCTCCACTTAGGTATCATCTCCTTGTTCTATAATTTCCTCACACACACACACACACACACACACACACACACACACACACACACACACACACACACACACACACACACATGTATGTATGTATGTACATACACACATATATTTGGGTTTAATGGGGTCAGTTGATCATGTGAGGTCTTATGTGAGGCCCATAGAGGTCTTATGTGAGGTCTTCTTGTCTTATGTGAGACCCATAGAGGATGAAGATAAATGGGAAATTTTATTATGTGAGGTCTTCTTGTCTTATGTGAGGCCCATAGAGGATGAAGAGGTGCTCTAACCATGAGGTTCTGCATTCTACCCATGATGAAGCCCATAATAAAAGGGGCAATGTGCCCTCTAGAAGTCGGCACGTGCACACATTGCCCCTTATTTTTTTGCGTTGGTAAGGCCTACACATTGCCCTGTGCCCATATCATTTTGACATTGGCCCTCACCACCAGAGCATTGACCTCTATTGAGAGAATATAGAGAAAATTATAAGAAAGAGGAGGGGCATTCATCTCTATGGGGAGGCATTCACATATATGTATGACCAGCCTCCCTCTTACACATACATTGTCATGAAGTATATCATATATATATACATAGAAGAGCATAATTTTTATGGTGGGCCTATCTCTTGGACATACTGTATATATACTTTATAAGAGAATACTTTCTTTCTTGGGCACACTATATATATAGAACCTTACTCAAAGTGCAAAACTATGTATTGATTTGGAAGATTTAATGCATATCATTTCTATTATTAATGTATGGCTACAAAAATTTGGTGGGCATCCTAAATCATCTATCGCTTCTTGGGATAATTTTATAGAGATGAGATGTTCTTGTGAGTACCAAAGTGTTAGCATAAAGGGGTCATAAGAGGTCAATATGGTTAAACTTTAAATTGGTGTATGGAGGAAGAAGAGAAAAAAAGGAGAGGAGATATAGCAATGTGAGTACAAAGTAATACCAAGAAATGAACTAGTATGAAGGGGTCATAAGATGCCAACACAATTTCTATTTAAATTGGTATATGGATGAAGAAGAGAAAAAAAGAAGAGGAGATAACAATTGGTCTAGCAAGAGGGAATAGCAAAAAAGGAGAGGAGAAAGAAATAGATACATAAATGGAGACTAAGAAGCTAGTTTGAGAGACCTTAAGTGTTGAGCAATGGAGTATTAGAGTTGGAGGCCATTACGTGTAGATAGAGTAGAATTAAAGGTGATTATGTAAAAAAGTTAATAGCCATCATGTAAATGATGGAGCAAAATTGGAGGTAATCATGTGAAAAAAAAAGTTGAAGGAAATTGTGTAGATGCATTTCTGTGTGGGCAAGTTTACATATATAAAAAAGGCATATATAGAAATTTATTAAAGCTTGTAAGTACCCATGAGAATGTTGATTGTGATATTGTTATGTGTATGGTGTATTACTTATTAAGAGTATATGGTCTTATGTATATAATATTATACTTTTTACAATTTTAGAGCATATATGTAATATCGGTGGTCACTAATTCATAGCTTCCATTTTAGGCTTTGTATATGATCTAACAACAATGATAAGCTCAAGCACTAAAGCTCCCCCCATTATGCAACTATGTTGTGTTTTACCAAAGTTGCTCATGTATAGGTTGTTTGCTAATTGTCTATGCAGGATTAGGTAATATGTAAGTACTAATTATGTGAATTACATATTTCTAGGTATATGTCGCAATACAACTTTCGATCACAAACAAGGAAATTATTAAGTGAGATAGAAGTAAGCAATACACAACATTCAGTGGTTGAGAAATCAATAATAGTCCTCATCCCTACCACTTCACAAGTGGAATCATCAGCCCCTACAACTTCAAGTGCAAGAAGACATGATGGAACCAAGTGATGCATTAGGGTTAACACAAAATATTACTAATGTAGCAAAAAATGAAAGACACAAAGACCAATAGCAAGCAACTCTCATTCCTCGTGGGCTCAGGACACAGATGTAGCTTGGCCTTCTTCAAGACTCCTTGTTAAAGTTCTACGTTATGAGGGAGAGAGATCCACCTCTAATTCCATTGTGTTGTTTAGTTTTGTGAATGAAGTTGTTAGGATGGCACAAATGGATGTGATCAATCTTATGGATAGATTTGACATAGCCAGCTATATTGAGGCTATTGTACCATTTCTTATTAGGCTTGGGGAGGACTTTATTCAAGTGAATGATGATGACATGCAAGAGTAGGGTCCAATGTGGAAAAGAATCAACACTATATTTGAAGAAGAGCTCCCTAATGATGGATGGTCAGATTTGAGAGAAAAAAGGATTTTGGTAAGGGATGGTAATAATCACCTCAAAGCTTGGTTATCTTGTATCAACAAGGGTAAGTGTTAAGGGCTTCACTCTAAGAACTAGAGAGTACAATTTCTTGGTACTATTTATCCTCAATTCTATATAACATTAATGGATTATATGCAGCTTATGCAAATGAGAGATCAAGACATATAAGAGTTAGGTGTAAGTTTTTGGATGTGGCCCATGGTCAAGAGGGAGAGCTATTACTCACACTCAGTGGGGTAAATTGGTAAGCACTCATTGCGTTTTGGAGCTAAGTAAATGAACAATAGAGTTTTGCCTACGAGGATTCATGTTCCTTTCACTCTTGGATATATGAACATATAATATTTTGTGTGTGTAGCATTATGAAGATTCATGCACCTTCCACTCTTGGACATGTTCCAAAAGTTTGAGATGGCAACAAAGAGAGTATAATGACAGCTCTCCCACCAGAGAATCGATTAATAATTGAAAGCGAAATAATTCTAGAGATAAGAAGTACACCTATCAAGCCTTGGTATAATAGCCTGACTTAGGCGATGGCCCAATTGGTCTTCAAGGTATGTGTTTAGTTGCTCAAGACACTAAACCAATTGATGGTTGTCTTATAGAGGTGACTCAACAAGCATGTTCTCCTTTGTGTAACCTAGGAGGTTTTCCATGAGGCCTTAATGGCCAAAACTTTTGTGCTTAATCAACAAGTACTTGGAGGTGAAGAATATGAAAAGAAAAACACACTTGCTTTGAAAGAAGTGGAAAAGGTGTGTATGGCAATATTAGCTTTCGATTATGTATGTGAATAACTATAAGAGGTTGGATAAGATTCTACATAATTGGCTTTAGAGATTCATCAATAGGGCATACAAAACCACTACTATTTCTAATCCGAACAATGGCCTTGGTTTCTTTTGAGTCTTGTTTAACATTGATTGGATTAATAACAAGGCAATGAATGACTTGCAATGGATCACGGGTTCAACAATTAGTCCTATAAGGTATATATCTTATACTTTCACATTATTTCTTATTATTGCTTTCACCTTTGTTTATTGTGGTGTATGTAAGAAAAACTTTAAGTTCCACATAGGAAAAAGAAGATCTTGAAAATCTTAGCAAGGCCTAAACACTACAACAGAATGAGGGTCTAGCAGTGAAAATAACAGCGTTTTTATAACTAGGGTAGCTAGGTGTTGAGCAGTGACTTCTATTTTTGCTACTGAGCAGCGAACACTCTACACAACAAAAAAAGAGATGGGCCAGACTCGGGAGTCTACATAGGAGTCCCTAGTCCTAACCCAGCTCTTAAAAAAATAAAATAAAAAAGAGTCACAGTTTTAGATTTATAACACAAACACAAATATAAGACACACATACACTGTGGAGAATGCAATTGAGCCCAAAAAGCTATTATATTTTAGAAATTGTTGGGTCTTTGGCCATGTATACATAAAGTTTTTACAATGAAGAGGTATGAAGAGGTGTCTAACTGGAATCCTCATCGGATTCCGAGTGATCTTCATCATCTGATTCCTCGTCCTCTTCACTTGCTTCACGTTGATAATCTAGATCCTCCTCCTCTTCTTCCCCTTCATCCTACAGACATGCCATCAAGCGTAAGGTAAGCAAGAGAATTAAAATACAATTAGACATAGAAAAGAGAATGGTTTAGGCTCACTACCACATCTTCTTGAGTCCCCAAAATGGGCTCATCCAAGTGTACACCTCACGTATGCATCCATGCCCATAATTGCGGATGGGGAGCGCTATACCCATAGTCATAATCCTCCTTTGATGGGTCACACCCAACAACCTCCCTCTACAAAAAACAATTAAGAAAATATATCAAGAAAACAATATAGTACAAAATGCCCAACAACCTCTCCCTTATCCATATGGCCTATGCATAGTATATGCATACCCTATGCATAAGGCTGTATGCATACTATTAAAACCCTAAGATCTCTCTAGATAATTGTTATGCATGAATATGCATAAAGCAGGCATAAACTCATCCACCCGACTACCCCCGAGCCCAAGGATGAAATATAATGAAATACATCATACCTCTACCTTGATGTCGTGATGAGCTATGGTAGATCAAATACTAGAATCAACATCATTAACAAAGTGATTAGATGATAAAGATGTGATTAGTGAGGAATTAACAAAGTGATTAGATAATAATTAATATGTGATTAGTGAGAAATTAACAAAGTGATTAGATGATAATTAAGATGTGATTAGTGATGAATTAACAAAGTGATTAGATGATAATTAAGATGTGATTAGTGAGAAATTAAGATGTGATTAGATGAGGAATTAACAAAGTGATTAGATGATAATTAAGATGTGATTAGTGAGTAATTAACAAATAGCTTAATGTAGGCATGGATAATAAAAAACCAGCAAATTCTCTTTAGGCCAATGCCTCAATTTATAGAGTTGCATCTAATCCCACTTGATTCACTCCACCTCTTTTCCTTGATTCTCTCCACCTCTCCCAGAATATCTCCACACCTCCCAAAATATCTCCACACTTCCTAAATCTTCTCATGCTACCCTTTATTCTCTCCCAGTAGATTCTTCTCACCTTTTCACAAGTTCTCTCACATTTACACATTCTCTTTTACAGCCTCTAACCAAGGGCTTGTTCTCGCACACACCCTATTCACTTGTATATTTCAACACCTCCCCTCAAGTGAATACTCCTAGAACACCTGGACCCTATACCAAGTTTCCCTCTTACTTGATAGTCCGCGACCAGTGCCTAGCACACCTCCCCTCAAGTGAACTTAGCACACCTAGACCCTATACCAAGTTTCTCTCTTACTTGATAGTCCGCCGCCGCGACCAGTGCCTCAAGTCCCTAATCTCATAGTCCTTGACACTCTCTCTCTCTATGTGTACAAGGCTTACTACAAGTGCCCACGACCTTGACTAAAGTGCTCACACATACATCTATCTACCACGTGGCCTACATCATCGGTGGCTCAGAGGTGGTTTTACTTTGTTGGGGCAGGTTACATTGGGTTGTGGGGTCTCTCTCTCTCTCTCTCTCTCTCTCTCTCTCAGAGATTTTCACATGGCTCCTCACTCTTTGGAGCCTCACATCTTCTCTTGTCTTCAGTCTTCTTGTCGTGGCAGCTTCTCTGCACGTGTCCATGTCTTTCTCTTCTTTCAGTCTTCTTGTGGCAGCTTCTCTTCACGCGTCCATGTCTTCCGTCAATGCTTCCTTTAGATCTTCTTCTTGGTGTGGATCCTCTTCTTGGAAAGAGATGTTCTTCTTCTGGGGCCATGAGCTTGTCCGTCAGGTCTTCTTGCTCCATGTGAGCAACATGTTTAAATGTTTTGCTGACAGTTCTTTTGGGCTTTTGATGTTTATCTTGTGTCATTATGTAATGCAAACCCAAATCTATGCGGGAGGTCTTACCTCTTGCCTTATTCTGGACAAGGGCAGTATCTGATCCCATTTTTACACTGATGTAATGTGCCCAATACATGCCCAATACATAATGCATATAGCATTCATTCTCATGCACATTCCCAAATGAAACTCTGGCTGTGAATAATCTTGAATTTGAGTGTAATTTGCAATCATTAACCAAGGGTTAAATGCAAAATGATAATTATCACAAATTTATCAGCATAATTTTTCCAGAAATTACATTAAATCAAGGGTAACCAATCTGTACGGAATGGTTGGAGTATCAAACCAACTCCGAATTGCAATCTGATTAATCATTGATTAGCAAATTAATCCTCTATTTTGTGTGCAAAAAACAGAGTATGCGGGGAGCCCAGATCTGAGGCCTTAGAGTTCAAATGAGCTCAAATCCTTTCAAGGCCATCAATAGCAATTAGTCTAGTAGAGGATTAAGCTAAGAAACACAAGATTTGACCAAACATTGAATGCCTAATCTCTGTTTTACCAAAGTCACCTGCAGATTTGATGAAGAGCTTGGATCTCACTGTAGACTTGATCAAATCAATTTCTGACTTCACCAACTTGTAGAGCATGCTTGAAAACCCCTGGATCTATAAGGAATTAGACCAATTTGTTTTCATGAAGTAGAAATCACTGATTTTCTCCAAAAAAAAGCGCCTGCAAATCGTGCTGCCTGCCGACATTCTGTGTTGAATTGGTTCAAATGCTTTGGGCTGTGTTGTGTAGGGCCTTGAGTCTAGAATGAGTACCTAAAAGGGCTTGGGCAATGGTTGAGCCTACAAGGAGAGGAGCTCCTCCACTGGCTGGGGGTACAGAAAGCTTCTTGAAAATAACTAAAAAATTGATTATTTTCTAATTATCTCCTAATCCTAATTAACTAGATAATGGGCTCATAAACTTGATGGATTCTAGGCTTGGCTCTGATACCATGTTAAAATTACAGCAATGTGATGAGCTATGGTGGATCAAATACTAGAATCAACATCATTAAAAAAGTGATTAGATGATAATTAAGAGTGAGTAATTAAAAAATAGCTTAAGGTAGGCATGGATAATAAAAAAACAGCAAATTATCATTAGGCCAATGCCTCAATTTATAGAGTTTACATCCAAGCATCTAATCCCACCGATTTCTCCTTGATTCACTCCACCTCTCCCAGAATATCTCCACACCTCCTAGAATATCTCTACACTTCCTAAATCTTCTCATGCTACCCTTTATTCTCTCCCAATAGATTCTTCTCACCTTTTCACAGGTTCTCTCACATTTACACATTCTCTTTTACAGCCTCTAACCAAGGGCTTATTCCCGCACACACCCTATTCACTTGTATATTTCAACATCTTGCAATGAAAAGAAGAAGAAGTGCACTGAACAATATCAACTGCCTCCCAAGTCGAATCCTCTATTTCCCTATCCTTCCACCTAATTTTAACCCCAGGGATTAGTCAACTATAAAGTTTCCTTTACCCGAATTCAATTATCTTATTAGGTTCATGTGGAAAATCGGATAATTCTTCGACTTCAACGAGTTCTTGAGGAGTAACTGTGCTATCCTCACCTCCCAGTTTTCCTTTCAATCTATCGATATATGAAAGACTGGATGAACTCTAACAATTGGAGGTAATTTAAGTTCATACGCAACCGTGCCAATCCGATGGATAAATCGAAATGGACCACAATATCTAGGAGATAAATTTGAGCATTTTCCTTTTGACAAAGTCTGAAAATCTTTAGGAACTCTGAAGTAAACCAACACTCCTGGTTCAAAAGACCAAATTGAGCGTCCTCTATAAGTATAAAACCGTGCTATATCCTGAGCACTCCTGATAGAATCCCGAGCTTCGGTCAACATTTCCTGCATATCACGCAAGAAATCCCTCGATGCATCAAGCTTGATGTCCTTAAGACCGACATCAATAGGTGCCCTGGGTTGATACCCATACATAAGCATGAACGGACTAAAACCAATAGCCATATGTTTAAAATTGTTATAGGCAAATTCCATCATTGGAAGATATTTTTCCCAATTTGATGCTTTTCCAGAGACATATGCACGAAGCATATCCTCTACAATCTGGTTCATACGCTCTATTTGCCCATCAGACTGCGGACGATCATAAGAATTCATAGTCAAAGTAATTTCCTTGTTGTTGTAAACCATTCGGAATAAAGTAGGAAAACATGGCATTATGACAGTAGGAATCAAGGATTCATCAGCGCCTCGACGTACCCACATCTACACGTGGAATAATCGACGTCCCAAGTTACCCATATCAACATAGAGAGTCATCAGCATCTCGATGAGTCACATATGTCCATCTATAAACCATCAGGTTGACTGTGTAAATCACCTAAAGTACGGAACTAGAGAAAGAAATGCCAACAAAGAAAAAATCCAAATTTCCTTAATCCAAACACAACAAGATAAACTCGTTGAACTCTAAAGAAAGAGATTTCAACAAGTGAAAATGCCGACGAGATTACACTCATGAATACATGTAGGCTATAGATAAAAGAAGTTTATCTAGAGAATGCCCACGCTATAACTTCTAGTGAATTTAGAAAATGAGATTGTCTTTGAATGTTGAGGTCAACATGCTAAGTGATGTAAGCAAAGCAAAAATCTTGAGCCCAAATTATCCCATAAGATAATATATGTGAGATCGCTAGCGTCTCATACCACCATGATACCAATTTTTAGGATTTTTAAAAATAATATTTAGAAATTTCCTAATTTTTCCTTAGAATCCCATCATTCACGAAATTTTCAATTCCACCCAACAATTCTCAAATCCAATGAGAATTTATAATTTAAATGGATTTTTTAAATTTTTGGGTCAAAAAATATATTTTAAAGGAATTTGAATGGTCGTGGGCACCCGAATGGACACACCACATGCCAAACACCAACCCCACATTTTTTCAAAATTTAAAATAACCTTTGTCTAATTTTCCACTAATTTTTAAGAATTTTTAAAAAAATTTAATTTGCCTCGAATGCATTTAGAATACGAACAATCAAAAAATTTTGAAATTCCAATGGTTTTCTCGGAATACGGAAAGCCAACAGTTTCAAGAAAATAAAAAGACAAAAAAAAAATCAGAATGTGAAAGGTCAAAAGTTTGCAGAATACAGAAGGTCAAAAGTTTTTTCGAAATTCGGAAAGCCAAAAGGTTTCCTGGAAGATAAAAAGCCAAAAGGTTTTAAGAGGAAAAAAAATTCAAAAATTTCCAGAGAGTTTTTTTTCAAATCCCATATTTTTTCATAATTTTCAGGTTTTTTAAAGCTTTTTTGAAAAAATTCCAAAAGCTCTTTTTTTGTAATAAAAAACTCATTTTTAAAAAAAATAAAAAAAACAAACATTAATAAGCTTTAGTTAAAATCTTATTAAAAAAAATAGAGGGTGACGTTTTTTTTACCAGCGGTCGGCGGGCTGCTGCGCAGCCCCGCCCGTCCCCCCCCGCCCGCCTGTGCGTAGAATTGAGAGAGAGGGAGAGATTATCTCTCCTCTCCATCTTCTCCACTCCCTTCTCTCTCCACCCTCTCCTTCTCTATTAGAGAGGAGGTTGATTATGTTTTAATTAGTCTTGTTTAATTAAAGTAATCCTAATCATAATTAAATATTAATTATGATTAATATTTAATTAAAAAATCCCTTTTAAGAGAAATTCACACGTCGGGAGGAAAATAGACGAGAAAAATCAGATTTAAGAGGCGGAGAGGGTCCCACGCACATGGGAGAGCATTTCTTGCATCAACATGCTACCCCCTACTATATTTCAGTGGAAAATTGGCAGAAATTTGATCGCATACTCGTGGAAAAACTCGTAAAAATGTATAAAAAAATATTTTAAACCATAAAAATTTTTAAAAATTTTCTAAAAAATTAGGAAAAATTTTCTAAAAATTCTAAAAATTTAGGAAATCCATTCTACCAAAATATCCACAGTAAAATATGTGGTATTTTCATAAGAAATTCCATTATTGCTTATTTTAAACCATAATAGTTAGGAAAAAATAGCATTAAACTCACGAAATTTTCCCGCAACGTCGATTCATCCATTGAATAGTAGTAACACGCATTCCAATTGCCATATCGATGATCCACGTGCAAATCATCAACACAAATCAATAAAATAATATTTTTATTTGTAAATACTAAAATTTACTTTTAAAAAAATATTAAAAATTAATAAGAAAGAAAAATAACAACAATTAACTAGAGATTGCTCTGATACCACTGTTAAAACCCTAAGATCTCTCTAGATAATTGTTATGCATAAACATGCATAAATCAAGCATAAACTCATCCCCGAGCCCAAAGAATGCACACATGAAATATAATGAAATACATCATACCTCTAGATCTTGATGCCCCATACCATCAAGAGGTATAACTCCAATCTAGTAGCATGTATCTATAGTGTGAAATGGTAGGTAAGTAGATATGAACCTCTACAAGAGAGCATAACATAGCCTTGGCCTCACAAGCCCCAAGCCTCCAAGCCTCCCTTGAGTGTGCCCCATGCCCCTATTATATAGGAGGGCCCTCAAGTGACTCTTGACTCTCCATTTCCCATGTGTGACCCTTGGATGCCTGACCCTAACCTTAACCCTTAAGGTTAGTCCTAACCCATGCTCCACTAGAGCTTGTTCCCATGCTCCCATGCTCACACAAGCCTAATGTGGGTTAACCTCCTAGTATATGCACACATAATGTGCATGTTAACATATGCTATGCATAAGGTCTATAGGCTCTTGACCTAAACCTAATCCCCGGCACCCAAGGGTGCAGAAACATAAAGAGAAGAAGCATAAACGTAGAGGGCTTACCTCTACGAGCCGAATCCGTATGAACCGCCGTGTGGCCTATGCCCTTTTGGTGGTTGTTCGCTCTTGAATAGATCTACAAAAGATTATCATAATAAATCAAAACATTAGTTCATTAATTCATTAGTTCATAAGTCCTATGCATAAGGCCTATGCATCAGCCCTATGCTTACGGCCCATGCATACGGCAGTAGCCCTATGCATAGCCCTATTGCATAAGAGGGCTATGCGTAGGGTCTATTGCATAAGAGGGCTATGCATAAGCCCTATGCATAAGGGTATGCATAAGGCCTATGCATACGGCCTATACATAAGGCCTATGCCATAAGGCTATGCTTAAGTCCTACGCATAAGGAAATACGTAGGACTTAAGTCCTACGCATAAGGCCTATGCATAAGGCAATGCTTAAGTCCTATGCATAAGGAAATGCATAAGAGGGCTATGCATAGGGCTTATGCATAACCTAGCCCTATTTCATAAGAGGGCTATGCATAGGGATTATGCATACCCTATGCATAAGGCTATGCATAAGCCCTATGCATAAGGCTATGCATAATGCCTATGCATAAGCCCTATTTTCGAAGGCCTATGCATAACCCTATTGCATAAGAGGGCTATGCATAAAGCCTATTGCCTATTGACCTAACCCTGACCCCCGACACCCAAGGGTATAAAAACACAAAGACAAGAAGCATAAATGAAGAAAGAGGGCTTACCGTATTAGAGGCTATGCCCAAAACCTTGCTCACTTGAATAATCCTACAAAAAAGAAACATAATAAATAAAAACGTTAGTCCTAAAATTAACACATTAGTAAGCAAGAAGAACAGAAGAAAAAAGAAGTGAGTATCCTAAACCCTACTCTTAATGCATAAGTGAATGGAAAAACTAGTTTATGTTAAGCCTAAACCATAGCATAATGTATAGAATGCTTAATAGAAAGCTAGGGAAAACTATGTCCAAGCTTTCCATGAAAGCTTGGAAGAAGACATGAAACCATGAAACCACGAAGAAAGCAAGAAAGTGTTTACCTTGAGAGGAAGACTTGATTGATGAAAAATACTTGAGAGATGAGTTGTGGTGGGACAAATACTCGGGCTGCTGTAGGCGTAGGCTGTGCATGTGTAGGATAGGCGAAGTAGGTAGGTATTGACTCCCATCAGCGCGATGATTCAGGTGGGAGTCACAGTTCGAAGGTTGTTGCTGAGCAGCGAAAATTTGCTACTGAGTAGCGAATTTTTGCTATTGAGCAGAGTATTTTCTGAGGAGAGTATTTTCGCTGTTGTGCACTGAAAAAATGGTGCTGTGGTTTCACTGTTTAGTAGTGAAATCTTGGGTAATTTTTTGTTTGCAGTACTAGATGTTGTTGTGTGTTTTGTATGAATCCTAAATCAATTTTTTGTTTGCAGTACTAGATGTTGTTTAGTAGTGAAATCTTGGGTAATTTTTTGTTTGCAGTACTAGATGTTGTTGTGTGTTTTGTATGAATCCTAAATCAATTTTGGCCCAGTTAAAGATGTTTAACAGCGATCATCAAGGGCTGGAAGTTGGATCCAAGGCATGATTGAGAGAAAAAATTTGATGTGTGTGATCGATGCAAGGACTAATATATATGACAACGTCATAAAACAATTGAGCATGTCTAGACATATGGTCTTCATGAGGTAATGGCACGGCCAAGTGCAGATGATGACATGGAGAAGAACCATAGGAGAGTTCTAGATAACATGCCATACCATTCGGTGACATCAGGTAGAGTGCGAAAGGTGGAAAGGCTTTATATGGAAAGCATGGCTACTAAGACTCATCTTCCCCAACCAATCAATGAGGTGCCTCCACCATTGCCACATGAGGAGGAAGAGAATCTCATCATGGATGACATGGTGAATGACTTATTTAGACGGGAGGTCATAGATGATAGTGAGTAAGCTCCAATGTTACAAGAGGAGGAAACCTTGCATCATAGAGAGACAAGCACCCCTTTTGTATGAGGGATGTTCGTACTCCACACTACGAGCAAACTTGGATCTATTGAACTTGCAAACAGCTTATGGATGGAGTGATGCAAGTGTCACAAGTCTTCTTTGGTAAGACCGCCTCATTCTATTGAAAATATTTCATGTTCTATATACTCTCCTTGCTAATATTTTCACATATGATTTCTTACCGTATGTTGTATGCTTCTCAAGAAGATTCTTCCCCCTTAAAATATACTACCAAACTCACGAGATGGGTGTCTTAAAATTCTCTCTATGCTAGGTATGGATTACACAAAAATACATGCATGTTCCAATGATTGCATGCTATTTAGAGGGGTTAATAAAGATGCAACACAATGTTTACAATGTGGGGAGGGACGCTCTAGGGATGATTTGCAAGGAGATAAAGTTTCCTGAAAGGTTTTGAGACACTTCCCTATCATTCCTCGTATCCAACACATGTTTAAATGTAAGGGGATTGCAGAACTCATGACGTGGCATGCTACTCATCATGAGGATCGTAGCTGATTCACTGGCATGGCAACATGTAGAGCATTTAAAGATGAGCCTTGTTACGTATGTCTTGGCTTGGGCATGGATGGTGTTAACCCATTTAGCTTCAAGTCCACATCATGGTCTACTTGTTCTATTATATTGGGTGAATTACAACCTCCCTCCATGGGCGGCAATCAAGAAAGGTCATATCATGCTTGCACTCCTTGTACTAGGCAAGTATAAGGTGGCAAACATGAATGTGTACCTCGAGCCTTTTGATTGATGAGCTTGAGACACTATGACGAGGTATCCAAGTACATGATGTTTCAAGGCCAATAAATAGGCATGAGGTGGAAGTGAAAGGAGTTTTGCTTTGGATGATGCATGACTATCTCGGGTTCTCGAAGTGCTCAAGTACCTACTTGAACCTTATATGCATAAGAGTTTAGCCTTTAAACTTTAAGTTTATATCTCTATCTCAATCATCTCAATTTTAAAATAGGTTTGGCAACCTCCGGACATCATGCACATCCGATTTGCGGACCATCACTTGTTTTGGAAAGACCCTCTACACTTAAGAAGGTGGTGTATGACAAACATCATCGATTTCTCCCTCCTTCACATCCGAAGTATGTGCCACATGATGTCTCACCACTTGTGATGAGAGGTAGAGATTGGTTTGGGGCATGGAGAAGCACTCCTAATCCACCACCAAATGGGATATCTAGACACTCAATCTACTTTCAACTTCCATATTGGTGTGACATGAAGGTCAATCATCTCTTAGATCCCATGCATATCTTCAAGAGTGTGGCAACAAATATTTGGGACCATTTAATTGGTAAAAGAGATACAAAGGGTGCAAGGGATGACTTACAAAACATTGGACGCCTTCAAAGTGCATGGCCAATTGAAAGTGAGAGTGGAAAAATATTCCTACCAAAGGCACCATGGGTATTAACCAAGAGGGAGCACAATAAGGTGAAAAGTACGATCGCCTCTTTTCATACACCAACGGGAGTAATGCATTCATTGAAGGGTTCCTTCACAAAGACCAAAAAGAAAGGAGAGGAACAACTATATGGCCTCAAGACACATGATTGTCACAAGATATTACAGGTATAAATATTCGCTTATTCATATTCTTTTTGTGGTACATAATTTGTAAGCTCATATACTAACTTTCATTTTTTTTCTATGCATAGTTTATTCTTCCAATTGCTATAGTTGGTTGTGGAGACAAGAAGGTGAGAGAGGCTATTTACAAAATGGGAAGCTTGGTGAGGTATGAATCTTCTCTTCAATTCACTAAGTTATATTGCTTATTTGGAATTCTCATACGCTCACAAGTTATGTATTGTTAAATAATACACATAATTGCTATGTATGTAGGTACATATCCTTAAAGGAGATAGATCCTACATCCATTGAGATGGCTCATCTCAATGCTATTAAGGTAGTGTGTATGATCGATGAGAACTTCCCTAGAATAATTCTCATGAGCCAATTACATCTTGTAGTGCATTTGGTTGATGAAGTGGCATTGTGTGGTGTTGTTTTGTTCAATGGATGTTTTTTCTTGAAGGTTCGTGAAAACCTTGAAGGACTTTGTGAGACAAAGAGCAAGGCCAGAAGCAAACATGGCAAAGGGATGGTTGATGCAAGAGTCTCTTGTCTATATCTCAAAACATCTATCTTGCATAGATCCTTCCATGCCACAATTGTGGAGCAATGAGGAGGATGACCGACTAATCACTTATGTGCCTCAGGGAAAAGGAAGGCAACGAAGGATGGATGAAGCATTATGCCACAAGGTGAATACATTCTGCATTCTAAATAGTCCCATCATGAAGAAGTGGATTCATAGATACAAGGATGCAATCAATAGACGAAAGGATGAGAGAAGAGCTTTCAGAAGAGCAAATAGACGCTTGTCATTCCCGCCCAGCTTGGAACCTCTACCAAATGTGACCAATATAGAATGGCTTCGTATGGCAATATTGATGGCATCACAAAATGGAGAGATGATCACAAAAGGAGAGCATGAGTATGCAAGAGGATGTGACCCTCAAGTAAGTACATTATTCATCTCTATCTCACGTATATACCTTGTTTAATGCACTATATGAAATGTCATGCTTTTGTTTAATGTTAGTACAAACTATATGATGCAATATGGTCAGAGGGAACACACTTTTGCACAGAGCGTGTGGATTCTAAAAGAAACACATTTGATTGTGGTGGTGTGATGGTAACTTTTGAGCAAGAAAATCGAGCTAGTAGACATGATACCAATGCCATAGAGGACAATCTTGAGTATTGTGGAACTATTGAGGATATTCTTGAGGTTGGATTTATATAATTTAGCCTATTCATCTTTGATGTCAAATGGTTCAAGGTGATATATAGAGGTGCTCAAGTAACCGTGAAGAAACATCCAAAATGGGTTCTTTCAAATTGATTCCACCAAGTTTTTGAATGATGAGAAAGATACTTTTCGTACTATCTCAACACTGTCAATAGGTTAGTAACCCAACCAATCCCAAATTAAATCTTGATGTAGTATAATAAAAGTGTAACCCCATTTGCTTTGTGATATTAGGTTGTGTTTTACACCGATTGAATTGATCCAAAGTGGTGGTATGTTATACAAGTTTCCCCTCGTTCAAAACATATCTTTCAAGATCAAGATGTGGAGGCCGAATGTCTAGATGAGGTGCAAGTACTACCTCAAATCGGCTCATTGAAGAAGACGATGAAGAAAACATTTTGGATGGGGTCGATGAAGAGCATGAGGAACATCAATCGGAAGAAGATGATGAGTCACCTATCAATCATGACAATGCTTCATTGGATCATGATCGTGATATTGATATTGATATAGAACCCCATATTTTCATTGAGCTTCCATTAGATATAGACATTTATGAAGCAACACATATGGATTTTACAAGATGGAATAGATTCATGATCTTGACATTGTTTTTCTTCTCAAAAGTTTTCAACTATTTTTTTATTTTTGCTTGAAACATGGCTCCAAGGGTTTTAATGTATGTTTTTTAAAAACTATATATCCTTTTCTGTGTGTATGTGACATGTATGTTTAGAATTCAACATCCAACAACTCTCTAGAATTTCATGCAGTGAAAATAGTAGTGTGATTTCGCTGCTATTTGCGCTGTTCAGCAGAGCAAAATCACAATATAGCAGCAAAAGTTTGCTGCTAAAGATGCTTCTCAGCAAGGAAATCTTGCTGTGGGGTAGCAAAATTTCACTATTAATAGTGCTGCTCAATATGGGCGAGCGAAATTTTGCTACTACAGAGCAACGAATGGAATCCCCGACATCCCAAAAAAAGCGCTGTTGAAACACTGTTGTGCCACCGACGTGTTGTAGTGAAAGAAGTGTGAGATAGTTGGGGAATGCCAATAGATAATATGCCTTTCCACCCTCACATGAAGAAGGAGACATATTGGTACCATGCTTATATGAGGGCTTCAACCATTTCCAGAGGGTCCTAAGGCATATTTCAAGGACATGAGGACACATCATTTCCAAAAATCCTTTACATACTTAAAAGCTACAATTTGAAGAGTGGTGAGCCTATGGACAAACAACCAGAAATTGAAAAAACCACTCAGTTTGGTATACAAGTAAAGATTAAGTGTAAGATACATGCATTATGTCACTTTTACTCTTAAAATTGGTTTATGAGATGATTGTGTGTCTTGTGGGGTTTTAAAGGTGGCCCTCACATCTCATTGAGAGTGGCCAGTTCATATACAACACCCAAATGTGAATGTTATGGGAGAGTCCATCTTGCATGTATCTGGATACATGGAAGGATGAGGCCAGCACCCAATGTGGATAGAGATATAGAATAAAAAATGAAATTGGGCTAAGACTTGTTTGGACCTGGAGTTGGCAAGTTGCATGCTGGTGATGGATCACAAGGTGGTGGTGGTGGTGGACATGCAAGCATGGAATCAAAGATGATAATGAAGGTAGCTAGCTAACTCTAGTGTTCAATCATGATTGTGTTTTTATAAGATAATTTTGAGATGGCTTGTAGCTAAGTCAAATTAATGTTTGTATTATGCTTCAACATTGGAGAGAAAGTTGAAAATGTTAACGGTAGGATTTGTTTTATGGTCTTCTCTAGGTTCATAGCTAGCTTGTTCTAAAATTGTCATCATGTTGCACTATGGTAAGAGACCTTGGAGCACCATTTACTTTTGTATGCCCTATTCATGGATGCATCATTCTGATGGCATACTTGATTGAACAACTAAAAAAGTATGTCAATCCGAGTATCGATCAAAATTATTTATCAATATTTACATCCTCTTTGTTCTCCCTTGTTTATAAAGCATTACTTAGATTATGAACTTATGTTTTGCTAGCATGATGGATCAATGACGAAGCTAGTACGGTTTTGGCATGCACATGCCATGGAGAGACCAACCTTGAAGGGATCACCAAGCAAGTGTATAGCAAAGTTTGCTTGGGTCGATCTCCCAACATCATTGATACCCAAATAGCTTCACAATGAGGGTGGCATTGCTTCATGGAATATTCATAGTAGTGATCTTGTGGAGTCAATTTTTTCGATTAGTAGATTTGTTTTGGTGTGACCAAGGGTGGTTTGTGGTCACCCCCATTATGGAGCATATGCCTATGGTCATGGAGTGTGCCAAGGTGGTTAGCCTATGGTCATGGAGTGTGCCAAGGTGATTAGCTTTCAATTGGGCTATTACTTGTCACTTGGCTTGTGGCTTGAATGTTATCGCGAGGACTTTCCTCAAAATGTAAGTTGAAGATAATGCTTGCGCGATAACACTATATAAGAGACTAATCTTATATGTTAGTAAGCACATAGTTTAGTAAGCATACAAGAGACTAATCTTATATAAGAGACTAATCTTAACTACTCATAACATAGAACTTTGACAAGGAGTCTTGAAGAAGGACAAGCTACATCTGTGTCGTCCTGAGCTCATGAGGAATGACAGTTGCTTGCTATTGGTCTTTGTCTCTTTCATTTTTTGCTACATTAGTATTATTTTGTTTTAACCCTAATGAGTCACTTGGTTCCATCACATCTTCTTGCACTTGAAGTTGTAGGGACTATTGATGATTCCACTTGTGAAGTGGTAGGGAGGAGGACTATCTATATTAGCCTTGGAAGTCGACATAATTCTTTCAATCCTCGCCAACTCAGTGCTACTTCAACACATTGCAGTTCAATAAGAGTCTATATAACTCACTTCTTGTACTTCATGTATATCTGCTTCATAAAAGCATTAAAAGCACTCATGGGAAGAAGCATACAGGAATAGGTCCTACTCAACAACATTTGACAACAATCCTGCCACACAAAGGGACTTCATTTGTTCAAATGATGAATGTCACTTCAATGAATCGGATGAGGAACTGAGAATCAACCATCTCGTTTCTAATGATTATGTCTATGTTCCTCTGGATCCTTCCCTCTCTTCTCTCCCATTATTAACATCTCTTAGTATCCCCACTAACACTAATCACATGTAACCTTGCTTATGATTGCCGAAAACAAAGTGAGCAAAAAACACCCAAAAAAAACATGCTCACATAAATATAAAGGAACAAAGACCATTGAACGATAAAGCTTGTCCATTCTCCCCACACAAAGGTCTTCAAACGTGATCACAAGGACGTGATCAGCATCAAGAAGGGGGGAATGTTAACCCATTCCTATTGTTAACAAGAACTACCACCATTATCTTACTTCAAGGAGTCAAGGTAGATACACCAAAGGGTCATACATTCAAGATATGTCCAAATCTACAATTTGGTCGGGCGCCCATAATGGTGTGATGGAGCATTTATGGCAATTCCCGCTTCAAGAGCATGTGGTAGCATATAGAATGAAGTCCCAAGTGATGTACTTCATGGATATATTATGAGAGTAGTCATTGTAATAGTATTAGGTCTCTTATGAGCCTAAAGTGCCGAACCGGCCACAGTTTAAGTGAGTGTGAACACTTATGGGTATATAAGAATTTCTCTCACAATATAATATACTCTCCCATTGTGCAATTGACTCTTGCTCTTGCTAATATCTCTCTCTAATGCATGCTAGTGAGTGTGTGTGAGTGATGTGAGGTGAGAGGAGGGATGAGTACCCATAGTGCAATGCGGTGGTGTGACAATGCTCGCGAGAGGTGCGGTGGAATTGCTTCTCAAGGAGTTGTAGAGCTTGGAGACCTCAAGGATTACAATCTCAGCCATTGGAAAGATCCTCACGACAGTTGCGGTTCACCAGGTAATCTCTTGTTGGATGTGTTTTAAGGGGGGTTAGGGTGAGCCATAACACAAACCTTGTGCCAAATCCTAGCATAATTCCTTACAAAGGCACATGCTCTTATTGTGGATTCAACCATGCTTATAAGTATGGTCCTAGTAGAGCGAGGATTGCCCTTGTAGAGAGGCATTCGATAAACCTTAACTTTTGAAGCATACAAGGAGGACTTATTTATATAGTCTCCCTTAATGTTGTTAGAAGGATAAAACGCCAAGACAAGGGTAGAATTCAAAGGAACATCTAAGACTGCCAATAAAAAGAAGGCCTAGGCTTCCACTTCAAAGCAAGCAGCAAAAGAGCCAGAGGCACAAGCTGTTAGCACTGCTAGTAAAATGCACAACTATGGAAGAGAAAATGAGAAAGAGAGAGAGAGAAACACTTGATTTCATAAACCCACACACACACACACACACACACACACACACACACACATGCTTACATAAGAGAGAGACAACTTGCTTTACCTTGTGATTGTACTTATAAATAGTGTTACATGAGGGTGCTTTATATAGGCACTGGAACTAGCCTCAAAGTGAGTGCACGAAAGTGTATTCACGCAAACCTTACACTTAATCAAGAGAATTTTCACATGCCCATAAGAATAACACTATATGTATGCATTTTGATGTCCCCTCAAGGAGGCTCACAAGAATAACACTATATGTATGCATTTTGATGTCCCCTCAAGGAGGCTCACAAGTGGAGATGCAACATAAATCCTACATTCAACACTCCCTGTTAACTCTAGAACCAATGATGTCATAGTAGAAGTGAAAAAACTTTCCCCTTTGCTCTGGATTTCATGCCTCATTGTACTACATCTCTCTGATGAGCTATCCGCATTTGACCTACTACCTTAGATCATAATAAAAAACTTCGGTCCTCTAAAGAAGAAAATGACTGGTCCTTTGGGAGCGACCTATGACCAATCTAGATGTTGTCGCCCTAGATCTCCTCAGCACCAACGTGCACTCTAACATTCTTAATGAAGACCACCCCATCCAGACAATAGGGGAAAATCAATCTCCCTCTTCCTTCCACATCTCCCTCTACATCCAAATAGATGTAAAAGGCTAGCTCAAGACTAGAAGGACCACTCAACATCAACAGATGCCATTGCATCCACCAAATTCAATGTTAGCTTTAATGAAAGGAAATCTATAAACACTCACTCACTTAATGTCCCATAGATGAAAGAGAACACATGGGAGAGAGAGAGTGTAGAAGGCTAGTTCACGAGGAGTAAGAGCTCAAGGTACAATGAAGTACAAAATTAACAATAACCCTAAAGTGAGGATGAGGTTGCTTATATAGAGTGTAGAAGGCTAGTTCACTAGGAGTAAGAGCTCAAGGTACAATGAAGTACAAAATTAATAGTAACCCTAAAGTGAGGATGAGGTTGCTTATATACTACCTATTAACCCTAAGGTGCCCATTCACACCAAATGGCCATGCCAAAAAACCCAGTAGGATAAAAGTTCCTGTAGTGTAAGTGTATGACCTCATAGTATAGTACTACCAAATATCTAACAAACCCCCTTATAGTATGAATGTGAGATTACAGAGATTCCAGATCAATCTCTAAAAGGGAAGAGGTACAAAGTTTTGTGGAAGGCCTCAAACTTTTCACGTGATAAGATCTATCATAGTATCATGTAAACTCTAATAGATCAAATTGATCTCTTCTACATGGAGCCTCTCTCTGACATAGTGGTAATACACTTCAATGTGCTTGGTCTTACCATTGCACTCTAGCTCTTAGAGGAGAATAAGAGTGGATTCTAAAAGGATACAAAGATTCTCCATCCACCTTCTCAACCATACACATTCAATTGTCATAGTGAATGATGCTCTATATTTACCTTCACAAGACGATGTTGCCATAGATGGTTGTTTCCTACTTAGCCAAGATATGTATGAGTTGCTAAGAAAGAAAAAAATTCAAAATGTGGACTTTCATGTATCATAATTTCCTACCCAATTAGAATCACTAAAGGTCTGTACTTCTAAATCACCTTCCTTGGCACATAAAAATTTAAGGTCTTAAGTGCCTTGAAAGTATCTGAAGATACGTTTAACTACCTACTAATGCTTAGTTCCTGGGAAATGCATGAACTTTGAAAGTTATGACACACCATACTGGATTTCTAGCCGAGTTGTATAAATAGATTAGGATCCAACAGTTTGATCATAAGTGGTTATGACACACCATACTGGATTTCTAGCCGAGTTGTATAAATAGATTAGGATCCAACAGTTTGATCATAAGTGGTTATGACACACCATACTGGATTTCTAGCCGAGTTGTATAAATAGATTAGGATCCAACAATTTGATCATAAGTGGTTATGACACACCATACTGGATTTCTAGCCGAGTTGTATAAATAGATTAGGATCCAATAGTTTGATCATAAGTGGTTATGACACACCATACTGGATTTCTAGCCGAGTTGTATAAATAAATTGGTGGCTGATGCCTTTGGTGCTAAGGTTTCTATCTTTGTGCAAGCTTAGGGGACTTTTTGATGCGCTTGGGAATCCAACTTTGGTATTACCTTGGTAGTACTCTTGTGCTTGTAGTAATATTTTTGGAACCCACACTAGTTGACTTGTTGGAGTACTTTGAGGAACTTGCAAAGGCTTTTGTGGATGGTTTTGTGAAGTACTTTTATTTTTCCTTGGCCTCTAAGTGTTGCGTTGAGGAAAAGGCTTTGATGATTGAGGCAGGATCCAACAGTTTGATCATAAGTGGTTATGTCGAATGGTTCACTGGCATCCTATAGACTAAGTTTTACACCAGGTTCCATCGTGTAGAAATTTGTTTATAACTTTTCATGTTCAACATCTTGAGCAGTGCTTTGATCTACTTTGATTGCTTAATGACTATACCCTCATCATGCTATATAAAGTACAATAGTGCAAAAGACCAAGATTTGACACCTCAAAATTTGAGGCAAGATCAGCCTTGAAGGGTGTAGTGAAATTCTGATTAATATCTATTATAGCATGTCATCTACATAGAGATAGAGAATAAGCAAATGTTGCTTGTCCTTTTTCACATATAACATGCTTTTCATAGCACTATTTTGAAATCCATGTCTATTCAAATAGGCATGACTCTTATGGTACCAAGCTCTAAGAGCTTATTTCAAACTATATAAAACTTTTATTAAGCTTGCATACTTGCTTTTCTTGACCAAGTTGGGCAAATCTAGCTAGTTAACTCACATAAACTTCTTTCTACAAGTCACACCATTTAAGAATGTGGTTTTGATTTCCAATTGATGCACTTTCCATCCATGATGTGGGTGATAAAGCAATAACAAATCAGATAGTGGTCATATGGAAGAAAGTGGGAGCGAAAGTTTCACCATATAATTAATCCAATTCAGCATAAAATTTTGCAGCAAGTCTGCCAATGGATCCATTTGTCTTTCTTTTGATTTTGAAAACCCACTTAGTACTAATAGTTTTCTTGCCATTTCAACTTGCATGGCTTTCACCCAATTTTGATTCTTGAGCCTCTTCAAAAGACTCAAGTTCATCTACATCATGTAGTGAACTAAGAAATGTAAACTCACCAATCTGTTAAAGAAGTGGTTTGAGCATTGGATCTAGTTTTACTCTACAATGGATCATCTGCAATTTCTAACCCATCTATGCGCAACCGTAGATTCATTTATTTCTTGCTAAGCTTTATTGTATCTTCCAGCTAATCTAAATAGTGGTGCATCAATTTCTTGAGCATTCCCCCTAATATAAGCAAGGATCGGTATGCAAATCTACTGAGAATTCACAAGTAATAACCCATCAAACATGTCTAGAGTATTGCATGATTATTGAATTCCATCATTGGATAGAATTATCTATAAAATACAACATCCCTACTGACAATAATCTTCTTAGTGAGAGGATTGTAGAGACAATAATCTTCATTTTCAGTACTATAATTATTAAAAATGCATTTCATTGCTTTTTCACCAAGCTTAGTTCTCCTTTGTACTAGCACAGGAGTATATGCCAAATAACCAAAAACACATGTGTTCAACCTTGGGTTTTTGATTGCACTAAGCCTCATTATAAGGAGTGATAGTCTTCAAAGATTTAGTGGGGAACCTATTTTGTTGTGGTGTATAAGGAGTTGTAAACTTTTTCTTAATTCCTTTTTGGGCCAGAAAACTTTGAATATATTAGACATATATTCCCCCCCCCTCTTTGAATGGAGAGTTTGAGATTTTAAGCTAGTTTCATTTTCAACCATAGCAACAAAGTGTTAAAAATGAGAAAATACCTCTAATTTTTCTTTGATTTTTCTTTCATAGTATAAGACCAATTCTACTTGCTACTATAATCATCAATGAATGTAACAAAGTATAAGTTTTCTCCCAAAGAAGTAGTCCTCACTGGACCACACACATCATTGTGTATGAGCTGCAATTTGTGATTAGCTCTATTTGCTACATTATTTGGGAAATGTTGGTGAGAAATTTTGCCAAGGATGCATCCTTCACAAAAATATCATCGAGTTAAGGAAGATCCTCTAACATCCTATGTCGCTCTGCAAAAGCATCAAACCACCAACAAAAGTGTGGCCAAACCTAGCATGCCACAATTACATTAGAAGTGTTTGACAAACAAGCAATATCACACTTATTATACACGTCCAATTTGCAAAAACCACTTGTGGTTGAAGATCCGGTAAGCATAATATGTTTATCCTATTCTTTGTCAACAATGCATTTATTATCTACAAATTCAACATTAAGATCCCCCTTGCTAGAGTGGCCACGAAAAGCAGATTCTTTTCAATACTTAGAACAAAAAGTATATTTTGAAGACAAATATCCTCACCATTTATAGTAGTGAGAACTATCTCACCAATACCTTTGAGATAGTTCCCACCACTTATAGTAGTAAGAACTATCTCACTAATACATTTGACGAGTAAGAGGCATTATTAGCACACGTAACAATGTGACCATCTTGTGTAGTCTCCATATTTTGGACCAAACTTCTTTGAGAAGTTACTTGCTTTGAAGCGGATGTGATTTTTTGGGAAAAAAGGCAAACTTTTGGATCTTTCATGTCTCTGTGTGCTTTAAAAGCTCATCGCACCCAGTCCATTATATGCAAAAGAATATATAAGTGAACTAGCATTTGAGATTTAAAAAAATCTAATAAAGAGTAAAAGGCATATAACATACATTATGAGGAGACTATTTATGATCATTACATTTCAAAACTATATAAATGGTTAGTGTATTTAAACTTACTATTTCAGTGTCCCACTATTAAAAAAAATGTTCCATAAATATAATATGATCAACATATTCATGCAATATGATCAACAATGATCCATAAATGTAATATGATCAATAATGATCCATAAATGTAATATGATCAACCATAAATCATAATACCAATCTTGTAGTTTCAACTCAAAAGCAAAACAACATAGAATTCTCATAACATACATGGTAAGCATATTTAACATCACTTGTGTTTTAATGAACCTTGACAGCACAACATATCAATACAAAAATAACAATCCCATCTCCTAAATCCAAATCAACAAGTCCAAAAAGATACTTTCCACGTGACTAATAATCCAAACTAACAATCCCAAAAAGACATTGTCCACATGACTAACAATCCAAACAATTTGCTTGTGCTAAGGCTTGGATGATTCGTTCTCTTGAGATTGCATGTGTCACCACTTTGAATCTCCCCGTTGAGAAACTTATTATAAAATTCCTTGTGTTTTTTGACACACACATAGAAGCACATCATAAGTTCACATACTCTTGCCATGCATCCGCATCCTACAAGCATATCAAACACTAGTCATCCTTCTTAGTGAAGATTGCCAACAACCACTATTAAAAATGGTCACAAGATACACATACAAGGTCTCACACATGTGAGTACTCTTGCATACATAGAAGATCACACACATACACTCTCGCACACTTACTCTCGAGACCACACATACAAGGTACCACATTCATACAATGACATACATGCTATTGATTCATACAAGGTACCACATTCATACAATGACATACATGCTATTGATTCATCATAAATAAGTGATTAAAAAGCAATGCTAAGAGAACGTGCACTTTTACCCCCTGGACTAAAATAATCAATATTGGTAATTATAAACTTGAATCGCGATACTCAAAAGATAATTTATTATTTTCCTCTAACCCTTGAACTAAAATCATTAATATTGGTAATTCTGAACTTGAATGAGGATACTCAAGATAATTTATTATTCCCCTTTTTCCAAACATTCGATCTCGGAGGTAACTTCATACTTTTTGGTTTATGAAATACAATAATCAAAGCCTGGGACATCCATTGGAGGTAACTCTTCATACTTTTTGGTTTGTGAAATACTTGAATAAGACTGGGGAAAGTGTATCTTTCATGCATTGAACTAGTGCAAACATAAGAGCTTATCGTTTTCAAGTCCAAGATTAGAAATTTGAGCATGGCCTTTTGTGTGACTTTTACTGTGGTAACACAACATCCTCGTCGAGAGAAACTCAAGTATGACCTTTTGTAAGACTTACAAGTTGTGCCAACATGGAAGACAATATGACCTATGTTGTCATCAATTGTCACCAAGACCTTGCAAGTTGCTACTATGCTCCTTGTTGTGGTAAGGACCTTGTGAGTGTAAACAAACTAAAGACAAACAAGATAACAATAATAATAAAACACAATAGCATGAAACATCAACAATAGACATACCTATTAAATGAAACATTTTACAAAGGGTTACAACCCTTTGCAATGTTTGAATAAACTCTATGGGTTCATAGTAAAAGAACTCGATTACATGCTTCCCTCTGTAGTTATCTCTCAATTTGTTAAATGATTAAGTATTAGATTAAGTCAAATATCAAGTACTTAGTTTCGTCCATGGTTTCAGTTTAGAGAAACTAGCCTAGCTAGTTCCTAACAATCCTTGAATTCTTATGCCTTTCAAAGTGCATATGAGCACACCTACCTTCCCTCTTAGGTAAATATCTTCAAGAAATTGATGCTCTTGAAAATGAAAGAAGAGCAATCTGCAGCAATTCCTTCATTGATGAGACTAGCAATCAATCCTTAGTGGTGGTGAATGCCATCATTGCGGGATTGGCCATCCCAGACTCCTTGCAAGTGATGACCCTTCTCATAGCACTCCCTCCTACATGGAGATCATTCATCACGACCCAATAATCAATAGCAAATCAACTGATACCTCATACGATTAGCAAAATTAGACAAGAATAGACAATGAGGGGACATTCTGGAAATTTAATTGGAGCATTTAAGTCGATGGCAATGACCATATGGATCTCAAAAACTCTGTGTAGAACCTTTTACATGGCAAATAACTACATTAATTAGCCAAGAACTAACTTCAACCCCAATTCCTCTTGGCCCCCACTATCATCATATAGAGGGTCCAGATAGCCTTCCCATTTAATGGGCTCCTAAGAGGACTGGTCCAGTGCCATTACTTTCATAAAATTGGACATATTGAGAGGGAATGTGGAATAAAACAGCAGGATCTTGGGCAACAATCAAGGCCATGAGCTCAAGTCTGGATTGCACAAGTTTGACAGAACTTGGATCAAGATGATGCCACAATAGAGGAGCCCTAGAGTGATCTCGATAGACATGTCTGAGGGATGCATCTAGAAAAGTTTTAACAAACTAAGTTTCCTTGCTCAAATTCAAGAACTTTTCGACCACTTTAATTGGTTCATTCTGATATATGTGGGCCTATTCCATCCAAATCCTTAATGGGCTATCACCTCAGCTTTACTACTGGTGTCACGTTCCTCAAGAACAAGTCTGAGGTGCGCTCATAATTCATGGCATACAAAGCACTCCATTAGAACAGACAATGGCGAAAATGCATCAAAGGAGTGAATCATAACTTATTGTGTCAAATACATGGAGTACATCATCAGGTTACTGTGCCATACAAAAGGACTGGTGGAAAATCAGCTGAGCAGAAGGATCAAAACCATTAGAACAGACAATGGTGGCAATTATGCATCAAACGAGCTCATAGCTTATTGTCAAATACATGGAATAAAGCATCAGCTTACTGTGCCATATTACCATCCACATCAAAATGGCATCGCAAGAAAGGAAGAAAAATATGACTCTGATGGAGGTAGCGAGATCAATGATGAAGGATGTATACCACAACTTGCCACAGTCATAGGAGATTCTTCACATAGAACACATCAATTTAACAAGGGGATGACACAAGAAGATATAGTGGATGTGTTACATTTTATCATCAATAGCACACTGAAAGCAAATTTACCTCATCCACAGGAATGGAAGGTGCCCACTCTTGCAAGATCCAGATTCATAAAATGAAATGCACAGTCACTCTCTAGAGGACAGGCATTTATGATGTGTCTGAACTCTGTGCAGTTATCTCTCATTAATTAAGTGATTAAGTATTAGATTAAGTTAGATATCGAGTAGTTAGCTTCTTAGAGACCTCATTAAACCTGCAATACCTGCACTTTCACTGCATTTGCCCTACGTTCTCATAGAAAACAGCACAGCATGTATATTGTAACTTCACCTTTTGAACATAATATGCTTAACGCACCTAATTTCATAGAGAAATGAAGGGTCGAAGCTGCATGCTTGTTGTTGGCAGCTCAAAATCAAAACAAAAGCAATCGAGAAAACGCTACATAAATCTGTGCAGTCGAAAGCGATTAGAAACGACGCTTAACGAGCTAAAATGCACTCGAAGTTGACGTCGATGACAGGCACGGTGGCCATGAAGCCCTTGTAGGAGACCGTCCAGGCTTGGTTGGGAGCCAAGCTCTGGCCGCCGTTGATTTGGCAGACCGACTGGTGGACGTTGCCCAGAATGAACTCGCAATCCATAACTACACTGGTGGCCTTGCAGAAGGCGCAGCTGTTGAAGACCGTCAGCGTGAACGTTGAAGCGTCCTCGTAATCGGGCGCTGGCGCCGTGCTGGTAACGATCGCCGACGGGTCACAAGTGTATTCACTCGAGCAGCTGCACTTGTTATTCCATGTTGGCCCTGCTGCAGCAGCAGATCGAAATACAACGCAAGCTATGTAATAACCGCCCACATTATTACAACGCAATATCATCATCTAGCTATGCTATGTATTTTCTATTGCAAACTTGCAACCTTATACAGACCTTCTGCAACGCAACCAGAGACCATCATGATCAAGAGAATGATGTTTACTGCGACGGCCGCCGCCGCCGTCTGGCGGAGCTCTGATCGAGTGTTGCACGATTTCGCCATGACGAGCGTTTCGTAGACTATATTTGCAGCCGAGCAACAGGAGCTGGACAAGCCTTGCTTATTTATACAGGCTAATTAGGTACTCAGTTGCCCTAAACGACGACGACAAGCCTCGTGAAGAGGACCGCGCGTGCAACTTGGTGATCCAATGTAGTGCATTGTCTTTCTTTTTAGGGGGGTTAGGTGAAAGTAAAGAAAGTGAGTTGCCGTCGCCGACCCTCATCACTATCTATGACGAGGTCATATAGAAAGTGGAGGCGTGGGATCTACGACGAGGAACTGGGGCACGTTGTGTGATGGAAGGAGGGCCATCGGATGGTCGATTAAGGATTTGGGGCTTGGTTTACTTTTTGGGTAAAGCAGGGCACAACACCAAGGACAGCGGGGCGTTTTGCGCGTGAGGCGTCTCATGCAAGGCAAGTTTGAATCACCAGGTAAACCAAGGCCCTAAACCTCATGCTTTGTCTGGTGTAGTTGGTTGTTGCGGGAGGGTCTGCTGTAGTTGGCTGCTGCGGGAGGCTCTGCATCTTCACATTGAAGCATCCCCTTCTTGTTGGCATGTAAAAGGTGCGCAACGGGCTGCTCACTTTTCTCCGTCTTCAGAACCCGGCAGTAGTCATTCTCAAAATCTGCGCGTGCAACTTGGTGTACTGCATTTTGTTTCTTTTAGGTGGGTTAGGTGAAAGTAAAGAAAGTGAGTTGCCATCCCCGTCACTATCTATGACGAAGAAGTGGAGGCGTGGGATCTACGACGGAGAACTGGGGCACGTTGCGTGATGGAAGGAGGGCCATCGGATGGCCGATTAAGGATTTGGGGCTTGGTTTACTTTTTGGGTAAACCAGGGCACAACAACAAGGAAAGCGGGGCGCGTGGCGGGCATGCGAACTGTCGCATCACTAAGACGTTTTACGCTCGAGGCGTCTCATGCAAGGCAAGTTTGAATCACCAGGTAAACCAAGGCCCTGAACGGGAGTTGGCTGTTTACGGGAGGGTCTGCTGTAGTTGGCTGCTATGGGAGGCTCTACATGTTCACATTGAAGCATCCCCTTCTTGTTGGCTTGTAAAAGGTGTGCAATGGGCTGCTCGCTTTTCTCCATCTTCAAAACCCGGCATTATTGATTCTCAACCTCTACTCTCTGAGTTAACCAGGTAAGGCCCTAAGGCCCCAAATCGCATTTAGTATGTTTCTGAGGTCTTTGCTGAATGCAATATGGTTAGCAATCACACCACATAATTAGAAATCCTACTAGCTATAAAGAAATGCACGTCACAGGTTTAGGACGCCTTGGAAGGGTATTTCATCGCACAAATTCTACCCTGAATTTCACGTATGCATTGGGCCATAACCCATGCTTGCATCTTGTATGCCAAATCCGTTGTCCACACATAAGTGCTTTACAAGACCCCTTCTCGTGCTTGTAGATTCAAGGTGAAATGCATTTCCATGGGTAGATACTGACCAAGGGATGACATCCAGTTATAATGTATCCACAAAATGTATCCACAAAATACTCAATGTTGCTTACAAGGCTATTGCCATGCATCATGACGATTGGGGAGTCTGAGAGATGTCTAATTGGGATTCTGGATAGTTGATTGGAGGGGCAAGATGATTACATCGCAATTGGTTTTATACTAGGGGTTGTGTAGAGGTTTAGGTAGGGCCTCAAGAGTCTTTTCCCTATGTCTTGGCACATGGCTTGGTTTAATGTACACAGGTGGGCTTTCCAATCTTACCCTGCCATGTGCCTTCGTTTATTGTGAGCAGTAGGAGTCTCGAAACTTGCTTGCTTTTTGCACTATGTCGTGGTTTTTAAAATGCCATGTGTCATGGTTTACTATGCACAGTAGGAGCCATCAAGATTGCTTTAACCCTATCTTGGTTTACTATGCAGGGTCAAATTTGCATCATTTTGTGTCCTGCTTTGCTTTGCATAGGCACCAAGCTCACAAACTTCATTTACCTTGGCCTGGTTGCCCTGGCTTACTGTGCAAAGGGGTCAAAGAAGGAGTCCCCCAAGATTGCTTGTTTTTCCTTGCCCTAGTACACTATTCACAGGTTTAGGACCACAAGAGTATATTGTTTCTTGTTTGTAAGGCATAGAAGGATGTAGTTGACAAAGGATAAAAAACTCACAGTGGACATTGCCTAATAGGGCTTTAGTTTAGATATGGTGTGGGTAAGACGAGTGAGGGCATTGATGACATTCATTGAACATGCATTCAAGGAGGATATAGTAGATGAGACACAGATGGAGCTTGCACAGAATGTAGGAGAGGGCAAAGAAGGGCAATGTCCAATGGAAGAGAAAATAGGTGAGAGAAAAGAAACATATAATTACCTTGCTTTGCCTTGTGTCTTGGTTTCTCAAATCCCATGTGTCATGGTGTTTAGACTACTATAGGAGCCCAAGATTTCTTTACCCTACGTCCGGGTTTACTATGCAGAGTGACTCTTAGGCTTGCCGTGTCTTGGTTTTCTGTGCACAGGTTTAGGGCCACAAAGTTGGCATTGCACTTCTTTCCTTGCTTTGTTTTCAGATGTGACACAGCTAAGATGGCGTTGGAATCTAATTAAAGATGATGACCAGCCGACATGAAGACGACTGCGCGTGCAACTTGGTGACCTAATGTACTGCATTTTCTTTCTTTTTAGGTGGATTATGTGAAAGTAAAGAGAGCGAGTTGTCGTCGCCGTCGTGCGTTTTACCTCTATAGCATGTACATATGATACATGTTAGAAAGTAAGAAAAGGGCCGATGGGTGTGTAGCAGCCCGGCTACTGTCTAGTTCCACGATGAGGACTCGGGTCCGATACCTAAGGGGTACATGCCACATTGCAATACACACAGCATAGTAGGCACATAATAAACATTTTGAATTTAGGTGTAATGAACATCGGTAAATTGAATGGTGATTTTTCCAAACCTAGTGTCTTGTTGTATGCCATCATCTCCTAAACTAATAGGAAATGGTGACTGTAATGATTAATAGTCACTTAGCCAATCATGATTGTGTGTCATATGATGCATTACTCTGGTATCAAAATACTAGATACCAGACTTAGTGCTTTGGGTTTGAAAGTGGGTAGTAAATAGTTACATAGGAGAAGGTGACTCATTAGCTAAAGGATCAATTTGGAGGTTGTCACCATATTTGCTTGATAATGTGACCTTGATGAAACTTGTTGTGCTTTATATTGTGTATGGCAATGTTTTGTATACTGACCCACTTGATCATGTGCAATGCACATTCTTATTGTAGGTAACTCATGGAGGAGGTCTAGAACTTTAAAATGCTTGTTTACGCCCTTGGTTGTATGATTTAGAAGTAGGTGAATTATAGGTTTTTGTGTCATGGCTGCTTAAGGACCTGAACTGTGTTGTCTAGGTTGTATTCTAAGGCCTATAGAAATGTTGAGCTTTTCTAAAGGGCTTGGAAAAGCTAGTTACTATGGCAAAGGACGAAGTACTGCACCATGAGGGTGTCACACCCCTCATGACCACTTCTTGGAGGATTCTACTAAAAGTGTGAAATTTCCCATGGAAAATTCGGTAGTCACAAAGGATTGCCATGTTCACTCCTAGTTCATTTTTTTGTCGGATAATTTTCATCTTAGTTCACTTAACCCTAGTTCACCCCGAGTTCACTTTAGAATCTGACGGTGTAGATTCAATAAGGATCGCGAAGCATTTTTCCAACCATAGATCCCTCCTGAAACGTGGTGTGTCACATAGTCACAAGGGTGGGAGGGCGGTCAAGAGGATGGTGACGAGTACTGGTTCAGGAACTGGTTCAGGAAGTACAAGGCCGACAATGGCAACTTGGTCAACAAGTGCATGCCATTCTTCAACAAATAAGGCAGCATTTTGATTTCCAGACATAGACAAATTTGTGCAGCTTGAGAGGCCATGCCATGTCATTCATATAATTGGGCTAAGGTTGTCCACATTTGATTTAATGTCGTGTAGGGCGCCCAGGCTATCATGAATTGAACCTGGTAATTCCCCAGTAGTACTCGGATTTCAAAACTATAAAGCTTTTGCCATTTAATTTTTCTATTGCAGTGAAGCGTGGAGGTAGATTAGTGGTTTCTTGGTTTTGATCAGAGGCTGTTGGTTTAGTTAATTTAATACAAAAATATTATTAGAAGATATGGATTAAAATTAGAATCTAATACCATGTAATTAATCCTTATTTTATGTACTTAATTATTCAACATACACAGAGATTACCAAACTACACACTTGTTAATTCATTAGGAGGGTTTTGCCCAATAGTTACAAATTACAAATGTGATTGTTTGATTGGCGACCTTTGAATGGGTCGCATCATTTTGGTTATCCAATGTAGTGCATTTTGTCTCTATAGCATGTACATGATACATGCTAGAAAGTAAAGAAACTGAGTTGCCCTCCCCAACCCAGCCCGTTTTTTAGCATTTTGGCCATAAAACTTACAAAATCTTAAAATCCCATAAAAAATTACACTAAAGTACAAAAAAACTTGTTATATTTCACAAAACCCATCAATTTTAAAGGGCAAGGACTCCCTTAAAAAATCAAGCCTACTCCCCAACCCAGCTGCCCAATGACCAACCATCCAATGTACTACATTTTATCTCTATAGCATGTACATGGTACATGCTAGAAAATAAAGAAAGGGTTAGATACATCATTTTTTTGCAATGCGCTAGAGTTGGCAAATGGCCTTGTTAGTGTATGTTATCTCGATACATGTTAGGAAGAAAAACAAGTATGTGAGATACTTCATTTTGCTATGGTGTCCTACCATTGAATGGAAACGTTATGACTTATGACTGTGGGAATAAAGCTTGTGACTGTGCGAAACGTTATGACTTATGACTTATGACTGTGGGAATAAAGCTTGTCAAGAAGTGGACACAAAACATCATGCATTAGGTAATCATATAATTGCTTGCAATTCCACATAAAAGTCTATGATATTATGCACCAATGCACTTGATAATGTGCTAGTACTTTCCTAATATGAGTGAATAATATACCTTTTGTTTCCATGAAGCTTTGATAATAATGAAAAGTGTATAAGATTAGCATGGCACATTAATAAAAACATTTCCAAATTCTTCTTCTAATCCTTTTTTGTTGTAGATAAAGCATCTCATAAGATTGCATCATGCTTGCAATTCCACATAAAAGTCTATGATATTATGCACCAATGCACTTGATAATGTGCTTGTACTTTCCTAATAGTATTATGAGTGAATAATATACCTTTTGTTTCCATGAAGCTTTGATAATAATGAAAAGTGTATAAGATTAGCATGGCACATTAATAAAAACATTTCCAAATTCTTCTTCTAATCCTTTTTTGTTGTAGATAAAGCATCTCATAAGATTGCATCATGCAAAAAATGTTAGTTCAACATGCCTACCCACTATTAAGCATACTTCCAATTGCTTCTAATCCATTTTTTCCAACTACTTACATGGCATATGTTCATGATTCCTAAAGCATGCATGCCCCAATGTGGACTCAAAATTCAAGACCACATCCTTCCTCTTTTATTGTCGAGAAGTAATTTGAGTAATGATTTTGATAAAGTGTTTTTTTAAAGGAGATCTTATTCCATTCCTAGTTGTGCATATGAATTTCACCCAACTACACACACACACACACACACACACACCCCATACTACTCACCACACACACGCCCGAGTACCACAATCGGATACCATCCTTTCCAAATATTGACCACTTTTTATGCAGCACACAAGCATGGGATGAAGTTAGTTGGTCAGCTGCTTGCTGCTGCTGATGGAGGGAACACCCTACACAACTTTGGTAGAACTAGGTGTCACAAGTTGAGTTGCGACCTTTGATGTCTACACAAGTAAGTGTGCATAAGGATGATGATTCGAATGATGACGGCCTAAAGTGTGATTTTGAGCGATACATTGAGCATTAAATTAGGAGAAATACTAATGGTTTTTTGAGTATTACGAATAAAATAATCAAGAAAAAAAATGGTCCAATGGGATAGTAGCCTAGAAGTTAAATGTTTCAAAAGCAAGCAAGAGCTTGTTGGTTTGTCCCTTGGAACACACTCGTGAAAATGTTCCAGAAGTGTGATGCCCTTGCTTTAATCTAGCCATCCACATACTAAGGTCATGGTTGTTTTAAAGCCTAGATTCTCATCACCATTGTGAACACCACAATGGTTATTACTTGTGGGTATAAATTCCCCATTTTAGATGTGTTAAGGTGGTTGCATGTTGTATGTGTCAAGATATTATACACGGCGATATCAAGGCTTTTTATACACTTAGAAAAAAGTTACATTGAATTCAAAAGCCTTATGGTGGTAACATAAGAAAAGGGTAGTCAAACAACATATCCCAAGCATCAAAGCTTAGTTTTTAAAGTCAATGCCAATGATGTTTATTGTCACTCAAGTGATGCTAGGTTTGTCGTTGAAAGCTATCACACTGAATTTCACTCTTCACCTCCATTTCATAGTCGCCTCCATTTAAAATATTGAAAATGCATGGGGGAAGATTTATTTCATAGTCGCCTCCATTTAAAATATGAAAAATACATGGGGGAAGATTTATTTCTAGTCTTTCTTTCCCCTTCTCTGCATGTAATTCTTCTTTAGTCTCACTAGCTTGGATACCATTAAATTTATAGACTTGCAATGCTAGTTATTACTAGTTTCACTCTCTAGGATCCTATAGGATGAAGAGGTTGGCCCCACATCAAATGGGTGGTCATATATTCCATGGCTAGCTTGTATTCTTCCACCAACTCCTTGTAGTGATATTTGTAGTCTGTATGCTTTGTCTTCTCATGGTGCCAAGGAGACCTAGTGAGAGTTATGCAAGACTGATTATCCATGAACAAAAAAAAGGATGAGATGGCTCCAACTACAAGTTTGGTGAGTACCAACACTGCAAGTTCAACTAGAAGCTCAGTGAGACGTAGCATGTGTAACCATACTCCTTCTTTGGCTATAAGAGTGCTAGTTATATACTTTTCTTTTTTGAAGATAGGGCCACCAAAGATTTATTCCTTAATTTCCAAGATGCTATCCAAACAGTTGTTCAAGACATGAACACATTATCTAAACAGTTGTTCAAGACATGATTGCAAGCACTTGTGCATTATACACATAACCAAAGTAGTGTAAGCCATCACAAGTTTGACGAGACATCACAGCTCTCTAGTTTTCACATAAGTTAAACTCTTCCTGCCACATGTATCCTAGCATGAGGTCTTCTCAACTTCTTAGGGTTATGCCCAATTTTTTCAAGATCTTTCCCTCTAAAGGTCATTATAATTTTTGCCTATGGTCAAGTTAAGATCCTTCCTTGTTGGCCATTTTTGGCCTAGGTTTATATCCTTATGATTAAGGATATATAAGGATTAAGTTTATATCCTTATGATTAAGGATTCATAAGGTACTTAATCTAGGATCCTTGTTATCAACGCACGTATCATCTAAGTTTATATCTTTGTTTTTGGTCGAAATGCCTGCAACAAGTGGCGCTCTCCACTTAGGTATCATCTCCTTGTTCTATAATTTCCTCACACACACACACACACACACACACACACATGTATGTATGTATGTACATACACACATATATTTGGGTTTAATGGGGTCAGTTGATCATGTGAGGTCTTCTTGTCTTATGTGAGGCCCATAGAGGATGAAGATAAATGAGAAATTTTATTAAAGAGGTGCTCTAACCATGAGGTTTTGCATTCTACCCATGATGAAGCTCATAAAAAAAGGGACAATGTGCCCTCCAGAAGTCGGCACGTGCACACATTGCCCCTTCTTTTTTTGCATTGGTGGTAAGGCCTACACATTGCCCTGTGCCCATATCATTCTGACATTGGCCCTCACCACCAGAGCATTGACCTCTATTGAGAGAATATAGAGAAAATTATAAGAAAGAGGAGGGGCATTCATCTCTATGGGGAGGCATTCACATATATGTATGACCAGCCTCCCTCTTACACATACATTGTCATGAAGTATATCATATATATATACATAGAAGAGCATAATTTTTATGGTGGGCCTATCTCTTAGACATACTGTATATATACTTTATAAGAGAATACTTTCTTTCTTGGGCACACTATATATATAGAACCTTACTCAAAGTACAAAACTATGTATTGATTTGGAAGATTTAATACATATCATTTCTATGATTAATGTATGGCTACACAAATTTGGTGGGCATCCTAAATCATCTATCGCTTCTTGGGATAATTTTATAGAGATGAGATGTTCTTGTGAGTACCAAAGTGTTAGCATAAAGGGGTCATAAGAGGTCAATATGGTTAAAATTTAAATTGGTGTAAATAGGAAGAAGAGAAAAAAAGGAGAGGAGATATAGCAATGTGAGTACAAAGTAAATACCAAGAAATGAACGAGTATGAAGGGGTCATAAGATGCCAACACAATTTCTATTTAAATTGGTATATGGATGAAGAAGAGAAAAAAAGAAGAGGAGATAGCAATTGGTCTAGCAAGAGGGAATAGCAAAAAAGGAGAGGAGAAAGAAATAGATACATAAATGGAGACTAAGAAGCTAGTTTGAGAGACCTTAAGTGTTGAGCAATGGAGTACTAGAGTTGGAGGCCATTACATGTAGATAGAGTAGAATTAAAGGTGATTATGTAAAAAAGTTAATAGCCATCATGTAAATGATGGAGCAAAATTGGAGGTAATCATGTGAAAAAAAAGTTGAAGGAAATTGTGTTGATGCATTTTTGTGCAGGCAAGTTTACATATATAAAAAAGGCATATATAGAAATTTATTAAAGCTCGTAAGTACCCATGAGAATGTTGATCGTGATATTGTTATGTGTATGGTGTAATACTTATTAAGAGTATATCGTCTTATGTATATAATATTATACTTTTTACAAATTTAGAGCATATCATTGTAATACCGGTGGTCACTAATTCATAGCTTCCATTTTAGGCTTTGTATATGATCTAACAACAATGATAAGCTCAAGCACTAAAGCTCCCCTCATTATGCAACTATGTTGTGTTTTACCAAAGTTGCTCATGTATAGGTTGTTTGCTAATTGTCTATGCAGGATTAGGTAATATGTAAGTACTAATTATGTGAATTACATATTTCTAGGTATATGTTGCAATACAACTTTCGATCACAAACAAGGAAATTATTAAGTGAGATAGAAGTAAGCAATACACAACATTCAGTGGTTGAGAAATCAATAATAGTCCTCATCCCTACCACTTCACAAGTGGAATCATCAGTCCCTACAACTTCAAGTGCAAGAAGACGTGATGGAACCAAGTGATGCATTAGGGTTAACACAAAATATTACTAATGTAGAAAAAAATGAAAGACACAAAGAGCAATAGCAAGCAACTCTCATTCCTCGTGGGCTTAGGACACAGATGCAGCTTGGCCTTCTTCAAGACTCCTTGTTAAAGTTCTATGTTATGAGGGAGAGATCCACCTCTAATTCCATTGTGTTGTTTAGTTTTGTGAATGAAGTTGTTAGGATGGCACAAATGGATGTGATCAATCTTATGGATAGATTTGACATAGCCAGCTATTTTGAGGCTATTGTACCAGTTCTTATTAGGCTTGGGGAGGACTTTATTCAAGTGAATAATGATGACATGCAAGAGTAGGGTCCAATGTGGAAAAGAATCAACACTATATTTGAAGAAGAACTCCCTAATGATGGATGGTCAGATTTGAGAGAAAAAAGGATTTTGGTAAGGGATGGTAATCATCACCTCAAAGCTTGGTTATCTTGTATCAACAAGCGTAAGTGTTAAGGTCTTCACTCTATGAACTAGAGAGTACAATTTCTTGGTACTATTTATCCTCAATTCTATATAACATTAATGGATTATATGCAGCTTATGCAAATGAGAGATCAAGACATATAAGAGTTAAGTGTAAGTTTTTGGATGTGGCCCATGGTCAAGAGGGAGAGCTATTACTCACACTCAGTGGGGTAAATTGGTAAGCACTCATTGCGTTTTGGAGCTAAGTAAATGAACAACAGAGTTTTGCCTCTATGAGGATTCATGTTCCTTTCACTCTTGGATATATGAACATATAATATTTTGTGTGTGCAGCATTATGAAGATTCATGCACCTTCCACTCTTGGACATGTTCCAAAAATTTTAGATGGCAACAAAGAGAGTATAATGACAGCTCTCCCACCAGAGAATCGATTAATAATTGAAAGAGAAATAATTCTAGAGATAAGAAGTACACCTATCAAGCCTTGGTATAATAGCCTGAATTAGGTGATGGCCCAATTGGTCTTCAAGGCATGTGTTTAGTTGCTCAAGACACTAAACCAATTGATGGTTGTCTTATAGAGGTGACTCAACAAGCATGTTTTCCTTTGTGTAACCTAGGAGGTTTTCCATGAGGCCTTAATGGCTAAAACTTTTGTGCTTAATCAAGTACTTGGAGGTGAAGAATATGAAAAGAAAAACACACTTGCTTTGAAAGAAGTGGAAAAGGTATGTATGGCAATATTAGCTTTCGATTATGTATGTGAATAACTATAAGAGGTTGGATAAGATTCTACGTAATTGGATTATAGAGATTCATCAATAGGGCATACAAAACCACTACTATTTCTAATCCAAACAGTGGCCTTGGTTTCTTTTGAATCTTGTTTAACATTGATTGGATTAATAAAAAGGCAATGAATGACTTGCAATGGATCACGGGCTCAACAATTAGTCCTATAAGGTATATGTGTTATACTTTCACATTATTTCGTATTATTGCTTTCACCTTTGTTGATTGTGGTGTATGTAAAAAAAACTTTAAGTTCCACGTACGAAAAAGGAGATCTTGAAAATCTTAGCAAGGCCTAAACACTACAACAGAATGAGGGTCTAGCAGCGTTTTTATAACTAGAAGGGTAGCTAGGTGTTGAGCAGTGACTTCTATTTTTGCTACTGAGCAGCAAACGCTCTGCACAACAAAAAAAGAGATGGGGCAGACTCGGGAGTCTGCACAGGAGTCCCCAGTCCTGCCCCAGCTCTTTAAAAAAAAAAAACAGAGTCAGTTTTAGATTTATAACACAAACACAAATATAAGAAACACATACACTGTGGAGAATGCAATTGAGTCCAAAAAGCTATTATATTTTAGAAATTGTTAGGTCTTTGGCCATGTATACATAAAGTTTTTACAATGAAGAGGTATGAAGAGGTGTCTAATTGGAATCCTCATCGTATTCCGAGTGATCTTCATCTTCTGATTCCTCGTCCTCTTCACTTGCTTCACGTTGATAATCTGGATCGGCCTCCTCCTCTTCTTCCCCTTCATCCTACATACATGCCATCAAGCGTAAGGTAAGCAAGAGCATTAAAATACAATTAGACATAGAAAAGAGAATGGTTTAGGCTCACTACCACATCTTCTTGAGTCACCAAAACGGGCTCATCCAAGTGTACACCTCACGTATGCATCCATGCCCACAATTGCGGATGGGGGGCTCTATACCCATAGTCATAATCCTCCTTTGATGGGTCACACCCAACAACCTCCCTCTACAAAAAACAATTAAGAAAATATATCAAGAAAACAATATAGTACAAAATGTCCAACAACCTCTTCCTTATCCATACGGCCTATGCATAGTATATGCATACCCTATGCATAAGGCTGTATGCATACTGTTAAAACCCTAAGATCTTTCTAGATAATTGTTATGCATAAACATGTATAAATCAAGCATAAACTCATCCACCCGACTACCCTCGAGCCCAAGGGATGCACACATAAAATATAATGAAATACATCATATCTCTACCTTGATGTCCCATACCATCAAGAGGTATAACTCCAATACAATAGCATGTATCTATAGTGTGAAATGGTAGGTGAGTAGATATGAACCTCTACAAGAGAGCATAACATAGCCTTGGCCTCACAAGCCCCAAGCCTCCAAGCCTCCCTTGATGAGTGTGTCCCATGTCCCTCTTATATAGAAGGGCCCTCAAGTGACTCTTGACTCTCCATTTCCCATGTGTGACCCTTGGATGCCTGACCCTAACCTTAACCCTTAAGGTTAGTCCTAACCCATGCTCCACTAGAGCTTGTTCCCATGCTCCCATGCTCACAAGCCTCCTAGTATATGTACACATAATGTGCATATAACATACTTCCCCTCTCTCAAAACATTGCACTCTTGTGTTAAAATTACAGCAATGTGATGAGCTTTGGTGGATCAAATACTAAAATCAACATCATTAACAAAGTGATTAGACGATAATTAATTAGTGAGGAATTAACAAATAGCTTAATGTAGGCATGGATAATAAAAAACCAAAAAAGTGATTAGATGATAATTAAGATGTGATAAGATGATAATTAAGATGTGATTAGTGAGGAATTAACAAATAGCTTAATGTAGGCATGGATAATAAAAAACCAGCAAATTCTCTATAGGCCAATGCCTCAATTTATAGAGTTTACATCCAAGCATCTAATCCCACTGATTTCTCCTTGATTCACTCCACCTCTTTTCCTTGATTCTCTCCACCTCTCCTAGAATATCTCCACACCTCCCAAAATATCTCCACACTTCCTTAATCTTCTCATGCTACCCTTTATTCTCTCCCAGTAGATTCTTCTCACCTTTTCACAGGTTCTCTCACATTTACAGACCACAATATCTAGGAGATAAATTTGAGCATTTTCCTTTTGACAAAGTCTGAAAATCTTTAGGAACTCTTAAATAAACCAATGCTCCTGGTTCAAAAGACCAAATTGAGCGCCCTCTAAGTATTAAATCGTGCTATATCCTGAGCACTCCTGATAGAATCTCAAGCTTCAGTCAACATTTCCTGCATATCACGCAAGAAATCCCTCGATGCATCAAGCTTGATGTCCTTATTAAGACCGACATCAATAGGTGCCCTGGATTGATACCCATACATAAGCATGAACGGACTAAAACCAATAGCCATATGTTTAAAATTGTTATAGGCAAATTCCATCATTGGAAGATATTTTTTCCAATTTGATGCTTTTCCAGAGACATATGCACGAAGCATATCCTCTACAATCTGGTTCATACGCTCTATTTGCCCATCAGACTATGGATGATCATAAGAATTCATACTCAAAGTAATTTCCTCGTTGTAAACCATTCGGAATAAAGTAGGAAAACATAGCATTATGACAGCAGGAATCAAGGATTCATCGGCGCCCCGATGTATCCACATCTGCACATGGAATAATCGACATTCCGAGTTACCCATATCAACATAGAGAGTCATCAGCATCTCAATAAGTCACATATGTCCATCTGTAAACCATCAGGTTGACTGTATAAATCACCTAAAGTATGGAACTAGAGAAAGAAATGCCAATAAAGAAAAAATCCAAATTTCCTTAATCCGAACACAACAAGATAAACTTGTTGAACTCTAAAGAAAGAGATTTCAACAAGTGAAAATGTCGACGAGATTACACTCAGGTGGTACATAATTTGTAAGCTCATATACTAACTTCCATTTTTTTTCTATGCATAGTTTATTATTCCAATTGCTATAGTTGGTTGTGGAGACAAGAAGGTGAGAGAGGCTATTTACAAAATGGGAAGCTTGGTGAGGTATGAATCTTCTCTTCAATTCACTAAGTTATATTGCTTATTTGGAATTCTCATATGCTCACAAGTTATGTGTTGTTAAATAGTACACATAATTGCTATGTATGTAGGTACATATCCTTAAAGGAGATAGATCCTACATCCATTGAGATGGCTCATCTCAATGCTATTGAGGTAGTGCGTATGATCAATGAGAACTTCCCTAGAACAATTCTCATGAGCCAATTGCATCTTGTGGTGCATTTGGTTGATGAAGTGGCGTTGTGTGGTGTTGTTTATGTTCAATGGATGTTTTTTCTTGAAGGTTCATGAAAACCTTGAAGGACTTTGTGAGACAAAGAGCAAGGCCAGAAGCAAACATGGCAAAGGGATGGTTGATGCAAGAGTCTCTTGTCTATATCTCAAAACATCTATCTTGCATAGATCCTTCCATGCCACGATTGTGGAGCAATGAGGAGGATGACCGACTAATCACTAATGTGCCTTAGGGGAAAGGAAGGCAACGAAGGATGGACGAGGCATTATGCCACAAGGTGAATACATTCTGCATTCTAAATAGTTTCATCATGAAGAAGTGGATTCGGAGATACAAGGATGCAATCAATAGACGAAAGGATGAGAGAAGAGCTTTCAGAAGAGCAAATAGACGCTTGTCATTCCCGCCCAACTTGGAACCTCTACCAAATGTGACCAATATAGAATGGCTTCGTATGGCAATATCGATGGCATCAAAAAATGGAGAGATGATCACAAAAGAAGAGCATGAGTATGCAAGAGGATGTGACCCTCAAGTAAGTACATTATTCATCTCTATCTCATGAGTATGCAAGAGGATGTGACCCTCAAGTAAGTACATTATTCATCTCTATCTCATGTATATACCTTGTTTAATGCACTATATGAAATGTCATGCTTTTGTTTAATGTTAGTACAAACTATACAATGCAATATGGTCAGAGGGAACACACTCTTGCACGGAGCGTGTGGATTCTAAAAGAAACACATTTGATTGTGGTCGTGTGATGGTAACTTTTGAGCAAGAAAGTCGAGCTAGTAGACATGATACCAATGTCATAGAGGACAATCTTGAGTATTGTGGAACTATTCAGGATATTCTTGAGGTTGGATTTAGATAATTTAGCCTATTCATCTTTGATGTCAAATGGTTCTAGGTGATATATAGAGGTGCTCAAGTAACTGTGAAGAAACATCCAAAATGGGTTCTTTCAAATTGATTCCACCAAGTTTTGGAATGATGAGAGACACCTTTTCATACTACCTCAACACTATCAATAGGTTAGTAGCCCAACCAATCCCAAATTAAATCTTGATGTAGTATAATAAAAGTGTAACCCCATTTGCTTTGTGATATTAGGTTGTGTTTTACACCGATTAAATTGATCCAAAGTGGTGGTATGTTATACAAGTTTCCCCTCATTCAAAACATATCTTTCAAGATCAAGATGTGGAGGCCGAATGTCTGGATGATTGTGTGTCTTGTGGGGTTTTAAAGGTGGCCCTCACATCTCATTGAGAGTGGCCAGTTCATATACAACACCCAAATGTGAATGTTATGGGAGAGTCCATCTTGCATGTATCTGGATACATGGAAGGATGAGGCCAGCACCCAATGTGGATAGAGATATAGAATAAAAAATGAAATTGGGCTAAGACTTGTTTGGACCTGGAGTTGGCAAGTTGCATGCTGGTGATGGATCACAAGGTGGTGGTGGTGGTGGACATGCAAGCATGGAATCAAAGATGATAATGAAGGTAGCTAGCTAACTTTAGTGTTCAATCATGATTGTGTTTTCATAAGACAATTTTGAGATGGCTTGTAGCTAACTCAAATTAATGTTTGTATTATGCTTCAACATTGGAGAGAAAGTTGAAAATGTTGACGATAGGATTTGTTTTATGGTCTTCTCCAGGTTCATAGCTAGCCTGTTCTAAAATTGTCATCATGTTGCACTATGGTAAGAGACATTGGAGCACCATTTACTTTTGTATGCCCTATTCATGGATGCATCATTCTGATGGCATACTTGATTGAACAACTAAATAATTATGTCAATCCGAGATCGATCATATGAATATTTACATCCTCTGTGTTCTCCCTTGTTTATAAAGCATTACTTAGATTATGAACTTATGTTTTGCTAGCATGATGGATCAATGATGAAACTAGTATGGTTTTGGCATGCACGTGCTATGGAGAGACTAACCTTGAAGGGATCACCAAGCAAGTGTATAGCAAAGTTTGCTTGGGCCGATCTCCCAACATCATTGATACCCAAATAGCTTCACAATGAGGGAGGCATTGCTTCATGGAATATGCATAGTAGAGAGCTTGTGAAGTCAATTTTTCGATTAGTAGATTCGTTCTGGTGACCAAGGGTGGTTTGTGGTCACCCCCATTATGGAGCATATGCCTATGGTCATGGAGTGTGCCAAGGTGGTTAGCTTTCAATTGGGCTATTACTTGTCACTTGGCTTGTGGCTTGAATATTATCGCGAGGATTTTCCTCAAAATGTAAGTTGAAGATAATGCTTGTGATAACACTATATAAGAGACTAATCTTATATGTTAGTTTAGTAAGCATACAAGAGACTAATCTTATATAAGAGACTAATCTTAACTACTCTTATATAAGAGAATAATCTTATATGTTAGTAAGCACATAATTTAGTAAACATACATATACGTACGAAAGCACATAGTATATAATAAGTAAGTTTACTATGGTGGTATGTCTCTCACATTGGTGGTTACTTTGGTAGTGTGTCTCTTCCATCAAGAAGGATATCCAAGGTCATGGATGGACATAGAAGAAGGAGAGAAGATTGATCCACAAGCATTTTGTGCAATGAAAAGCTTCATTTTGGAGTTGCCTCCTAAGATTAATCCAAGGTATACTATTGGTCCAAGCGGTCCATATCATGGAGGGGCTGAATGGTCATCATTATTTTTCAAGTACGCGTTCTCTTAGCATTGTTTTTTTATCACTTATTTATGAATCAATAGTATGTATGTCATTCTATGTATGTGGGACCTTGTATGTGTGGTCTCGAGAGTACGTGTGCGAGAGTATATGTGTGTGATCTTCTATGTATGGAAGAGTACTCACATGTGTGAGACCTTGTATGTGTATCTTGTGACCATTTTTAACAAATGGTTGCTAGCAATCTTCACTAAGAAGGATGACTAGTGTTTGATATGCTTGTAGGATACGGATGCATGGCAAGAGTATGTGAACTTATGATGTGCTTCTATGTGTGTGTCAGAAAACACAAGGAATTTTATAATAAGTGTCTCAACAAGGGGGAGATTCAAAGTGGTGACACATGCAATCTCAAGAGAAAGAATCATCCAAGCCTTAGCACAAGAAAATCGTTTATATTGTTAGTCATGTGGACAATGTGTTTTTGGGATTGTTAGTTTGGATTATTAGTCAGGTGGAAAGTATCTTTTTGGAATTGTTGATTTGGATTTAGGAGATGGGATTATTATTTTTTCATTGATGCGTTGTGTTGTCAATGTTCATTAAAACACAAGTCATCTTAAATATGCTTACCATGTATGTTATGAGAATTCTATGTTCATTAAAACAACACAAGTCATCTTAAATATGCTTTACCATGTATGTTATGAGAATTCTATGTTGTTTTGCTTTTGAGTTGAAACTAAAAGATTGGTATTATGATTTATGGTTGATCATATTATGATTTATGGTTGATCATATTACATTTATGGATCATTGTTGAAACTACAAGATTGGTATTATGATTTATGGTTGATCATATTACATTTATGGATCATTGTTGATCATATTGCATGAATATGTTGATCGTATTGCATTTATGGAACATTGTTTTTAATGGTTGGACACTTAAATAGTAAGTTGAAATACAGGCTAACCATTTATATAGTTTTGAAATCATGTATGTTATATGCCTTTTACTCTTTATTAGATTTTTTTAAATCTCAAATTCTAGTTCACTTATATATTCTTTTTCATATATTGGATTGGGTGCGATGAGCTTTTTAAGCACACAGAGACATGAAAGATGCAAAAGCTTGCCATTTTCACTAAAAAATCACATCCTCTTCAAAGCAAGTAACTTCTCAAAGAAGTTTTGTCAAAAATATGGACCTCCCCAAGCCTAATAAGAAATAGTACACAATAGCCTCAATATAGCTGGCTATGTCAACTCTATCCCCATAATATTGATCACATCCACTTGTGCCATCCTAACAACTTCATTCACAACCAAACAACACAATGAAATTAGAGGTGGATCTCTCCCCTCATAACATAGAACTTTGACAAGGAGTCTTGAAGAAGGACAAGCTACATCTATGTCCTTAGCCCATGAGGAATGACAGTTGCTTGCTATTGGTGTTTGTCTCTTTCATTTTTTGCTACATTAGTATTATTTTGTTTTAACCCTAATGAGTCACTTGGTTCCATCACGTCTTCTTGCACTTGAAGTTGTAGGGACTATTGATAATTCCACTTGTGAAGTGGTAGGGAGGAGGACTATTACTAATTTCTCAACCACTGAATGTTGTGCATTGCTTACTTCTATCTATCTCCTTGTTTGTGATTGAACGTTGTATTGCAACATATACCTAGAAATATGTAATTCACACAATTAGTACTTACATATTACCTAGAAATATGTAGTTCACACAATTAGTACTTACATATTACCTAATCCTGCAAACAACCTATACATAAGCAACTTTGGTAAAACACAACACAGTTGCATAATGGGGGGAGCCTTAGTGCTTGAGCTTATCATTGTTGTTAGATCATATACAAAGCCTAAAATGGAAGCTATGAATTAGTGGCCACCGGTATTACATATATGCTCTGAATCTGTAAAAAGTATAATCTTATATACATAAGACCATATACTCTTAATAAGTAATATGCCATACACATAAAAATATCATAATCAACATTCTCATGGGTACTTACAAGCTTTAATAAATTTCTATATATGCCTTTTTTATATATGTACACCTGCCTACACAAAAATGCATCTACACAATTTCCTTCAACTTTTTTTTTTCACATGATTACCTCTAATTTTGCTCCATGGCTATTAACTTTCTTACATAATGGCCTTTAATTCTACTCTATCTACACGTAATGGCCTCCAACTCTAGTACTCCATTGCTCAACACTTAAGGTCTCTCAAACTAGCTTCTTAGTCTCCATTTATGCATCTATTTCTTTCTCCTCTCCTTTTTTGCTATCCCCTCTCTTGCCAGACAAATTGCTATCTCCTCTTATTTTTTTCTATTCTTCATCCATATACCAATTTAAATAGTGTTTGGGTTGGCATCTTATGACCCCTTCATACTAGTTCATTTCTTGGTATTTACTTTGTACTCACATTGGTATATCTCCTCTCCTTTTTTTTTCTCTTCTTCCTCTATACACCAATTTAAAGTGTAACCATGTTGACCTCTTATGGCCCCTTTATGCTAACACTTTGGTACTCACAAGAACATCTCATCTATATAAAAGTATCTCAAGAAATGATAGATGCTTTAGGATGCCCACCAAATTTTTATAGCCATACATTTATCATAGAAATGATATGCATTAAATCTTCCAAATCAATACACAGTTTTGCACTTTGATTAAGGTTCTATATATATAGTGTGCCCAAGAAAGAAAGTATTCTCTTATAAAGTATATATACAGTATGTCCAAGAGATAGGCCCACCATCAAAATTATGCTCTTATATGTAATATATATATAGTATACTGCATAACAATGTATGTATAAGAGGGAGGCTGGTCATACATCTATGGAGGCGACTATGAAATGGAGGTGAAGAGTGACATTTAGTGATAGCTTTCAACGAAATCCCTAGCATCACTTGAGTGACAATAAACATCATTTGTATTGACTTTAAAAACTAAGCTTTGATGCTTGGGATATGTTGTTTGACTACCCTTTTCTTATTTTACCATAAGGCTTTTTAATTCAATGTAACTTTTTTCTAAGTGTATAAAAAGCCTTGATATAGCCGTGTATAATATCTTGACATATACAACATGCAACCACCTTAACACATCTAAAATGGGGAATTTATACCTGCAAGTAATGACCATTGGTGTTCACAATGGTGATGAGAATCTAGGCTTTAAAACAACTATGAATTTAGTATGTGGATGGCTAGATTAAATCAAGGGCATCGCACTTTTGGAACATTTTCATGAGTGTGTTCCAAGGGACAAACCAACAAGCTCTTGCTTGATTTTGAAACATTTAACTTCTAGGCTACTACCCCATTGGACCATTTTTTTATTTCTTGATTATTTTATTCATAATACTCAAATCCTTATGCGCACTTGTGTAGACATCAAAGGTCGCAACTCAACTTGTGACACCACCTAGTTCTACCAAAATGTGAACTAATTTTAACTCTCATGAGTCCCAAATGTTAGATAAGTTTATATGTGTGTAAAAGACCTTAAAGGTGGTCGAGGACAAATCGATATTGTTGGAGAGCCCAATGGTGAGCATGAGGAGATGAAGGTAGTTGAGTATGTGAGACGAAGAAGAGAACTCTCTCTCTCTCTGTCTCTCTGTCTCTGTCTCTCTCTCTCTCTCTCTCCCCTTTGTACCTCTATGACCAACTCCACTTTTCTCTCTATAACCCAATAGCACTGTGACAACAAAAATTGATATCTTCTCCACTTTTCTCTCTATAACCCAATAGCACTGTGACAACAAAAATTGATATCTTCTTTTCAGAATAACAATAAGGTGGAGACTTGTGGGAGAATCTTGCAGGACCCACAATGTGATGGAGAAGCTAGCCATGGAGACATGGGAACCAAGAAGCGTGATGGAGAAGCTGGTGGCGGGAGATGGCTTTTGACGGCTAATCTCATTGCAGCTTGTCAATCATTTAATGACGACTACTTTATCTCATGTAATAACAAATATGGGCTTGATACTAATTGGAATAATTAGTAAAATGATTGTGTATGTGAGTATGAGTGGAGTGGATCATTGTAAATACCATGTGTATGAATTATAAATACCTTGGTATGGGAATAGAGTGGTTTGAGAGTAAAATATTATTGGATTGTATTGGGAAGATAGAAATGAGTCATGTATTTAGGGTGGGCCAAATGTCTACATGGACTCAATAAGACACTTAAATAACATGGAGACCACATGCCAAGCACATGAAGGGCATGTGGAGGAGTGTGAAGAAGTGTGGGATCAAGAGGAATCCTTCTACAAATCCTAAGTGGAATATGGAGGATGTTGACATGTGGAAAAGAGAGGGTCCCTATGGGCTCCATGTGAGAGGACTCTTGACTTTTTAAATTTTAAAAGATTCATGAGCATCTTTAGATGGGAAACTTGTCAAAATGTGTCCAAAAGGACAATTGATAGTGACCCATGTCCTTATGTGGGGTGAAGGAATCTACTGGCTAGAAATGTAACAGGGTGAGAGTTTCTTTATAAAAGAGGCCTCTCTCCTCCCTCTCAAGCACCTATTTTTTTTTCTCCTTATAGCTATGCCATAGCCTTGTATCCAGCTCCTCCTATGCTTTTCCATCGCCCTCAAACATTAGGCTTTCCTACTGTGTTAGTCCTCTCCAATTGGAACTCTCTTTTGCTTCATGAATCAAGCTTTTGCTTCCTTTCTCTATCTTTTGGCTCTTCACTTCAGAGCTTAGTGTGTCGACATGAGTAGCTTGCTTCTAGATCTATGATAAGAGGATACTCTACTCCCTTGGGTGACCTCAACCCACCATGTATCTTGGAAGTTACTTCTCTAGCGAGGGAAATCGTTGCCTCTCCCCACAGCTGCAGGCGGGTATAGACAGTTTTGGTGTACTGTTCACTAAAACACATTCATAACTTTGTGCTCGCTTCTCTGTTTTTTACGAAACTTATATCAAAATCTTTTCTTTTTGAAGCTCAATCCATTTATGTTTTCTAAGTAGCACAGAAAAAGTTATGGCTGTCTGATCAGAGTAGACTGTGTATTTGGGACAGTTTTGACACTTCTCACTAAAATAGTCATAACTTTGTGCTCGCTTCTCCCATTTTTATGTTGGAATTAGGGTTGCAGGAAAGCACACAAAGCTTGGAGAAGAAGAAGCAAGAATGTACAAAACACAAAGTGTATTAGATTGTGTCAATGTATAGAAAGATAAGTTAGCCCTAGAAGGATGGGCGTATATACAAGCCGGGGGAAAAAACCTCCTAAAGAGGGAAAAAGTGCCCCGGCGGTCCTAAGTGTGTTCACACACATCACTGCCTATGTATATGGCAACAAATCCCCCCTGGGAGTGATGGTGTGAACGAGAGCTGGCACTCATGTATAGGGGAGTGCCATGCCCGAAGTAGATCAATCCACAAAGGGGAGCAAGTCCAAAGCTTTGCGGAAAGCTTCGAACTTCTCACGAGGAAGCGCCTTTGTGAAAAGATCAGCGAGGTTGTCTTGTGTTGGCAGGCCAAGCTAATCTCTCCTGCTGAGAGTCTCTCCCTGACATAGTGATAATGCACCTCAATGTGCTTTGTGCGAGCATGAAAAACTGGGTTTCTCGCAACTGCCAATGCGCTCTGACTGTCAGTGAAGATAGAGGTGGCAGACTCCTGTCCAACACCCAAGTCAGCCACCATAAGCCGTCTGAGCCACACACACTCAACCGTAGCTGTGAAAGCTGCCCTGTACTCAGCTTCACAACTAGAAGTGGCCACAGTAGGTTGCTTCTTACTTAACCAAGATATGCATGAGCTACCGAGCATGAAACAAAAACCACTTGTGGACACTCTTGTGTCATAGCAACAACCAGCCCAATCTGAGTCCGAAAAAGCATGTAAATCTAGCGGCAACGATCCCCCCTTGGGATAAAACAACCCAAGATGTATGGTGCCACTCAAGTAGCGAAAGATGCGTTTAACTGCCTTCCAATGCTGTGACCCTGGGCTATGCATAAACCTGCACACCTGTGAGACTGCAAATTGAATGTCCGGCCTCGTAATGCATACATAAATGAGGCAACCAACAGCTGTCTGATAGAGTGTGACATCAAAGTGATCTCCAGCATCATGAAGACTCAACTTCAAACCTGTCTCCATTGGAGTAGCAATAGGCTTGCAGTCTTCAAGGCCAAATCTTCGCAACAATGTCTCAATATACTTTGTCTGACACAAAGCAATACCTCCATCACACTGCTTAAATTGTATCCCCAAATAATGATGCAAATGCCCCAAATCTGACATCTCAAAAGAGGCATTCAAATCAGCCTTAAAATCAGCAATATGACTCTCATTTGGTCCTGTGCGCAGCATGTCATCGACATAGAGCACAATAATTAGATGTACACCATCCACACATTTAACATACAAAGTGCTTTCTGTTGGACTATTCTGAAACCCATGTGCAGTCAAATATGCATTTATCTTTTCATACCAAGCTCGTGGAGCTTGCTTTAAACCATATAAAGCCTTTTTCAACCTGCACACTTTGTTTTCCTGCCCTCTTTGAACAAAACCATGAGGCTGGGATACATACACCTCCTCATGCAAATCTCCATTCAAGAACGCAGTCTTTATGTCCAGCTGATGTACATTCCAACCATTATGAGCTGCCAATGCACAAATGCTACGAATGGTAATCATACGACAAGTGGGAGCAAAGGTCTCATCAAAATCAATGCCCTTTTCTTGAGCATAACCCTTTGCAACAAGCCTAGCCTTATAGCGATCAACACTGCCATCTGGCTTTCGTTTCAACTTAAAAACCCACTTACATCCAATGGCCTTTTTACCAATAGGCAAATCACACAAAGACCATGTACCATTCTTCATTATAGCATCCTATTCACTTTGCATTGCAGCCAACCAATTTTTTGAATTTTGTGCCTCATCAAATGAAAGAGGTTCTTCCTCTTCACACATACTAGACACAGCCAAAGCATAACAATCTGATGCATAAGAGGCATGCTGAAAACCTGAACGAGTACGACTAGATATAGGTGCATCAATTTTACTATCACGCAAGGTTTGCACCAGCCATTTAGGCATACTTCTAGCCTGCTCATTTTCACCCTATCCTCAGAAATTACATCCTGTAAATCTGCATCCAAAATAGGCTGATCTATGATGTCGTTTGAAATCTGCATAGGTTGAATATTTGCCTCATTAGGACTTACATTTGGATTCCCACCTATAAATAGAGGCAACAACGTATCAAATACATCCCGTGAGCTCACACCTGTCTCTTTGGTACATGATAACAAAGGCTGCATAGCATCTTCCACAAAAACAACATCTCGACTAATCAAGATATGCTTTGACTGCGGATGATACAATCTGTAACCCTTGCTCTCAGCACTGTAACCAACAAAAATGCATTTGACAGCCTTATCATCCAATTTTCTGCGTTGTTGCACAGGCGCTAAAGCATAGGCCAAGCAACCAAAGACATGCAAGTGACCAATAGAAGGTTTCCTGCCATGCCAAGCTTCATATGGAGTAATAGACTGCAAGGCCTTAGTGGGACACCTGTTGAGTACATATGTAGCACACATGACAGCCTCAAGCCAAAATGCATGTGGCAAAGCTTGGCTCTTGACCATACATCGTGCCATCTCCATAAGTGATCTATTTTTCCTCTCAGCAACACCATTTTGCTGAGGGGTATATGGCACTGTACATTGGTGTTTTATCCCATGACTAGCCAGAAATGCATCAAACTCTTTAGACATGTACTCCCCCCCTCGATCAGAATGGAGGGTGCCCACAGTACAATTGTATACATTTTCAACCATAAGCAAAAACTGTTTGAAGCACAAAAACACTTCGGACTTTGCCTTCAGTGGATATACCCATGCATGCCTTGAGTAATCATCAATGAAAGTCACAAAGTACAAGTGTTTACCAAATGACGGAGTTTGCATAGGCCCACATGCATCACTATGTACAAGTTGCAATTTGCGAGTGGCCCGCACAGAACCATCCTTTTGAAACGCAGAACGCTGCATTTTGCCCAAAATACAGCCTTCACAAACATGTTTCAATGGTGCCTCAAGAGGGGGCAATAAAGCAACCATATCAAATTTCTGCAAACGCAGCAAATAGTAAAGTTCAGATGACCAAAATGAGCATGCCATAGTTTTGCATCTGAAACTGCCTTTTCATCAAAAACTGCATTTGCTGAATCTTCCACATGCTTGTCATAAGAATTGACCCTATACAGCCCACGAAACAAGGTGCCAGATACAATAATCGTATCACCAGAAGTCAAATCATGAACAGTACATCTGTCATCCACAAATTTGACTACAAGTCCAAGTCTAGCAAGCGCAGAGACAGACAATAGATTCTTCTTTATCCCTGGCACATACAAAGCATCTGAAAGTGTGAAAGTGCTGCCATTTGCAACAGTAAGCATAATTTTACCAACGCTCTTCACTGGGTAAGAAGCATTATTGGCACATGTGACAGTATTCCCATTAGGGACAGCCTCAAGAGAAGTGAACATATCACGATGCGAGGTAATGTGCTTTGTAGCACCACTGTCAAAATACCAAACATGAGAGTCAACAGAAACTGCCAAACATGCATCATGTACAGATGGGTCATACTGGCAATACACGCTAAACGCCCATTCTGTATCCTACACAACATTTGCAGAATCTGCATTTGTAGAAGCATCCGCTATTGTGGCTGCATTTGACTCTTTCTTCTTTGCCTCTTTAGCCTTTAGCTTAGGGCAATTCTTAATGACATGATCATTTGCCTTACAATAGTTGCACCTGGTCCTTTTCTTGCCTTTATCAAGAGCCTTCTCAGACTTATTGGTGCTACCTGTGGAAGGAGAAGAAGTTGCAGACCTACTAATAGGAGAAGAAACAGTGGAAGGGGCTGCCTTACCACTTCTTCTCTGCTGTTGGGCAGCCATAAATTTCTCCTTGTAGCTATGCCATAGCCTTGTATCCAGCTCCTCCTATGCTTTTCCATCGCCCTCAAACATTAGGCTTTCCTACTGTGTTAGTCCTCTCCAATTGGAACTCTCTTTTGCTTCATGAATCAAGCTTTTGCTTCCTTTCTCTATCTTTTGGCTCTTCGCTTCAGAGCTTAGTGTGTCCACATGAGTAGCTTGCTTCTAGATCTATGATAAGAGGATACTCTACTCCCTTGGGTGACCTCAACCCACCATGTATCTTGGAAGTTACTTCTCTAGCGAGGGAAATCGTTGCCTCTCCCCACAGCCTGCAGGCGGGTATAGACAGTTTTGGTGAACTGTTCACTAAAACACAGTCATAACTTTGTGCTCGCTTCTCTGTTTTTTACGAAACTTATATCAAAATCTTTTCTTTTTGAAGCTCAATCCATTTATGTTTTCTAAGTAGCACAGAAAAAGTTATGGCTGTCTGATCAGAGTAGACTGTGTATTTGGGACAGTTCAATCCATTTATGTTTTCTAAGTAGCACAGAAAAAGTTATGGCTGTCTGATCAGAGTAGACTGTGTATTTGGGACAGTTTTGACACTTCTCACTAAAATAGTCATAACTTTGTGCTCGCTTCTCCCATTTTTATGTTGGAATTAGGGTTGCAGGAAAGCACACAAAGCTTGGAGAAGAAGAAGCAAGAATGTACAAAACACAAAGTGTATTAGATTGTGTCAATGTATAGAAAGATAAGTTAGCCCTAGAAGGATGGGCGTATATACAAGCCGGGGGAAAAAACCTCCTAAAGAGGGAAAAAGTGCCCCAGCGGTCCTAAGTGTGTTCACACACATCACTGCCTATGTATATGGCAATAAATCCCCCCTGGGAGTGATGGTGTGAACGAGAGCTGGCACTCATGTATAGGGGAGTGCCATGACCGAAGTAGATCAATCCACAAAGGGGAGCAAGCCCAAAGCTTTGCGGAAAGCTTCGAACTTCTCACGAGGAAGCGCCTTTGTGAAAAGATCGGCGAGGTTGTCCTGTGTTGGCAGGCCAAGCTAATCTCTCCTGCTGAGAGTCTCTCCCTGACGTAGTGATAATGCACCTCAATGTGCTTTGTGCGAGCATGAAAAACTGGGTTTCTCGCAACTGCCAATGCGCTCTGACTGTCAGTGAAGATAGAGGTGGCAGACTCCTGTCCAACACCCAAGTCAGCCACCATAAGCCGTCTGAGCCACACACACTCAACCGTAGCTATGAAAGCTGCCTTGTACTCAGCTTCACAACTAGAAGTGGCCACAGTAGGTTGCTTCTTACTTAACCAAGATATGCATGAGCTACCGAGCAGCATGAAACAAAAACCACTTGTGGACACTCTTGTGTCATAGCAACAACCAGCCTAATCTGAGTCCGAAAAAGCATGTAAATCTAGCGGCAACGATCCCCCCTTGGGATAAAACAACCCAAGATGTATGGTGCCACTCAAGTAGCGAAAGATGCGTTTAACTGCCTTCCAATGCTGAGACCCTGGGCTATGCATAAACTTGCTCACCTGTGAGACTGCAAACTGAATGTCCGGCCTCGTAATGCATACATAAATGAGGCAACCAACAGCTGTCTGAGAGAGTGTGACATCAAAGTGATCTCCAGCATCATGAAGACTCAACTTCAAACCTGTCTCCATTGGAGTAGCAATAGGCTTGCAGTCTTCAAGGCCAAATCTCCGCAACAATGTCTCAATATACTTTGTCTGACACAAAGCAATACCTCCATCACACTGCTTAAATTGTATCCCCAAATAATGATGCAAATGCCCCAAATCTGACATCTCAAAAAAGGCATTCAAATCAGCCTTAAAATCAGCAATATGACTCTCATTTGGTCGTGTGAGCAGCATGTCATCGACATAGAGCACAATAATTAGATGTACACCATCCACACGTTTAACATACAAAGTGCTTTCTGTTGGACTATTCTAAAACCCATGTGCAGTCAAATATGCATGTATCTTTTCATACCAAGCTCATGGAGCTTGCTTTAAACCATATAAAGCCTTTTTCAACCTGCACACTTTGTTTTCCTGCCCTCTTTGAACAAAACCACGAGGCTGCGATACATACACCTCCCATGCAAATCTCCATGCAAGAACACAGTCTTTATGTCCAGCTGATGTACATTCCAACCATTATGAGCTGCCAATGCACAAATGCTATGAATGGTAGTCATACAACAAGTTAGAGCAAAGGTCTCATCAAAATCAATGCCCTTTTCTTGAGCATAACCCTTTGCAACAAGCCTAGCCTTATAGCGATCAACACTGCCATCTGGCTTTTGTTTCAACTTAAAAACCCACTTACATCCAATGGCCTTTTACCAATAGGCAAATCACACAAAGACCATGTACCATTCTTCATTATAGCATCATATTCACTTTGCATTACAGCCAACAAATTTTTTGAATTTTGTGCCTCATCAAATGAAAGAGGTTCTTCCTCTTCACACATACTAGACACAGCCAAAGCATAAAAATCTGATGCATAAGAGGCATGCTGAAAACCTGAACGAGTACGACTAGATATAGGTGCATCAATTTTACTACCACGCAAGGTTTGCACCAGCCATTTAGGCATACTTCTAGCCTGCTCATTTTTAGCCCTATCCTCAGAAATTACATCCTGTAAATCTGCATCCGAAATAGGCTGATCTATGATGTCGTTTGAAATCTACATAGGCTGAATATTTGCCTCATTAGGACTTACATTTGAATTCCCACCTGTAAATAGAGGCAACAACGTATCAAATACATCCCGTGAGCTCACACCTGTCTCTTTGGTACATGATAACAAAGGCTGCACAACATCTTCCACAAAAACAACATCTCGACTAATCAAGATACACTTTGACTACAGATGATACAATCTGTAACCCTTGCTCTCAGCACTGTAACCAACAAAAATGCATTTGACAGCCTTATCATCCAATTTTCTGCGTTGTTGCACAGGCACTAAAGCATAGGCCAAGCAACCAAAGACATGCAAGTGACCAATAGAAGGTTTCCTGCCATGTCAAGCTTCATATGGAGTAATAGACTGCAAGGCCTTAGTGGGACACCTGTTGAGTACATATGCAGCACACATGACAGCCTCAAGCCAAAACGCATGTGGCAAAGCTTGGCTCTTGACCATACATCGTGCCATCTCCATAAGTGACCTATTTTTCCTCTCAGCAACACCATTTTGCTGAGGGGTATACGGCACTGTACATTGGTGTTTTATCCCACGACTAGCCAGAAATGCATCAAACTCTTTAGACATGTACTCCCCCCCCCTCGATCAGAACGGAGGGTGTCCATAGTACAATTGGATACATTTTCAACCATAAGAAAAAACTGTTTGAAGCACAAAAACACTTCGGACTTTGCCTTTGGTGGATATACACATGCATGCCTTGAGTAATCATCAATGGAAGTCACGAAGTTTGCATAGGCCCACATACATCACTATGTACAAGTTGCAATTTGCGAGTGGCCCGCACAGAACCATCCTTTGGAAACGCAGAACGCTGCATTTTGCCCAAAATACAGCCTTCACAAACATGTTTCAATGGGGCCTCAAGAGGGGGCAATGAAGCAACCATATCAAATTTCTGCAAACGCAGCAAACTAGCAAAGTTCAGATGAGCAAAACGAGCATGCTATTGGAAGGTGGTGGAGGGTCCATAATTTCTTGTACCTTTTGAGGGTCCATCTCTATGCCTTCCTCTGAGATAACATGTCCCAAAAGAACCACCTTCTTTCGTGCACCAAGCGGCATTTTCCAGGATTGAGACAACCCTTTGTATCATCAACACTTTGCAAGGCCATTCTCAACTTTTCCAAGTGATCCACACGGCTTGAATAAATACAAAAAGCATCCAAAACGACTCTTATAAACTTTCCCAAGTAAGGTGCAAATACCCGACTCATGAACCATTGAAAAGTTGCTGGTGCATTGGTTAAGCCAAATGGCATCACCCTATAGGCATACACTTCCCAGGGTGTAACAAATGAGGTCTTCCTTTGATCTTCCTCCCAAATTTGAATTTAAAAGTATCTAGAGTATCCATCACATATTGAATACAATTTATGGCCTGTAACTTGGTCCAAGATCTCATCTTTAAAAGGGTAGAGGAAAATAATCCCTCTTTGTATATGCATTTAAAGGGTGAAGATCCACACAAACACGCCATTTTCCACCCTTCTTGGGAGTGACCACCACTGCAGAAATCCACTCTAAATTTTCTATTGGAAAAATAAAACCAGCTTGAAGTAAGCTAGTTACTTCATTCTTGAGCACCTCTTCTTGCACCACTCCCAATCGGCTCAGCCGTTGCACCACTGGCTCGCTTTGGGGTTTGAGAACAATTTTGTGCTCTACTAAGGTAACTTGGTGTACTTTTGAGTAGCTATTGCAAAAAGGTTAGGAAAACCATCCAACATTTTCAAGTAATTCTCCCTCAGTACTTGTTATGGACTCATTAATCAAGAAGAAGCTCATTTTGTTGGTGAAGATTGACGAGTTCCTCTTTCTTGAGCATGATTGAAGAAGATTCTTCCACCAAGGTTCCCTCTCTTTCAGTGTCCCCCCAATCGATGCCTAGGCAAAGGCCAAACACAACTCCTTCCACCTCTCCTTCTGAGATGGACACCTTGGAGCTGCCACTTATCTCTTCATCATCGGATGACTCTAACTTGAACTCTCAGAAGTTGAAGATTCATCTCTTACCACTTTCTTGTGGCAACTCTTGATGTTGTAGCAGACCTTCTTATTCTCTCCTTAAAGAATGAGATCACCTATCTCCCACTTCTGAACTGCATTCATATGGCAAAGCCATGGCCTTCCCAAGATCAATGGGTAAGCCCTAGCATCTGGCTTTGTAGGAATAACCTGAAAAGTTGTAGGCATAGAGATACCACATACATCCACTGCCAGATTCTTTACCACTCCTAGCATTTTCACCCTAGTATTATAAGCAAGTTTGATGCGATAGGGAGAGTTGTCAGAAGACAACTTCAAATCAACATCTTTCATTGTTTCTTCACTCATGACATTTATTGATGCACCTCCATCAATGTATGCATTAGAAATTGTTTGTCCATCAATGATGACATCAATCACAGGAACATCATCTCCCGTATCTATGTCTACCTTTTTAGCCATAGGGATCCCATTATCCTTCTTCTTCTTCTTTTTCTTGGACTCTCTTGTGCTAGCTAACTTACCGCATTCTTCTTGAGTTTTGGAGCGACTGCCAAAAGTTTCCCAAATGTGATTTGTGTAGTTTTCTCCTCCCTAAGGTCTGCTAAAAGGTCACAACTAAGAGATCCTTGTCCAAGAGGAAAATTTGATTGTCCAATTTTCCTCCTAGACGACTTTTTCTTCTTCTTTTGTTTCTCCTCTTTCTCTTCTTCTTCTTCTTCTTCTTCTTCTTCTTCAACACTCCTAGTTCTAGGATTCCTTCTTGCTATCAATGGCATCAACGTTTCTTCTTCTTCTTCTTCTGAACATATTTCTTCCAGAAGTGCTATACTTTTATCCTCTCTTTTTCTCAATTTTGGACATTCATGATAATAGTGTCCCTTTTCTTGACATTCAGAGCACATAACATTGATTTTATTCCTAGGCTTATCCTCAATACGTGGAGCCTTAGGCGGCCTTGCATCGACTAAGTGCAACTTCAAATCAGCAAATTCTGCCATAAGTTGTGCAATATTGTTATCTAGTGATGGAGCTGGTACCTGAGATGTTGAGGCTACCTCTACCCGAGGTGGTGGAGTTGGCACACTTGTAGAAGGTTGGAACGCAACCTCAATTTGAAGGGCAACCTTCTTTTTCAGAGCAATGCGAAGCGCCTCTTTGAAATTACTAGGATTCTTGCTAAGAACTTTTCCATACAAGCCAGGATCCAAGCCATGACAAACTTTCTCATCTTAAGGTGCTCCATTGCCAAAGAATTTTTAGAGGGATGTGTAGAAGAAGTAACATCATGTAAAGTAGCCTATTGATACTTAATGAACAAGGCCTCATACCTCACCGAAGGTAGAAATTGACTCTCCTTCCTTTTGGAAATTTGATCCAGCTGCAATAGTTAAGCATTTGGTGACTCCACTGTCCTAAATCTCTCCTTCATTGCCCCAATAAAGTTTTCCCAATCACTCTTGGTGTCTTCTGGTAAAGCCTCATGCGAAGTTAAGGCCACGCCCTCAAGAAGTTTGGAAGAATTTCAGCCCGCTCCTTCATAGACCAACCCGTTAAAAGCGGCATGCTCAGTTGAACTCTCGGAGATAATTCCCTGAGTCTTCTCCTTCCTATCCCTGGAACACTAGAATGTTGAACATCTTGCACCAAAAGATGAGTAGAAGCCATAAAAGTTTTCTTTCAAAGATGATCTTCCCTTCTTTCAATCAAGCGAGATCGTGAGGTTATGATAAAAGGATTCTAAGCAAAATATGCCCGCCATCTCCACTAAAAGATGTGACACAAAGTTGGGGGTTTAACTTTCACATCTCAAACCCAAAAGTTGAAGAAGGGGAGGCGGTCTCGGTGTCAAAGAAATCAATAAGAAAAAACTCTAACCCTCTATCTCCCTAGATCAAAACAAATACGTAGACATCGAAGGTGAGATTGTACTCCAGAAGAAGAGGAAATAGGAAAGGCTCTAGGGAAGCATTAATTTGAGCCAAGTGATCAGCTCCAAAAGTGAGGAAAAGTCTTTGCTGGAAGAATATATTTTGGCTCAATACAATGTAAATTGAAGTGAAAGGGGTATATTGATATGGCTCATTTGGACGGATCGGATGGTTGGGCTGCATCATTTTCAACAAAAGAAAGAAACTAATAAAACTTTTCAAAGTGAGTATTCTGCTTTGATCAGATAGCTATAACTCTTTCTGTGCTACTCAAAATAAAGTATTAAAAATATAAATGTATAGATCTTGAAAAAACAAAGATTTTGATATAAATTTCATAGAAATCGGAGAAGCGAGCACAAAGTTATGATTGTTTTAGTAAGAAGTGTCGAAATTGTCCCAAATACACAGTCTGCTCTGATCAGATAGACATTTAACCTTTTTTGTACTACTCAAAATAGAGTCTCAAAAACATTAGTGGTAAGAGAAAAAAAAATATTTGGATATAAGTTTCATATAAATGGGAGAAGCGAGCACAAAGTTATGACTATTTTAGTGAGAAGTGTCAAAACTGTCCCAAATACACAGTCTACTCTGATTAGACAGCCATAACTTTTTCTGTGCTACTTTGAACAAAGTATTAAAAACATCAGTGGATAGAGCTTTAAAAAAAAATATTTTGATATAAGTTTTGTAAAAAATAGAGAAGCAAGCACAAAGTTATGACTGTTTTAGTGAACAGTACACCAAAACTGTCTATACCCGCCTGTAGCTATGGGGAGAGGCAATGATTTCCCTCGCTAGAGAAGTAACTTCCAAGATGCATGGTGGGTTGAGGTTGCCCAAGGGAGTAGAGTATCCTCTTATCATAGATCTAGAAGCAAGCTACTCATGTGGGCACACTAAGCTCTAAAGCGAAGAGCCAAAAGATAGAGAAAGGAAGCAAAAGCTTGATTCATGAAGCAAAAGAGACTTCCAATTGGAGAGGACTAATAGAGTAGGAGAGCCTAATGCTTAAGGGAGATGAAAAAGCATAGGAGGAGCTGGATACAAGGCTATGGCATAGCTACAAGGAGAAAAAAAATGAGGTGCTTGAGAGGGAGAAGAGAGGCCTTTTTTATAAAGAAACTCTCACCCTGTTACATTTCTAGCCAGTAGATTCCTTCACCCCTGGTGACATAAGGACATGGGTCACCATTAATTGTCCTTTTGGACACATTTTGATGAGTTTCCATCTAAATATGCTTATGAATCTTTTAAAATTGAAAAAGTCAAGAGTCCTCTCACATGGAGCCCATAGGGACCCTCTCTTTTCCACATGTCAACATCCTCCATATTCTACTTAGGATTTCTAGAAGGATTCCTCTTGATCCCACACTTCTTCACACTCGTCCACATGCCCTTCATGTGCTTGGCATGTGGTCTCCATGTTATTTAAGTATCTTATTGAGTCCATGTAGACATTTGGCCCACCCTAAATACATGACTCATTTCTATCATCCCAATACAATCCAATAATATTTTACTCTCAAACCACTCTATTCCCATACCAAGGTATTTATAATTCATACACATGGTATTTACAATGATTAACTCCACTCATACTCATATCCACAATCATTTTACTAATTATTCTAATTAGTATCAAGCCCATATTTGTTATTACATGAGATAAAGTAGTCGTCTCATTAAATGATTGACAAGCTGCAATGAGCCATCTCCCGCCGCGAGCTTCTCCATCACGCTTCTCGGTTCCCATGTCTCTATGGCTAGCTTCTCCATCACATTGTGGGCCCTGCAAGATTCTCCCACAAGTCTCCACCTTATTGAGTAATAACATTGTTTAATTGGGTGGAAGGTAGAATCAAAAACTCCCACACGGAACTAAAACGCGTGCAGAGCAACACTTACCCAGAAGTGCCAAGGTGTCACCTTGGTTTTCATGGCAATAAAAAATGAAGGTATCCATTTGTTGCAAAATGGGTATAAGGTAAACTAGGTATCATTCACTCATTACGTGCATGTTTGAATGATTGAGCAGCATGAAGGAAAAAATAGAAGGTATCAATCTTGCACATTCATAATCTAAAAAAGTTCACGCCATGAACTGATCCAAAAATGTTCACGCCATGAGCCAACACTAAAAATTTCACGCCGTGAACTGGTTCAAAAAGGTTCACGCCATGAAACGGTCATTTCTCACGGGCCAATCATCAAAAGACTCCACGTGGCTTTCTTCATTAAGGCAGGCACCCTATCTGAAAGCTGCATTATAAAATCAAAAATTCTTTCCTTTCTCGTCATTTCACATTGTGTGTCCATTGCTACTCGCTTGAGCTCCCGCTTTCGATCTCATCGTCGCGTGCATCATCCTTCCCAGATTTTCTAGTTATAATCGACTGTCATCTATTGAGGTGGAAGCTTGGTCCATTTCTCATTTCCTTTTTCGGATTCTTTTTCCTTTTTTATTTTGCTTTTGATGTTTATGATCAATATCTTCTCGATAACAATTTTTGTACATAAATAACACCCAATTGGGTGGTTATTCTGACCATTTCCTTGCGGTATCCTCACTTGCATGCATCATAGTCCTTAATAACAAAAAAAGAGAAAATCGATACAATAACAAAAATCTGCACCTTCACGCTTGACTGAAGTTTCACGGGACATACGTGTAGTTCTCCATGTCTCTAAATATAATAGGCCCAGTCCTCCTCCTTCTCTTCATGTACCTTAGCAATTCTGTTGAAAGGAACCCTGTTGTATCTATCCACTGACTTGACTTACATTATCAATGACATGACCCTGCATGCTTTCTCTGTAGCCTCATCCTGGATATTCTCGTACTCTGCCCCATTGGAGTTATAAGAACTCTTTAGCATTGTATCCAGAGGCATTTTTGTTGAATGCATGGACGTGGGCATGGACTTTGACTGTTGGTGGGAGGTGCAAAGCGTCATGTATGAGTTCTTCCATGATCAGGAGCTACTGTGTAGTGCCATCACCCTTCGGGATAGTGCCTCGTTTGGTGCCTTTGTCATAGGTCTTTATATATTCGGCGTAGAGTTCCATGTCGATGCTCCTTGGAAGTATTTGCATCATTCTCCCCAAGCCCACCTTCTCCAGCTTCGCCTTGACCTTTGCCTCTTCTAGAATTTGGAGGCACTCTGGGCTATGGTAATGCAGTAGTGCGACCTTTCCATGGGCCATAAGGGCTTCTTTGCTGATGATGGCCCCATGGAAGGCTTGGGCATATGGGCCCAAAAAATTCAGTTTGGGTACCCGCACACTGGTTTCTTCTTCCTACTTGCTGGGGAACCTGTAGCGCTAGCTTGAGTGGCATCTAGGGTCTCTACAGCTTCTGATTCTGAGGCTGACATCTGTACATGAAAAGTACATCAGTCTTCCAATTGGTGGGGTAGGTACCATTTCTCTTTTCTCTTTTTCTTTTTCTTTTTTAAATTTTGTTTTATGGTTAATCGGTTAGTTGAAATGAGAAGTGTGTTAGTATAGGAGTAATCACAAGGTGTGTTAATTGACAAATGAAAGCTGTGATGTGAAGGTGCAAGGTCTGAGTAGTTTCGTGAACCTGTAGGTCATGAGAAGTTGTCCCAATTGGTGGGGTAGGTACCATTTCTCTTTTCTCTTTTTCTTTTTCTTTTTTAAATTTTGTTTTATGGTTAATCGGTTAGTTGAAATGAGAAGTGTGTTAGTATAGGAGTAATCACAAGGTGTGTTAATTGACAAATGAAAGCTGTGATGTGAAGGTGCAAGGTCTGAGTAGTTTCGTGAACCTGTAGGTCATGAGAAGTTGTCCCGTGAATGGTGGTTTTGTGGGAGATGAGATTCTGTGAAAAGTGGTTACATGAACTCAGGTTCCATGAAACTAAAATTACGTGAACTCAGGTTCCGCGTGAAAGGTGGTTTCATGAGATTAGGTTTTGTGAAACCAAAGTTACGTAAACTGTGGTTTTGTGAGATCAGGTTCCATGAGACTATAGTTTCATGAACTGTGGTTTCATGGTGGTGAAAAGTGGTTACGTGAGATGAGGTTTCTTGAGACTACAGTTTCATGAACTATGGTTTCATGAAAAGTGGTTACATAAACTCAGGTTCCGTGAAAAATGGTTTCGTGAGATCAAGTTCCGTGAAACTATAGCTATGTGAACTATGGTTTTGTGAAAGTGCAGGTATGGTAGTCCCGTGAAACTTCAGTGAAGCGTGAAGGTGCAGATTTTTGTTATTGTATCGGTTTTCTCTTTTTTTGTTATTAAGGACTATGATGCATGCAAGTAATGCATGCAAGTGATGATACCGCAAGGAAATGGTCAGAATAACCACCGAATCGGGTGTTATTTATGTACAAAAATTGTTATCGAGAAGATATTGATCATAAACATCAAAAGCAAAATAAAAAAGGAAAAAGAATCCGAAAAAGGAAATGAGAAATGGACCAAGCTTCCACCTTAATAGATGATAGTTGATTGAAATGACGAGAAAGGAAAGAAATTTTGATTTTATAATGTAGCCTTCAGATAGGGCAGTTGCCTTAATGAAGAAAGCCACGTGGAGTCTTTTGATTGGCCTGTGAGAAATGACCATTTCATGGCGTGAACCTTTTTGAACCAGTTCACGGCGTGAAATTTTTAGTGTTGGCTCACGGCGTGCATTTTTGGATCAGTTCACGGCGTGAACTTTTTTAGATTATGAATGTGCAAGATATATACCTTCTATTTTTTCCGTCATGCTGCTCAGTCATTCAAACATGTACGTAATGAGTGAATGATACCTAGTTTACCTTATACCCATTGTGCAACAAATGGATACCTTCATTTTTTATTGCCATGAAAACCAAGGTGACACCTTGGCACTTCTGGGTAAGTGTTGCTTTGTAGGCGTTTTAGTTCCATGTGGGAGTTTTTGATTCTACCTTCCACCCAGCTGAACAATGTTATTTACTAGGTCCTGTGGTTGGGGGCTTTTATCCATGTCCCTTTACTGAACTTCTTTGTTTCTACCTTTAGGGCCCCTATTCAGTTCTGTGATTGAAGTGGTTATTGACATTGCTTTGGCGATTCCCAACCCATTTTGTTGAGTTATCTTCTTGCTCCACACCAAGGTTGGCACAATTCCTGCATTGGTTGGGATGATGGCCCCATGGAAGGCTTGGGCATATGGGCCTAAAAAATTTAGCTTGGGTACCCACACACGCGTTTCTTCTTCCTACTTGCTGGGGAGCCTATAGCGATGTGGCTTGAGTGGCAACTGGGGTCTCTACAGCTTTTGATTCTGAGGCCGACATCTATACATGAAAAGTACATCAATCTCCCAACTGGTGGGGTAGGTACCCCACGAGTCTCCCAACTGGTGGGGTAGGTACCATTTCTCTTTTCTCTTTTTTTTTTTCTAATTTTGGTTAATGGTTAACTGGTTAGTTGAAATGAGAAGTGTGTTAGTAGGAGTAATCAATCACAAGGTGTGTTAATTGACAAATGAAAGCTATAACGTTAATGTGCAGGGTCTGAGTAGTTCCGTGAACCTGCAGGTCGTGAGAAGTTGTCCCGTGAAAGGTGGTTTCATGAGATGAGATTCCGTGAAAAGTGGTTACGTGAACTCAAGTTCCGTGAAAGGTGGTTTCGTGAGATTAGGTTTCGTGAAACTATAGTTACGTGAAAAGTGGTTACATGAACTCAGGTTCCATGAAACTACAGTTACGTGAACTCGGGTTCTGTGAAATGTGGTTTCATGAGATTAGGTTTTGTGAAACTAGAGTTACGTGAACTGTGGTTTCATGAGATCAGGTTCCATGAGACTACAGTTTCGTGAACTGTGGTTTCATGGGGTGAAAAGTGGTTATGTGAGATGAGGTTTCTTGAGACTACAGTTTCGTGAACTGTGGTTTCATGGGGTGAAAAGTGGTTACGTGAGATGAGGTTTCTTGAGACTATAGTTTCGTGAACTGTGGTTTCATGGGTTGAAAAGTGGTTACGTGAGATGAGGTTTCTTGAGACTACAGTTTCGTGAACTATGGTTTCATGAAAAGTGGTTACATAAACTCAAGTTCCGTGAAAAATGGTTTCGTGAGATCAAGTTCCATGAAACTACAGTTACGTGAACTGTGGTTTTGTGAAAGTGCAGGTATGGTAGTCTCGTGAAACTTCAGTGAAGCGTGAAGGTGCCGATTTTTGTTATTGTATCGGTTTTCTCTTTTTTTTTTTTGTTATTAAGGACTATGATGCATGCAAGTGATGATGCCGCAAGGAAATGGTCACAATAACCATCGAATCGGGTGTTATTTATGTACAAAAATTGTTATCGAGAAGATATTGATCATAAACATCAAAAGCAAAATAAAAAGGAAAAAGAATCCGAAAAAGGAAATGAGAAATGGACCAAGCTTCCACCTTAATAGATGACAGTTGATTATAACTAGAAAATCTAGGAAGGACGATGCGCGATGATTGGAAGTGGGAGCTCAAGCGAGTAGCGATGGACACACAATGTGAAATGACGAGAAAGGAAAGAAATTTTGATTTTACAATGCAACCTTCAGATAGGGCGGCTAAAAACCTTAATGAAGAGAGCCACGTGGCATCTTTTGATTGGCCCGTAAGAAATGACCGTTTCACGGCATGAACCTTTTTGGACCAGTTCACGGCGTGAAATTTTTAGTGTTGGCTCATGGTGTGAACATTTTTGGATCAGTTCATGACGTGAACTTTTTTAAATTATAAATGTGCAAGATTGATACCTTCTATTTTTTCCTTCGTGCTCAGTCCTTAGTCTCTCAAACATGCACGTAATGAACCCAGTTTACCATACCCATTGTGCAACAAATGGATACCTTCATTTTTTATTGCCATGAGAACTAAGGTGACACCTTGGCAGTTCTGGGTAAGTGTTGCTCTCTACAGGCATTTTAGCTCCGTGTGGGAGTTTTTGATTCTTCATTCCACCCAACTGAACAATGTTATTACTGGGTCCTATGGTTGGGGGCTTTTATCCGCGTGTTCCTTTACTGAACTTTTTTGTTTCTACCTTTAGGGCCCCTATTCAGTTCTGTGACCGAAGTGGTTACTGACATTGCTTTGGCGATTCCCAACCCATTTTGTTGAGTTATCTTCTTCCTCCACACCAAGGTTGGCGCAAATCCCACATCGGTTGGGATGATGGCCCCATGGAAGGCTTGGGCATATGGGCCCAAAAAATTCAGCTTGGGGGTACCCACTGGTTTCTTCTTCCTACTTACTGGGGAGCCTATAGCGCTAGCTTGAGTGGCAGCTAGGGTCTCTACAGCTTCTGATTTTGAGGCTGACATCTGTACATGAAAAGTACATCAGTCTCCCAATTGGTGGGGTAGGTACCATTTTTCTTTTCTCTTTTTCTTTTTCTTTTTTAAATTTTGTTTTATGGTTAATCGGTTAGTTGAAATGAGAAGTGTGTTAGTGTAGGAGTAATCACAAGGTGTGTTAATTGACAAATGAAAGCTGTGACGTGAAGGTGCAGGGTATGAGTAGTTTCGTGAACCTACAGGTCATGAGAAGTTGTCCCGTGAATGGTGGTTTCGTGAGATGAGATTCCATGAAAAGTGGTTACGTGAACTCAAGTTCCCATGAAAGGTGGTTTCGTGAGATTAGGTTTCGTGAAACTATAGTTACGTGAAAAGTGGTTACATGAACTCAGGTTCCATGAAACTAAAATTACGTAAACTCAAGTTCCGTGAAAAATGGTTTCGTGAGATCAAGTTCCGTTAAACTACAGTTATGTGAACTGTGGTTTTGTGAGAGTCCTCAATTTTCCTCAATTTTGGACATTCATGATGATAGTGTCCCTTTTCTTGACATTCATTGAGAGGAGGGACAAGTACCCATCGTGCAAGCGATAGTGTGACAATGCTCACAGGAGGTGTGGTGGAATTGCTTCTGAGGGAGTTGTAGAGCTTGGACACCTCAAGGGTTATGAGCTTGGCCATTGGAAAGATCCTCACATGACAATTATGGTTCACCAAATAATCTCTTGTTGGATGTGTTTCAAGGGGAGTTATAGTGAGCAATAACATTTTTGGTGTTGTTGTCCGGGAGCCATCCCTTAGCTTTTTCCATCGTGGTTTCTCTAATCTACGCATTACCCAGTGTCCATTGTCTTGATTAATGGTTTCCCATGAAAAAGATGTGGATTTGATGGTGATTTGTGTGTGATTTGGTGTAAAGTAGCTCTTTTTTTAATTTTTGTAAAGAATGCTTTTTGCTTATTTTTAGCTTAATTTGTTGTTTTTGTTGTTGTTAATGTGGTTTTTCATGTTCTTAGGACTTGCACATAGAGTGTATTAGGTTTAGTTTGCATCCATTGCATCAAACAATGCAATAGATTGCATTTTTTTAGTGAATGTTAGTGCTCTTTAGTGTTAAACATAGAACTAAAATCATTAATTTTAGCTTAATTTGTGTGTTTTTTGTTAGAATTGTATGCATTAGAGTGTTAGTAACCATTAGAAGTAGCTAAATCCTTTCAAAAATTTCTCGAAAACATCAAAAAACTCTTGAAAATGACTAATTTCTCTTAATTGATTGGTTTTTGTCATTAAGGGTGGTTAATCCACTTTAAGAGAAAACAATTAGAAAATGGGTTATTTGGGATCCAAATTAATCATGTAAGTAATCAAAATTAGTATTTTTGAGTGTTTTAAGAGCATCTACATGCTTTAAAACACCTAATTACATCAATTGGAGGAATTTGACTCTTTTTGCTTAATTTTGTCTTTAAAGAAGAGACTAAAATTAAGAGTCTAATTAATCTCTAATTATACATTAGATGATGCACATAGCTTAGCAATTCCCTGCTCTATCCAATGATGTTCTCAATTGTGTGAATTGATTATAGATTAGTGGTCAATTAGAGTACTTGATTAGTATAAGATTAGTAAAAGAATTAATTCTTAATTAACTTTTTCATAACTCATTAGAGCGAATGAGCATTCAATGAGTAGATGTCCATGAGTTATCAAATTGTCCATTTTGGGGGTCATTTAGGAAGGGTGTAAGGGGGTGTCATAAAAAGGTTGACTTTTTTGATTCCCACTTATCTTTTTGGAAAAATTCTCATATCTCCTTAATTTAAAATTCAAAAAAATCCCCCCAAACAAGGAAATTCAAATTTCCCACTAGCCTCCAAAAACAAAATCCAAAAAATGGTTCACGCGTGAACCATTTTCTGCACTCACACCTTAAGGGTTCACGTCCTTTCTAGGGGTCCGCGCCCAAAAAAAAATCAGATTTAAATTTTCCATGAAGTCTAGTTCACGGCTTGAAACACTAAGTATCTCACAGCGTGAAACAATCCCAAAAAAAAATCAAATTTGATAAAATTTGTGAAGCCTCCTTCACGCCGTGAACTACACCCTGCTAGTTCACGACGTGAAAGGGGGTCCATCGGCCAAAAAGAAAAAAAAGACTTTGGAAAACACCCGTGTTTGGAAGCTTGAATCTCCTAACTCCTGAATCCAATGAAGGCGCTCTAGTGCTCATCGGAAAGCTGACATCGAGCTCTCCCGAAGTTAAAATTGATCATTTTGGTCTCCGATCAGTAGCCTCAAAATTTGACCCAAAAATCAAGGGAAAAAATGATTCTTAGAGCACTAAAAATCGTAAAAAACAGTGTAAAAACGATTGTGGACCATATTTGGGCTACTTTTTGACGGTCTAAACAACAAAATCACGAACAATTCAGAGAGACAAGGTTGTAGTACTCTAAAAATACAACTCTCATACAAAGTTTTTCCAAATTCATTTTGAAACACCCTAAAAAATATGCTGCGAAATAGGAAAAAATTTCTCGGAAAAAAAATCATCTTGAGATAGTGATAGAAAATAGGTTTTAGGACTTCCTCTTCCATTTGGGAAGTTACTAGCATGCACTTTTTTCATAAAAATATCCCTAAGAGGTCTTTCACGTGCGTGTAGCATCTAAGCTAATTAGGGCAAACGGACACTCGTTTGATCCAATGAAGAGTACGACAGGTCTCTTGAGGCTGTAACGCGCTATGAGAAAATTTAAAAAGAAAATAAAAATAAAACTAAACAAGTAAACACGTGTGCTTGATCATTAAGGAGGCAATCACACATGGCCACAATAGAGGGACTACGTGGGCTGACACCCTCACTGAACCCAATGGCTGATATCTTTAAGCCATTGAGATCTATGCCCCAACTACAACTCCCAATAACATTTGCCATGCCAACAACAAGAGTGTCATCGGATTTTGCACCCCCTATCACTTCAATCCCAATGGGCTTTGGTCCTTATCGAACATTTCCACAAATCCTATAGGTACCAACCCTTTCTAGCCCCTGGATGCCCACACCTTGGACATATTGACTAGTCTAGGAAGGGGGGTTACCTAAAGACTCAGTGAGTCCCTACCAACAAGAGCACTCACATACGGCCTCTACGGTCGTGCAGATCTCCAAAGTTATGGGCAAATACGATGGAACAACCTATCCTGTTCAATTCATTTAACTGTTTGAATAGAGATGTGAAGCCTTTGGAAATCCAAACTGCCCCACCAAGGTACATGCGTTGAACCTATGCTTACTGGGAAAGGCTAGTTGATGGTTCTTCACATTAATCCCGGTGATCAAGACCCCACTTCAAAACCTTAAAAACAGCCTTTATCCATGGCTTTTCAAGACAAGGTGATCGGTGGAGTGCAGCGAAAGAACTCTATTCTATTAAGTGTCAACCAAACGAAACCATTAGAGACTTTATCCTTCGGATAAAACTCTTGGACTCATGATGTGAGTCATGGTAAAAATCAAACGATTCTTAATTGAAGAGATGTTTCATGATGGGATTAAAGAAAAATAGCTTACACAACTTGATCATTATATCCAATCCAGAAACATTTGATCAATGTTGTAAAGAAGCAATACGTTTAGATGATAAAATGATGGGAGATAATCATGTTATGAGATGTTCCTCATCTAAACCAAGTGAAGCAATGGCTAAAGAATGATCGATCTCGAAATTGTCATTCTTCAAATTCTATGTAGCCCTGCGTAAAAGCTTTCAATCGACATCTCTAAGAGAGGATTAAATACTTCAAAGCCAAACATCCTTAATGCCTCTACAAGTGAGGAGTAAAATGCCTTGTGTTCAGTGCAATCACTACTACGACCATCCCAATTCCCATTCTGCATATATTGTAAAACCTTTGGTCATGATACTACAAAGTGTCCTAATTCATCAACAATTGACTCGAAACCTCCATCTCACGTGTACCAAGCAAAAATAGTTAAAAGGGTAGAAACTACTCCAGGAAGAAGTTAAGCAAACGCTTCAGTGCTTCTATTGTCATGGACCTCACAAAGTGGCAGACTACACAGTTTGGAATACTTCCATGCCCATAGTCACTGACACTTTGAAACCCATGTGTGAACAATGTGGCATTGACCACATGTTCCAAGATTATCCAAGATGAGTTGCTTCAATAATGCAACTTGTCTCACAAAATATAACTCTAAACATCTTAAGTGTAAAAAACGGGCAATTGTCCACGGTACCCTTGAATGTGCTTACACGCTTACAAGAGAAGGCACGAGAGTGTAAAAAACAATACAAAAGATAACACTTCAAAATGGGTAGAAGAACATGCCTTAAAGAAGAAACCAAAAGAGAAAACAAAACCTTCTAAATCCAAGAAAATCAAGGGACAACAAACTATCGAAACCAAGGTTGAATTAAAGGCTAGGGAAAAGGAGCATGTGAAGAACATAAACCCAAAAGAGCCAAAAGCTACACATGATGCATAAGCATCCACCTCAAATGCCACCACACAAACCACAAAACCCATATGTGCGACATAGGATACAAAAGCCCAAAAGAAAGTTCGTTCTTATCGCATGGGCAAACATAATGAAAACCTAACAACCCAAAGAAAGTCAGAAGATGAAACAAGTTCTAGTAGGTCACTTAGTGAGGAGGAAACAAGTTCTGATTCATCACTTAGTGCACTTAATATTTAGACCAATCAAGAAACCACCCAACCACCCAAAATTGAAAATCATGATTACATAACATATGTGGAATGCAAAAAGCAAGCTCAAGAGAGCATGCTTAACATGGTTGAGTGTCTTACAGGATCACCGGTTGTGATTGAACCTCATTATGCTAATCCTAAAAAAGCAACTGAAATACAAAACCCAGAGGAGTACTGCTTCCCCTTTCAAGAAGACATACTCACTATAGAACAGCCATTAGAGACAGATTGCGCGAATTATGCAATTGAAAAAGCATGTGAGGAATTCGATGAATCCCTTATAAAATTAAAGCACTATAGAACAGCCACATTAGAGACAGATTGCACAAATTATGCAACACGAATTATGTAATTGAAAAGCATGTGAGGAATTCGATGAATCCCTTATAAAGTTAAAGCAATCTCTAAACTCAAAGGCTGATATATTACATGAGACGCACGTGGAAAATCTCAAGAAAACCCTTCCACATCAATAGCCACCAAAAATGATCTCCATAGAACGAGATTGTGAGGATCCACAAGTTTGCAAACAGAACTCAGTTAGAATTGTTAGAGGACCAAGTGTGCCATTGTATACATTGGGTACTCTTGAAAAAGCTGAGAGCCAAAAAGAGGATGAGAGTGAATGGGAATATAAAATAGAAATGGGATATGAAGCTAAAACACAAACGAAAACATTCATGGTTTCTCTTGAAGATTCTATCATGGTATGAATAGTGAGTCATGAAAAACGTCAACGAGTCATGAGTTGTCATTTGCATAACAAGTTGTCTGGATTTGTCACTAGTCTTAAATATTGATCAATTTTACACTCTTTTAGAGGTGTTGAAGAGAAATGTTTTTAGAAATTTTACAAAATAAGCATAGTTTTAAACTTTTTTAAAAAAATGTACATATTGCTAATTTAAAGGTGAAAAAAATTTCACTTTTCATGTCAAATAACAAAATAAAAAAAACAAGGTCAATATAAGATCTAATATTCTTTAAAACTAATAATAATTCACGCATGTCTATGTAATGTATAATACATTATTTACTTAGAATTATAAAAATATACTTTTTCTTTTCTAAAAATTTAACTAACTTCATCCCAATCATTGCACCTCATCTAATCACTAAATTAGAGCATATATTTGATGTTAAGATAAGTAGGTATATGGAGTCCATGGCCATAGAAGAGGCTTATTGAAAAAAATGATTTCTCTAGATTTAGATAGAAAATCAACGATCCAAACGGTTAAATTTTAGATGGTAGTAAGTGCTACAATTTCTCAGTTTACTTTATTTTGATCTAACAGTTCGATTTAGTTATTGTCTTTGAAAAAACATAATTTTTAGTTTATAACAATTAGATTTTGAGCCATGAAAATGACAGCAACTGTCGTTTTGAAAAATTGATGAAAATTTGGATTCCAAAATCCACTTTGTTGACAAAATGGATGCTAGAATCCAAAATTTCAGACACATTGAGGTTTTTATCAATCATGAGAGTAAAATTTTCATCTGAAAAAAGAGAAATTTGGATCCATAATAAACGAGAATTTCACTTTTATTAAACGAAAAATTTAGTCTCTCGCCAAAAAAATTTCCGCCAAAAATTTTCTTCGGGAAAAAAAATTCCATCAAAAAATTCTATCGATGTGGAAATAAATTCCGTCGACCTCGATGAAAATTTGGATACTAGAATCCACTTGGATTTTGGAATTCAAATTTTTATCGACATATTGAAATTTTCTTCGATGGTAATTTCAATTTATTGATGGAATTTTGGATTTCGTCGAGACGAAAATGTTTTTACTGGGAATTTTTCCATCCAACGAACATTTTTGAAGGAAATTTTTTTCGTCGACGACGGAATAAATTTTTCATCTAATAAAAGTGAAATTTTCATTCATTATGGACAAAAAGTTCTCTTTTTTGGACAAAAATTTTGATGCCATTATAGAAACCTTAGTCTCAATGGAAATTTGGATTCCAAAATACACTTTATCAACAAAGTGGATTTTGGAATCCAAATTTCCATCAATTTTTCAAAACGACAACTGTTGTCCTTTTCATGGCTCAAAATCTAACTGTTATAAACTAAAAAATTATGTTTTTGCAAAGACTATAACTCTAAATCGAACTATTAGATCAAAATAAAGTAAATTGATAAATTATAGTACTCACTACCGTCTAAAGTTTAATCGTCTGGATCATTGGATTTCTATCTAAATCTAAAGATATCTTCTATGGCCATGGACTCCATATACCTTCCTTTCTTAATACTAAAATATGCTTAAATTCAACCATTGGATTAACTTTGTATACAAAGAAAATTTATTTTTTTAGACAATGCATTAACCCCATGTAAGAGTTTCATCAAATTATATTGGGTCTAAAAGTAATGTCAATTTTATCACCTATCAGTTTGTTGATAACACACTACGTACAACATGCAATGTAGAAATGTGTATTGGTACAAAACTTATCTGTGCTCAAGAGAAAGTATGATCTAGAGATGCCTAAACAAAGCAAAAAAGGAAAGAAAAGTGAAACTTGTTGACGTGTGAACATGCTTAATTTGCATGATATAGAAATTGTTGTGTATGGATTTAAGTTTAAAAAACTTCTTAACACTTGCATTAAAAAATACATGACACTTTTAACAAAAGGTCCAATAACTCTCCTAGTTGATTGGAAGAGTTTCTTCTCTTTTGTAATTATTTTTTAAATTGGACATTTTTGGATTTAGGGTAAAATGTAAGTAATGTTTTATGCATTCTTTTTTCACAAAAGTAGTGGTTTTTTTAAATGTTTGACATGAAAGTGTCTTTTGTCTCTATAAATTTTGAAAAAAGGTATATTTTTGGGTTTTCTTTCAAAAATGGACTTGAGTTGTCGTTTGTATGATTTTGTTGTCATTTTTCATGACTCGATGTTTATGGTTAGATTTCCCCAGGTAATGATGTTAAGCGTAGCCCTCGAGTTAGTTATAATATCATGACAATAGACACTTGGGGGTCATTGGGAAAACCTAAACTCATCCCTATAGAGAATGGTCTTGTAAGAGGAGTCAATGGATAAAACATTGAAGTTTCCAGTTAATTTAGCTATGCTTCTCAAATAATTGGTGGAGATGTGGAATTTAAATTCCATGTCACCCTAGATTTCCTTGAGTATGATGTCATCCTTGTTGGTGGAACTTGGATACATGACTCATTGTATTTAATTGATGAATCCATGCAAATAGTCACCTTGAACACTTTTGCAGGCATTGTACAATTGCTATACGGAAGGAAGAGACCTTGGAGGAGCTAGAACTTCCAACATATCTTAGTGAAGAGATCTGTAGGGTTCTGATTAGATTGTAACTTTCCAATAAAATCACCACAGCTCAAGCACAGCTTTATCCAACACAAGAACACAATCTCATGACCCTCGAGTTATGGGATTTGTTAGATCAACCAACACTCATCACGGCTCATCCTAAAAGAATTCCCTTTACACAGGACTTGAACATGTCATGTTTGAGGTACTTTAAACATAAAATGTATATTGAAACTAACTCCCTTACTTGCAAGTTTTTTGTGGTTGAGTATGTTTTGAAAGCAGATTTGATCTTGGAGCGTAAATGGACTATTGCTACCCAAGCACCACTATGGTTTGCCAGTGATAGGGTTATCAGGATGGTCAATAGCACAAAGTTGACAATACCGGATGCTAAATGCAAAAAGTTACAAGCCTTTTCCACGAAAACCCCTCTACACAATGGCCTACCATCTGCGTCAATGACTGACTCCGATAAAGCATCAACTCCTTCAACCCCATCCTCACCAACAAAGTTCAATGCCAAAACCTCGCAATCAACACAACTATTCTTGAAGAAGTTCCCCCCACGCAACTATCTATCTCTAACAAGGAACTCCAACAAAAAATCCCCAGAGCCTATGCCTCTTTATCGACAAACCTCACCAAAGGAGACAACTGCATGCTCGAAAGCCATATCATCGAATGCCACTCTGCAAGAGACTCGAACCTCATCGTCAACAACGTCCATGACTCTTAAACATGCAGCCTCAGTGCCAACTAATGTGAAGGAAGACTCAAAACCTTCCACTTCAACCAAAAAGAAAAATCCAACAAGACAACAAAAATCACGGTATCTTAATGGTATCAAAATGTGGGTGGAGAAGCAACTACTTGTTGCTCCAGGCTACTATGACGGTGCCAATCAAATTTGGGTGCCTCGATAGTTAAAGCCTCTTCCTCAATGTAGCACTCATCAGGGGCCAAGGAAAAAGAAAAGAACGCTACAACACCATCTACAAAAGCCTTTGCAAGTTCCTTAGCAAACTCTAACATATCAGTAAGTGTGGGTACCCAAACAATTACTGCAAGCACAAGGGTACTACCAAGGAAATACCAACGCTTGGATTTCCAAGTGCCTTAAAAAGTCCCCTAAGCCTACACAAAGAAAGACACCTCAGCACCAAAAGCATTAGCCACCAATTTATAATATTCATCAAAGGTTCCCGGGAGCCTATGCATGTGCTTCAAAAACAAGGGTACTCTGATGGTAATCCCATCAAATGGTTGCCAAAATTGAACAAAGTGAAGATAGCCTCACTATTAACTTTAACCCCAATAGCTCCACCTAAAGTCACTCAACCACTCTTGTGCATTCATCACCTACACAAGAGCTTTTGTGTTCAAGCAAACCCAATGGTAACCAACTAGCAGTCTTACCTACCACCTCGACAACATTTGAGCCAAAAATTCAAGAATCAATTCGTACATCTGCAAACGGAGACTTATGAGTACATCAAAGACAAACTCACAATGCTCTTTTCACCCCTCTGGGTGTGAAGCATAAGTGCAAAAGCTCTGTGGGTGGCAGACATAAGAACCTATTCTCTCAAAAAGGACAGTAGCCACAAGAACCTGTTCCTCGCAAGGTGGTAACCCAAAAAAAAAACACAAACACAAGGGAGTCATACATATGGCCTACCTAGAAGTGGTAGAATATCACAAGCAACTCCCAAGGATCTTCAATAGCCATTATATCTTGTTAAGCTTATCACTTTGCTATTCTTTTGGCTATGTGAATGTAGCAGCTGCTCCATGAGCACATATCCATACTCATGCATTGGAGAACATTTGTACCAAAGCCTCACCATCGATAACTTCCAGGTACATCTCTAGATAGGGGGCCATGGTGGGCGAAAGCCTGGTCAATGGTACAGCCCATCGCCTGGAATTTTCCTTCAAATTACAAACCTCTCCAAACGTCGCCACCATCTTCACAAATCAATGATCTCCAATCCTTAGTGAAGATATCTATATTAGCCTTGCAAGTCGACGTAATTCTTTCAATCCTCGCCAACCAGTGCTACTTCAACACATAGCAATTCAATAAGAGTCTATATAACTCACTTCTTGTACTTCATGTATATCTGCTTCATAAAAGCATTAAAAGCACTCATGGGAAGAAGCATACAGGAACAGGTCCTACTCAACAACATTTGACAACAATCCTGCCACACAAAGGGACTTCATTTCTTCAAATGATGAATGTCACTTCAATGAATCGAATGAGAAACTAAGAATCAACCATCTCGTTTCTAATGATTATGTCTATGTTCCTCTGGATCCTTCCCTCTCTTCTCTCCCATTATTAACATCTCTTAGTATCCCCACTAACACTAATCACATGTAACCTTGCTTATGATTGCCGAAAACAAAGTGAGCAAAAAACACCCAAAAAAACATGCTCACATAAATATAAAGGAACAAAGACCATTGAATGTTACTCAGCATCAAAGCCATCGATACAGCTTGTCCATTCTCTCCACACAAAGGTCTTCAAACGTGATCACAAGGATATGATCGGCATCAAAAGGGGGGAATGTTAACCCATTCCTATTGTTAACAAGAACTACCACCATTATCTTACTTCAAGGAGTCACGATAGATACACCAAAGGGTCATACATTCAAGATATGTCCAAATCTACAATTTGGTCGGGCGCCCATAATGGTGTGATGGAGCATTTATGGCAATTCCCGCTTCAAGAGAATGTGGTAGCATATAGAATGAAGTCCCAAGCGATGTACTTCATGGATATATTATGAGAGTAGTCATTGTAATAGCATTAGGTCTCTTATGAGCCTAAAGTGCCCAACCGGCCACAGTTTAAGTGAGTGTGAACACTTATGGGTATATAAGTGAATTTCTCTCACAATATAATATACTCTCCCATTGTGCAATTGACTCTTGCTCTTGCTAATATCTCTCTCTAATGCATGCTAGTGAGTGTGTGTGAGTGATGTGAGGTGAGAGGAGGGACGAGTACCCATAGTGCAATGCGGTGGTGTGACAATGCTCGCGAGGTGCGGTGGAATTGCTTCTCAAGGAGTTGCAGAGCCTGGAGACCTCAAGGATTACAAGCTCAGCCATTGGAAAGATCCTCACGACAGTTGTGATTCACCAGGTAATCTCTTGTTGGATGTGTTTCAAGGGGGGTTAGGGTGAGCCATAACACAAACCTTGTGCCAAATCCTAGCATAATTCCTTACAAAGGCACATGCTCTAATTGTGGATTCAACCATGCTTATAAGGATGGTCCTAGTAGAGTGACGATTGCCCTTGTAGAGAGCCCTTAACTTTTGAAGCGTACAAGGAGGACTTATTTATATAGTCCCCCTTAATGTTGTTAGAAGGATAAAACGCCAAGACGAGGGTAGAATTCAAAGGAACATCTAAGACTGCCAATAAAAAGAAGGCCTAGGCTTCCACTTCAAAGCAAGCAGCAAAAGAGCCAGAGGCACAAGCTATTAGCGTTGCTAGTAAAATGCACAACTATGGAAGAGAAAATGAGAGAGAGAGAGAGAGAGAGAGAGAGAGAGAGAGAGAGAGAGAGAGAGAGAGAGAGAGAGAGAGAGAGAGAAACACTTGATTGCATAAACCCACACACACATACACACACACACACACACACACATGCTTACATAAGAGAGAGACAACTTGCTTTAGCTTGGGATTGTACTTATAAATAATGTTACATGAGGGTGCTTTATATAGGCACTGGAACTAGCCTCAAAGTGAGTGCACGAAAGTGTATTCACACAAACCTTACACTTAATCAAGAGAATTTTCACATGCCCATAAGAATAACACTATATGTATACATTTTGATGTCCCCTCAAGGAGGCTCACAAGTGGAGATGCAACATAAATCCTACATTCAACACTCCCTGTTAACTCCACAACCAATGATGTCATAGTAGAAGTGAAATGTAAGGTCCCTCCCAAGCCATGTATGCATGTGTCTCTTTTAATATAGATTTCAATAAGAAAAGAGAGTGTAATTAGAAAGAGTGAGACAATAAGGCTAGAAACATTAGAAAAGTGTTAGAAAAAAAAATATTAGCTCAAAAAAATCCTAAAAGAAATAAGAACATAAGAATAGTTCTATTAAGAGATAAGTATCCCCAAAAATAGAATTTCGATTTTGGGTGATAAGAGGTCATATTTAGAGTACTTTTACACATTTAGAGTCCATGCATACTAAAAATGTGAAAAAACAATGCATTTCTAAAGATGGTGCGTTTGCGGCTATATACAGACGTTTTTGCCTATTTTGCCCACGTAGGCTTGTAGACTAGATGCCTTCCCGTTCTTTTGACTGGTTATGCCAACTAATGTGAAGGAAGACTCAAAACCTTCCACTTCAACCAAAAAGAAAAATCCAGCAAGACAACAAAAATCACGATATCTTAATGGTATCAAAATGTGGGTGGAGACTACTTGTTGCTCCAGGCTACTATGACGGTGCCATTCAAATTTGGGTGCCTCGATAGTTAAAGCCTCTTCCTCAATGTAGCACTCAAGGGCCAAGGAAAAAGAAAAGAACTCTACAACACCATCCACAAAAGCCTATGCAAGTTCCTTAGCAAACTCTAACATATCAGCAAGTGTGGGTACCCAAACAATTACTGCAAGCACAAGGGTACTACCAAGGAAATACCAACGCTTTGATTTCCAAGTGCATTAAAAATTTCCCTAAGCCTACACAAAGAAAGACACCTCAGCACCAAAAGCATTAGCCACCAATTTATAATATTCATCAAAGGTTCCCGGGAGCCTGTGCACGTGCTTCAAAAACAAGGGTACTCTGATGGTAATCCCATCAAATGGTTGCCAAAATTGAACAAAGTGAAGACAACCTCACTATTAACTTTAACCCCAATAGCTCCACCTAAAGTCACTCAACCACTCTTGTGCATTCATCACCTACATAAGAGCTTTTGTGTTCAAGCAAACCCAATGGTAACCAACTAGCAGTCTTACCTACCACCTCGACAACATTTGAGCCAAAAATTCAAGAATCAATTCGTACATCTGCAAACGGAGACTTATGAGTACATCAAAGACAAACTCACAATGCTCTTTTCACCCCTCCGGGTGTGAAGCGTAAGTGCAAAAGCTCTGTGGGCAGACATAAGAACCTATTCTCTCAAAAAGGACAGTAGCCACAAGAACCTGTTCCTCGCAAGGTGGTAACCCAAAAAAAAAAACACAAACATAAGGGAGTCATACATATGGCCTACCTAGAAGTGGTAGAATATCACAAGCAACTCCCAAGGATCTTCAATAGCCATTATATCTTGTTAAGCTTATCACTTTACTATTCTTTTGGCTATGTGAATGTAGCAGCTGCTCCATGAGCACATATCCATACTCATGCACTGGAGAACATTTGTACCAAAGCCTCACCATCGATAACTTCCAGGTACATCTCTAGATAGGGGGCCATGGTGGGCGAAAGCCTGGTCAATGGTACAGCCCATCGCCTGGAATTTTCCTTCAATTTACAAACCTCTCCAAATGTCGCCACCATCTTCACAAATCAATGATCTCCAATCCTTAGTGAAGATATCTATATTAGCCTTGCAAGTCGACGTAATTCTTTTAATCCTCGCCAACCAGTGCTACTTCAATAAGAGCACTCATGGGAAGAAGCATACAGGAATAGGTCCTACTCAACAACATTTGACAACAATCCTGCCACACAAAGGGACTTCATTTCTTCAAATGATGAATGTCACTTCAATGAATCGAATGAGAAACTGAGAATCAACCATCTCGTTTCTAATGATTATGTCTATGTTCCTCTGGATCCTTCCCTCTCTTCTCTCCCATTATTAACATCTCTTAGTATCCCACTAACACTAATCACATGTAACCTTGCTTATCATTGCCGAAAACAAAGTGAGCAAAAAACACCCAAAAAAACATGCTCACATAAATATAAAGGAACGATAAGATGTTCGTCGATATGCCCATAGGGCTACTGTCAGCTTATGTTCCTAGTCCGCCGTCCGACTTGCTTCCAAGGTTAGACATGAGATGCTATAAAAAAGCTATGGAGACTAGTGCAAAACCAAGGCTTAGCTAGAAGAAACTCAATGGAATGGGAAGCGATGCTTAGCTCAGTATGAGAACCAGCCCTTCAATGGAGATAGCTTTCTAGAAATTCCTATGGGAATGGCTCCTTGGTTAGGTAAAGGGGACAAGAATAAAAAGGCTGCTCAGTGCTCATTAGAAGAGACTTTGCCAAAAGTTAACCATGTGTGCGACGGGATTCAAACACAACCTGACCACTGCCGTAAATATTTCTCGTCATCATACATATATATCTTCCTCCACATATGCATGGGTGTCCTCCGCACCGCGAGCCCGTGCATTGCCTGGTCAGAACCCTCCAGGATCCTCCTTAGGTGTCATGGCACTTCACTCAGGGACCGCTTCATGGACCCTTGTCCATCGTACTGGAAGCGCACCATTTTAACCATACCGAGGCTGGTCAAAAGACCTGGGCAGGCTTTGTTGCATGAGCCGTCCTTTGAACACTCCCCACCAGCTATTGGAATCAAACTTCCCTTAGAACACACATATACCAAATGCTCCCTCCAGCATTCTGGATTTTGTTTGTGCCCTGTGCTTGACCATTAGCCTGTGGATAATAAGGTGATGATTTTCGATGGACCACTAAGAATCCCACAAGTAAATGATCGATCACCTCATTAATAAAATGTTAGCCACACGATCACTAACTAATTCTAATGGGCAACCGAACCTCGAGATAATCTGCTCATATAAGAATTTTGCTGTTGTTTGTACATCAGCTCGCTTCGAGGCTCTGGCTTCTGCCCATTTGGTGAAATAGTCTGTGGCCACCACAATCACATATCAGGCTTGTGATGGGTGTCCCATGGGACTAATAGGTCTAACAAACTCTACTCCCCATTTTTCGAAGAGTTGTCTTACAATAATAGGGGTGAGCGGCATCTTGTCCCTTTGTTGTGGGATAACGAAATGCTGACATTCTTTGCACCTTTTGAAAATCTACTCCCCATTTTTCGAAGAGTTGTCTTACAATAATAGGGGTGAGCGGCATCTTGTCCCTTTATTGTGGGATAGCGAAACGCTGACATTCTTTGCACCTTTTGAAAAATTCTGTGTCGTCTCCAAATAACGTAGGCCACCATAATCCTGCTTGAAGTATCTTACGAGCCATGATCTCTCCAACAAAATGCCCACCTGCTATCCCTGAATGAGCTTCATCCAATATCGTGAGACGAACACATCTTCTCTCACACATCTTCTTAGCACATTATCTTTACCTATCTTATATAGTTCTCCTGCATAAGGTGCAGCAAGCTTGATAAGCCACCGCATTTTATCTTTGTTCAAAGGTATTTCCTGGCAAAAAACATGAGCTAGATAATCCGATATCTCCTCACTCCATTCGGGTACCATGTCCAATTTGAACAAACAAGCATCTGGGAGATCATCTTTTGACACCAGTTGTTGCTGATTCCCCATTTGGAATTCTTGACATATGATCGGCTAACACATGTTGTGTTACTTTTGTAACCATGACTATAAAGTTGAATTCCAACAATAATAGCAACCATCATGTGATTCTTCCAATGGTGCAAGGCTTATTCACTAAGTACAATAAGGCTTGATGGTCCATGAAGAATACGAATTTGTTGGCCAATAGGTGATGTCGATACTTCTTTACAGCGTAAACCATGGCCAATCCTTCTCTCTCTATGGTGGTGTAGTTCATCTCTACATCATTTAATTGACAACTAGTGAAGCAGACTGGATAGTCCAATTTGAACTCACCAAGCTGGGTAGTACACATCCAATAGCAAAGTTTGATGCATCAATATGCACATAAAATATAAGGTCCTAATTGGGGAGTCATAGAATCGGCACGCTAGCCAATGCCTACTTCAATCGATCCTATGCTTCCTGGCATTCCTTAGTCCATTCAAAGACAATGAGTAACTTGTACAATGGTCTAGCGATTTCAGCATAGAAAATTATGAAGCGGCAGTAATACCCTACATGGCCCATAAATCTTTGCACACCATTGTAATTGAGGTAATAGCTCCAATATCAACTTGACCTTACTATCATCCGTGGATATTCTGCTCTTTGAGACAATGTGTCCCAATATCACACCATGTTTGGCCCAAAATTGACACTTTAAAGGGTTCAGGGATATACGATATAATCAACATCGCTCGAACACCTTCCTTAAGCAAGCCAGATGGTCCGCCCATCGAGAGTGTACACACAGATCATCAATGAATACCTCTAACCACTTCTATAAGTAGTCTTTGAAGGTTGTGCACATCAATCGTTGGAATGTTGCTAGGGCATTGGTGGTGAGACCGAAGGGCATAACCTTGTATGCAAATGTCCCCCACATTGTATTGAAAACTGTCTTATGCTGGTCTTCTAGTGCTATGGACACCTGATTATAGTTGGAGAATCCATCCAAGAAGCTATAAGCTTCTTCACCAGCCACTCTCTCCAAAACATGTTCTGTATAGGGTAATGGATAATGGTCTTTCCTAGTAGCTGCATTGACCTTTTTAAGATCAACACATACCCTAAGTTTTCCATTCTTTAATTTTTTGGCACTATTACGATTGGTGACAACCAATCCATGTGTTCTATCTCATAGATGAAATCTGCAGCAGCAATGAGCTTGTCTATTTCTTCCTTTACAATTGCTGCATACTTAGGATTCATATGGTATGGTTTCTGCCTGGTTGGTCTTGATTCTTCCATGATTGGAATCGTATGCTGCACTACCTCAAGCGGTACCCCCTTCATCTCCTTGTAATTCCAAGCGAAACAGTCCTTAAATTCCTTAAGGAGGGCAATAAGCTCATCTTCTTCAGCCGAAGCCAAGTCCTTAGCAATGCATACGGGTCTGGCTTTCTCCCCTGGTCTCGCGATGTCAACTTCCTTAACTTCCGTTGGGCCATCGTATGATGTGGATAGCCCATCCTCCTTAACCCTTGTTGCCGTCAGTCGTACCACTTTCCGTTCGTCAACAATGTAGGTTTTGAAGTGGTCTAGCACACTAAGAGCAAGTCTCGTTTATCCTCATTCTCACTTTTTGTTCTAGCCATGACTTTTCTAGTCTCACATTCAGCTTCTGCCAAAGCTTTATACCTAGTTCCGAGCCTAAGGATCGCAGTGCAAGAATGTTTGATAGAGAATTGTGAATGAATGACAGCATGTGAATCAGATGTAAATGGATGATGTGGTTTTGATGTGTGAATGATGTGGGTATATGGTGCTGTCTCAAACACATTGCATAGACTGTCTCTCTTACTACTGTCTATATTATATGCATAGACTTTGTGTATACAAGAAGCTCAAAAACTCACATTTGATGTCTTCTTGCTTGAGAAACGGCTCACACAGTCGAGAGAGGAGACCAGCAAACATGTGCATCTAAAGAACAATAGCATCTCATGTCTAACCTTGGAAGCAAGTCGGACGGCGGACTAGGAACATAAGCTGACAGTAGCCCTATGGGCATATCGAACATCTTATAAGGTAGCGACGGGATACACTTCTTTCTATCTAGCTTATGGTGTTGAGGCAGTAATGCCTATGGAATACCTAGTTCCGAGCCTAAGGATCGCAGTGCAAGAATGTTTGATAGAGAATTGTGAATGAATGACAGCATGTGAATCAGATGTAAATGGATGATGTGGTTTGACGCGTGAATGATGTGGGTATATGGTGCTGTCTCAAACACATTGCATAGACTGTCTCTCTTACTACTGTCTATATTATATGCATAGACTTTGTGTATACAAGAAGCTCAAAAACTCACATTTGATGTCTTCTTGCTTGAGAAACGGCTCACACAGTCGAGAGAGGAGACCAGCAAACATGTGCATCTAAAGAACAATAGCACAAAAAGAAAAAAGTTTGTTCTTAAAAAAGTGTTGGATTGCGAAATATCACTTTTAAAGTTTATTAGTACTCAATATTGAATGCCTTGAGATTTGGGCTATGAATCTTTATATATTTTCCAATAAATTTGAATGCCTTGAATTGAACACCTGAAAAGGGCTCTGTAAATATTTTCCAATGAAGATTTTTTAAAAATATTCAATACGGCATTGAATGCCTTGAATTTGGGCCAAAGCACTCCATATGATAATCTCAAAGATATTCTGTTCGTTAATGAGTTGGCCGTTTTGTTGGATAGTGAATGTGCCACCTTTGTTTGATGATTGTGTTGCAGTACTGAATTTAATCTCTTTAGTGAATGTGCCACCTTTTTTTTAAGTTTGTGTCGTAGTACTGAATTTGCTGTTAAAATAATCAATTAATTATACAATACGAGTAGAATACTATTTGAAGATTTGTTCTTGTATTTTTACATGGCTATCTAGTTTTCAAATGAGTTCGAGTCATTTCACTAGAGCATCTTGCTTGAAAGGTTCTTGTTGTGCAAAAATGGATGAGTTACCTCTTGCTAAAAGCGGAAAAAGAGTGTACAGGTTGGCCCAGGTGAGAGCTCATCGAGACACACAAGGAGGCAAGCCGATTTTTCCAGCACTTTGGAGCAGGCCGCCTCCTCAAACCCAACTACATAGCAGGCGGTACATATCATAGATGACACTAACCTAGAGGTGGATATGGATAGGCAGCATCTACATAGTGATGAAAGAAATGAGGAGGATGGACAAAATGTAGTGGGGGCAATTGAGGAAAATAAAGGTGATCAAAATGAGGGTGAGAATACTCAAGGTGATGATAATGAGGATGAAGGTGAGAATACTGAGGATACTGGGAGAGAGATAGAGGGGGAAGAGAACACACATCCACTAGAGGATCAAGAAGAAACAGTTGTCACAACCCAAACTGAAGGAAGGAAGCAGAAAAAAAATAAGGTTGATATTTTTGGGAAGATTCTTGAGACATCTACTCCACAAGCCTTTTTAGATAGGATAGGAGTCAAATTTAGGTCTCCACCTCCACGTGTTCCTCTCTGTAGGATGATCCAGACGGAGGCAATCCGAAAGGTTTCTCCCTCAACAGATAAGTCTCTTACTCGAAGCTTCAAAAAACTAGGTGGGTACATTGAGAGCATGGGAGCTTTCATAGTATCAATTATGGACTTGGAAGGGGAGGAGACACCATTGACACAAGAGAGGGAGGAATCTTGGGATGAGCATTGGAGGACTGTGAATCAACAATTTGAGGAATCTCTTGCACTTGACCCTGATTGGGGTCCGTACTTGAGCCGAAAAATGGTGCATATTCTTGATGGTAATAATCGACACAATGCTTGGATGGTGGACTGCATTTCTACATGTGAGTTCTCATTGGGATCTTATAGTTTCTTATGCTTCTTTGTCCTTCCTAATTTTGTGTTTTATTACAGGGTTTCAAGGGGATTTGTCCATGCATTGTTGTGTTCTTTGTAAATTTTATGTGTTCGAGCGGAGGGATGTGGGTGAGCTTATGTTTTCATTGTCTAGGTTGAACAAGTAAGTTAATTTGTTTTATCAGAGTCTCCTTCTATGTCAAGTAAGTTGTTTGTACTCAAGAATATTAACATATTTTTTCTTTGTTTTGTAGGACGCATGATTATGCATTTGTGCCAACCACATTTGGTGATCGTCTATTTCAGCTAAGAAGATTGGGAGAGTCCAACCTAACAACTCTCATGGCACATTTGGACAATGAGGACAAGCTATGGGTTGAGAGAGAGATGCAGAGTGCGTCTGCCAAAGGAAGGCCCAGTTGGCTTCATTTGCCAATCGAGATTATGACTTGGCTCTTGTTCAAGGACGAGATGGAGCAAAAAATTGATGAGGCATCAAATGGACCACTTGCCGAGTCTGCTAGGGAGAATGTGACTCAAAAGATAGAAGTTCTCTACAGAGGAAAAACATCAAAATATGCAAGGATTGCTGATCCCTCCAACAGTGAGGCCTTTTGGTGTGCGGTGCTCTCCCTCCCATGGCACGCGTCAACCAATCATGTGGCCACAGAGGAAAAGCTCAATATGATAGGTTCTGCATGCATCAGAGACACAGATAAGGCTCACATTGTCAAGCTATTGGACAACTCTCAAGCTGCAGTGCGATCACTTGAGGGTATGCCAAATGATAAGACAAAGGTTAGGGAATGGCTGCACATGTACTACTGGCTTCAGATCACGGAGCTGGGTTTAAGAATCCAAAATGATATTAAAAATGCTGATCGAGTCAGGTTGCCAGGTGAGAGCTGATTCACCTCTTTTGTTGTTCTATGCAGAAGAAAGTACTTCAAAAGGGTTTTCAAAGTGCACGAAGGAGGCATAAAATTTAGCCATGATATTGACCATCAACCAGGCCTACAAAGTGCCGCACGGCGAGTCGTTTTACAGGTTTTCCTACAACATAACCCAGATATTCCTTGTTAAAAAACATGCATACTTCTTTCTGTGTGTTGTTTTATCATTGGGGCTTTGGCTTGCAGATGGTTGCTTTCTGAAATTGAGGAGCACCAATTGGATATTTTACCTCCTCTTGCTAGTGTGTGGCTTTGTGTTGACAATCAATCTTATATGTATGCCGATTTGAAGCTTGGAAGAGTAAGTGATTGAATTTGTCATATTGAATCCATGATTGAGAAACATGTTCATATTGAGGGTGAGTTGTGTTTACCCATGTTTGTCATTGAATAGGCCATGTCAAGCATAGAGTCTCGTTTCTGCCCGTGGTGGTTGGACCTTGAAAGAAACCATGTGCTTGAGGAGGAGCTTGATTTGTATCGCCAACATAAGTCTATATTGGAGCTTCGTAGCCAGCAAATTGATCATAATGAGGCCACATCCACATCACATGCAACATCGATTGCATCGACTTCTTTTCGTAAGTCAGCCAGTGAATTTAGGGAGGGAAATAGTGAATCATGCATTGGAGGTGAATCGAGCAATGGAAGCAAATAGGGAGCAGAGTCAACAACAGACATCCAATAGTAGTGCAGGGGGGATACAACCAACTGACATCATAACCAAGACATTGCAAGCTCCAGGTATGTGAGCTTCCTACCTCATCTCTATCGTGATCCGATTGTTTTGACTTAAGACTATGTGTGTTAAATGTCAAAAACCTATCTATAAGAACCATTTATGCCTTCAATGTCAGTATTGAGGACCTTGCACAGCTACTTTTGTGAACATGGAGGATGCATCCTCATTGGGAAAGCAAGTTCTTGACGCCACCATGAATGCAGTAGTAGGGAATGTCAAGAGTAGAGGGTCCGATTACTGTGTGGAGTTGATATTTTCTCCTCAAATATCATCATTGGAGGTTGTGTTGCAAACAAGGTTCCATATTGGAATAAGATTGGGGATGGCATGCATGACTCTACTTTTAAAGTTGTTGATTCTTGTCTCTCAGATCGAGGCTTCTTTACATGCCTTTACACTATGGAAGAAGGAGTGACCATTGAGTAGGTTGCATAGAGCGTTGGGTTTGGCATTTATCATAGACAGGTTGTGAGGTGTACTCCACCTATTGGGAAGAAGATGGGGCAAATGATTACTACCCAGGTATTGGTGTTGTTCTCTTTGGGGGCTGTCATTTGTGCAAATCTTCTTTGTCCCATTTAAGGTGAAAATGCATGAACAACCAATGTGTCTTTGCTTGTAGGTCACTTGTATAATATTGGCTGTTTTTGTTCGCTCAACATCTCCTGCTACTACAAGCTTTGTGATGCATGGGGATCAGCTAAGGGATTTGGCACTAGGTGATGATCTTGATGTACGGCAAGATCTTATCTTTGACATGTATGTATGCATTCAAATCAAGATAGAATTTAAAATGATTTTCGGTGATCTTTATGGCATATGGTTAATGGTTTGTGTGCGTTTTCAAGAGTGCCATCGGAGGATCTGGTGAAGAGAAAGGGTAGACCATGGTGGGGCAGTTGTCAGAGAGGTCGGCGGCTTAGCAAATACATCGTCTCCGTCTTCAGTCATCCTAGGGACATGATTTTGGATTTGTTTGTTGCTGGCACTGGAACTCTTGGGCTAGTGGCAGCATTTATGGATCGCAATGTCATAATGTTAGGCAAGGATGAGCGGATCTATGATCACCTATTAGAACCATACTTAGCAAAGGTATCCATGCTGAAAAGATAAATATGTTAGTAGAGAATAATTTTGTATTGATAAAGCTTATTTTCTTTTCTTTGTGTCTCTTGCAGTTATGAGGATCACATGTCTACATCAAAATGCCATTAGAGATAGTCCTTTTTTTAATTGAGACAATCATTTTTTTGGGACTATTGGAAGTAATGTTTTGATGGATGTTATGCTTGTGAATGTTTTTTACAATAGCATGTAGCTGATTGTTGGACAATTTTTATTTGGATTATAAAAATTTTAAATCCTATGGTTATGGTTTCTAAAGAGTATTATATTGTTGTGTCAGTGGTATGGCTATTAAAATTGGTGTGCATTTTAATGGCTTGATTTCTATGCTCTCTCGTCGTTGTGGTTTCCATGTGGTTGCAACAATAGTTTGTTTCTATTAGTAGCTCAATGACCAATTCAACGTCTTTTTAGCGAGCCAAGTAGTATGAGTTTTGTAGTGATTTTTTTTTCATTTGAAAATGCTTTATTTGCAATAGTCATTTTTAAACTTTTTTAGTCTTCTTTGTTCTGTTCATTATAGAGTTGCACTATGGTTTCACTCTTCTCTTTAACATTACATGCTCGCTTAACATCATACCATGCCCCTACTTGCTCAATTTCACAAGGACTTTATTTCAACTCACTGCTCTGTGCTCACTGCTCTTGGCTCGCTAAATAGACGCACCCATAGGGACCCTCTCTTTTCCACATGTCAACATCCTCCATATTCCACTTAGGATTTCTAGAAGGATTCCTCTTGATCCCACACTTCTTCACACTCGTCCCACATGCCCTTCATGTGCTTGGCATGTGGTCTCCATGTTATTTAAGTATCTTATTGAGTCCATGTAGCATCTCCTCATGTTCACCATTGGGCTGTCCAACAATATCGATTTGTCCTCGACCACCTTGAAGGTCTTTTACACACATATAAACTCATCTAAAATTTGGGACTCATGAGAGTTAAAATTAGTTCACATACGCTATTTTAAAATCTTTTTACAAGGAAGAGTACAAGTTGTTTTATACTTTAGAAGAGATGTGTAATAAATTTTTTATGCATATTTATAAGTTTAAGGCTTGTGCATATGGGCCATGTTGGGTCTAGCTTAAGAGTGTTGTGTACATGAACTTTTCATATAAAAGGGTTGCCGGTAGATTCCCACATGGTACACAAGAACATATTTAAAGGATTTGAGTGTGTCTTGTGGAGTGGGTCATACACACTGGACGAGGATCTGTTGTGTGTGAGAAGATGTGGTGAGTGTTATTTTTGTGGTATATGTCTACTGGGACGACCCGAGGAGTGTTACTTTTGAGAAGTGTGATCTATATTCCTCTCCTTTAATTCATTCGACAACACTCAGATAAGTCAACCAACTAATGACCTTATTTATAAATGGACGTGAAGCCCTTCATAGAGAATTCCTTTTTCCCCACGTATTAACATACCTTCCCTTCCTACTAATGGTGATTGCATCCTCAAGTCACCAAAGTTAGTGGCGAATTTGTTGCCAAAGTGGAAATATGTGGATGGTCCATGATGCATCATGAAGGAGGTGTGTGAGGTTAAGTGGTGTGGTTTGAGACTTGACATCCCTATTCTTTGGGAGTCAATATTGCTATAGATTGTAGATTTTGTTGATTCATGCTATAAGGTTTTTTCCACTACTGTAATAGAATTGGCTAGCCTCTATGGCTTGGGGAATTTGGCGTAAGCGAGCATAGGGGAAAGAGGCAAGGTGGATCAAGAGTTGGTGTGATCCAAGATGAACCATGGGAGGTTCCTGCTACTAAGTTGAGCAGGATCCAATTGATGGGTCATACGATGGTCTCCCCATTAAAAAATGTATGTGATGGATAGTTGTTGCACGATGATGAAGCTTAATGCAGCTTAATGGTCTCCCCATTAAAAAATGTATGTGATGGATAGTTGTTGCATGATGATGAAGCTTAATGCAGGTGCTTGATATAGTGTTTGCTATATTCATGCTAGGTATGTCTATAACATGCAATGCCTGTGTGTATATTGCAAGTTTTGTGCATGGACAAGGGGTTAAAGATGTGCATGGACAAGGGGTTAAAGATGTGCCCATGTAAAATCTTCTTTTGGTGAAACCTCCAACACACTACTTTCACTGACTCTTTTGTTTTTGCTTTCTTTGACTCTCTTTTCATGTAGCTTGTGTGGGGATCCCCTAGATGATGAGGGGTTTTTTGTACCAACTTTGGACCTATAAAGAATTTGGGAAGTAGTAGATAGGGCCTAGAATTGGGTGAGACTTACCAACCCACAATGGTTCCAAAGATACCACCAGCTCATAGTTCAAAGACATGATGAAGGGCTCACAAGAAAACTAATCTTACAAGAAAACCAATGAATGGTAGTGCATGATATCAAAGGGTTTCAAGATCCTAGTAATTAGATATATCTTTAAAGTACCCAATATGTGAGAGTGAGAGTATTTGAAGATCTATTTGCTAGTAGAAGTCACGGGACCATCATTGAGGTTGAAGGCTAGCCACTCTTTACTTGTCATTGGTTCTTGAGCATCTCCCTAAGGATGAGGATAATGAGCTGGAAGAAACAAACATGTGGCTAGTATAGCCGGGTTGGGGATCTTAGTGTAGTAGAGGTCATCAAAGTTATTCATTCAGACTCCAAAGTCACATCTCCATGGTCATCTCTATGGTGGTGGTGAGTGGTGCCCTTTGCCTTCCATATGCAAGAACTTGCACTGTGACCACCTGCTTCTTTTGATTGGCATGCACTTTGGGTCGATGCAAACTTATCTGGGTGCAGCCATGTATTCCTTGGATGACTTCTATGTGACTTGTAATTGGGATCAACAGAGGTCATCAAAGTTATTCATTCAGACTCTAGAGTCACATCTCCATGGTCATCTCTATGGTGGTGGTGAGTGGTGCCCTTTGCCTTCCATATGTAAGAACTTGCACTGTGACCACCTGCTTCTTTTGATTGGCATGCACTTTGGGTCGATGCAAACTTATCTGGGTGCAGCCATGTATTCCTTGGATGACTTCTATGTGACTTGTAATTGGGATCAACAACATGGCAGTCTCCTTTGGTGTGCTAGGGTGGTCGATCTTCTAGTGGGATCAACAACATGGCAGTCTCCTTTGGTGGTCGATCTTCTAGTGGGAAAAATGTGATCCATGTGTTGATTCACTAGATGAATTTCAGCCATGTTAAAGGGTATATCAAGGTTGTTATAAAAGTTTCCCTTAAACTTACTAGTGGAGGGGAAAGTTGTTACATCTTGATATGACCTCTTTGTGCCTACAGTTGGGATCAATAGTGGCAGTCTCCTTTGGTGTCCCAGGGTGGTCGATCTTCTAGTGGGAGAACATGACATGTGATTCATGTGTTGATTCACTAGATGGATTTCAGCCATGTTAAAGGGTATATCAAGGTGGTTATAAAAGTTTCCCTTAAACTTACCAATGGAGAGGGAAGTTGTTACGTCTTGATAGGCCTAGGATTAGGGCTATAGATGTGGACTAACCCACGTGTAGAATCTTTTAGAAGTGTAGAAAGTTAAGTTGGTTGAGCATTTGCTAGATGATAGATCTTTATCTCTTGCATCACTTTTTGGGGATTGATGTCTCACAAAAGCTAGATAACATTTGCATATCTTGGTAGGAGTATGTAGGTGAGATACTCAAGGAATTTGGCATGAATGAATGTAAAGAATCGCTACCCTAACGGAGCTTTATTTCAAGCCATTTTTGAAAGACTTTTCATACCTTGTGAATGAGATCTTATGTAGGAAAATATTTGGTAGTATTATCTTCTTGTGTAATTCTAGCGTTGAATACTAAACAAGACATCACTTTTGCAATTGGTGCTTTGAGAAAGTTCTCCAGCAAGCCCTAGGAAAATTATTAAAAAGGAAGTATACTAGTGTTGAGATACATCCAAGGTAGATGTACTCAGTACTACAACTCAAGAGTATGACATTGGCCATATTAGGAATAAGGCCCTTAGTAGATTTTGTGACTCAAATTGGATGGGTGATTAAGACACCACGTGGTATTATTTTTCTCTCAATTTAAAATGTATTAATAGATTAATCAAATAAAGAGACCATATTTCTACTCTTAACAATAGAGACTGAGTACAAAATGTTTTATATCATAGAGTGGGTCAAGAGGAATATGAGTGTGTGATGCATGTAGAAGAGAAACTTATAAAAAATAACCTCCATTGTTGCAATGTGACAATCAAAGTTTCACGGCCCATTGATGGGCCATGATGAATCTTGTGTTCCATGCTCACAAAAATCACAAAAATTGATTATTATTTTATGTGCAAGATGGTATTCATGTTCACACAGAGGTCAAGATGGTTTATTATATAACGACATAGAATTATATAGAATGCTATGGCAAGTTTGTCTCTCCCAGAAACACATTCACAAGAGCTTATCTTCATGAGTTATAATCATCATGGGGATCCTTCCAATGGCCAAGCCCAAGCACACTTCTTCAAGAGCTCCAAATATCCATGGGTAGTAGTTTTCATCATCATCTCTCGTAAGCATTATCACACCACCATGTCAAACTACAAGTCCTCATGCCTCCTCTCACCTCACACCACTTATACAGACTCAGTAGCATGCACTAGAGAAGATAATTAGAAAGAGCAAGAATCTATTACACAATGGGAGAGTATGTTGTATTTTTGAGAGAAAGTGACTTACATACAAGGCCATAAGTATAGTGTTCACACTCACTTATACTGTGGTGGTCAGCTGGGCACCCACCAAGGCTCATAAAAAGTGGCCTATTATTTGTACAATGATTAATGCCATGTTACATGTGTGAAGTACATTCACAAGGCCATACGTGTAGTGTTCACACTCAAACTATGGTTAGTCGGGCACCCAAGGCTCATAAGTGGCCTATCGTTTGTATAATGATTACGTGAAGTACATTCACAGAGATTTAGTTCTAGCTTATTTCCATCCACTCTTCGACCAAGAATAGACAATGGAGTATTTCATGCATGAAGTACATTCATAGAAATTTCATTCTAGCTTGTTGCCATCCATAAGTACTCTGTCAAACAATTTTTGGGTGCCCATGGATCCAAGTTATATAGATTTGGACATTTTTGCTTCCTCGATTGATCATGCATGATTTTCGTGTTTCCATCTTTGATATTTGATGTAGAATTATAGTGGTGGTAGCTTCTATTAACCCTAAAATGGGTTTATATTTCCCCCTTAATCTTGATGTCGATTGTGTCCTCTCATGTGATCAAGTAGAACAGTTTGTTGTGGGAGAATTGAAGACTTATTTTGTTGATGTTAGAAGACTGTTGTGGGAGAATTGAAAAGTTATTTTTTTGGTGCTATGATGATGCATGAATGTTCAATGGTCATTTTTCCTCCAAAAGGAATGGGGAAGGCTAGTTAGTAAATGATGAAGTTAGTAATGGGGTGGGATTCCTACAAGTGATTGTAGTTTTTTCAATCCTTTTTTTTTTTGGGCAATCACGAACAAGTTTACATTGATTATATAAGTTACCAATGATTCTAAATCTTATTAGTAGCAATGGAGGAGAAGAGGTTAGAGGAATGTTGACATAATCATCAGTTCCTCATTTAATACATTGATTATATAAGTTAGCAATGATTCTAAGGCTTGTTAGCAATGGAGGAGAAGAGGTCAGAGGAATGTTGACATAATCATCAGTTCCTCATTTAATACATTGAAGCAATGTAAATGTACCTTCTTAGTTTTTACTTTCCTTGTTTTTGTAGGACTAATGATCATGAGATAATCTGGAAGTGGACCTGTCCCTAAATTCTTCATCTCATGTGATTTTTCATTAATTTTTATGTATGAATATATTTATCACTTTCACACGTAGATATATAATGAAATCATTAGAGTGAGTCAAGTAAACTCTTAATGTAGTTGCATGTTGAAGTCAAAACCATTGGAGAGGCATGAAATAATTCTTTTGACTTGTGAGTTAAATGGAAATTCTTCACCTTTTTGAGAGAAGTGTGGAATTTTATGGTGAAAAGGTAATTACTGAAGGTGTTCATTGATGGAAAGGTTTGAATGGGTGTTACTGAGGATAACCTCTTGTGCTTGCATCTGGAAGGAAAAATTTAGGTGATGGGTTAATACTTCTCTTTGTGGTTTTGGGGAGTTCTTTTGGGTTTAACAAGATGCAGTTCAATATCAATTGGAAACCTAGTCAAAAATTAGACCAATTTAAGCATGGTCTCTTGAGTGTGTTATTTGCTAGGGCTCTAGTACTCATCTTGGGATGGTGGGTCAGGTCTTAGTGCTTTAATTTTACTTTCAATTGCACTAGATGAGGTGCTAGACCTCATTTCTTCATTTGATATTTCTTGGATCACTAGTAGGTTCCCATTATTCCTTCCTATGTGACAAGAATGAGTTTTATTTTGAGCACTTGTAGCAAGTGTTGTATACATTGGGTACTTGGTGTCAATGATTGTGAATTGTGTTTTTTTTTCCAAGAAAAGATCCTTCTATCAGTTAACAAAAAACTAGTCACAAAAGGGCTAAATACAACCACAAAGGTCTAGATACAAACTTGCCTCCATGTATGGGGTGGGGATCAAAGGATGAAAGGTGGAGAGAGATGCACTTCTCCTTTGGCTGGCCGCTCTATGAGGAGAGTCGACCACTCTCTTGAGGAATAGTAGAGTGGATGTCAAGGCTGAGTCTGTCTCTACCCTTGATCCCCTGCTAGGCCTCTCTCCTGAGCCTTCAGGGGGGCAGTTGCCGATGTGCAAGCCACTCGCCAAGGGATCTGGTGGGTCCTATGCTCAATGCTCCCCATGATACATGATGTCGAGCCCCCAACATATGGCCATTGGGTAAATGGATATCAGGGGATGTCGAAGATGCTCCTCTACGGCCACCAAAGCTAACTGCCTAAGGGGGTGATCCCAAGCTTGGAGTAGGCTAGCTACAAATATTTCCTCAAACACTAGAAAAAATCCATGAGCTTGCATCTCAGTGAAGATCCACCATCTAGTGCTCTACGGCTAGGGGCCCCCGGCTTAGGGTACAGGCTAAAATCTGGGCCAAGATAAAGTCCTTCCAAGGCTCGCCATCGGGAAGGAGTCCTCTGACAATCAGTTTGCCTAGCAAGGCGTGGCTTTGAGTGGCAGGGTCAATGATGCCTAGGACCCCTCTGGATCGCTCTGAATGATCACTCTCCACCAGGAGGCCACCTTGGCCCGAGTAGGCCTCCACCAGGAGGCCACCTTGGCTCGAGTAGGCCTCCCATCACTGCCGGCCCACAAGAAGTTTCAGAGAAACTGCTGTACCTAACCAATGCGTGCTTAGGAGAAGCCCCAATAGGAAGTAATGTACCACATGGTGGCAAGAATGACTTGGTTCACCACCACTTGACTAGCAAAAAATAGCCTCGTAGCTCTAGTACAAAAGCTTCTTCCGAATGCTGAGAAGAAGAGGAACGAGTTGCTGCTCTAGAGAGATATCAATGCCCACTTCGCATCTTAGATAGCAGATTAGAGTGCCCCTAGGGATCCACTAGAAAGCCTCAACTAGTTGCTAAGTCAAGGCATGTGTAGAGCCTACCTAGAAACCACATGAATTGTGCCAGTTGATATGCACTCCTGATGCGTGACAAAAGATCTCAATCGCCTTAACAAATCTCTGGAGATTCCCAACATCTCCAGATAGGTATGCTATTGTGTCATCTACAAACTCTGAGTCCAGAAGCTCTTCCTGATCAACGAAGGAGGAGACGTAATCCCTCAAGTGTCCCATCTCTTGAGTGGAGAGGAAACTACTCTCATGGCCTTGGTGACAAATAGGAAAAGGTAAGTTGCTAATGGACAACCGTGTTGGACTAAGTGAGAAAGGGGGAATCTATCGCCTCAGGATCCTTGAATGAGAACCTGACTATGAGAACCTAAGTAAAGTCCTCAAACACCACGGATCCACTCCAATGGGAACCCCATCCGGTGCATCATGCCCTTTAGAAAGCTCCAATCAACCCTATTATAAGCTTTATCAAAGTCTAGGAGGAGCACTATGAGATCAGCCAAAGTTGGCACCTCCCTGAAAGTGAAGATGTTGGCCAGAATGCTCCGATCTTGAACAAAACCTGTCTGACTATCATGGATCAAGTCAGGAAGGAAAGGCTGAACTCTCCAAAACTCATGGCCTTGGCCAAGATCTTGTAGGCAGTCCCAAGAAAGGTGATGGGTCTCCATTGCTGGATCTCCAATCTGTCACCACCCTCCTTAGGAATCAATTGTATCAAGCCCTCTGAAAGCCTCTCTAGCATGGCACCTGTGATCATAATCTCATTGAAGGCTACTCAAAGGCCGCCTTCCATGAGGTCCCGGTGGTGGCAAAGAAAGAAAGAAACTGGAAGCCCCATACATTTCCCCCTAGGGAGAGTTGTTAATGCCTCTGCCAGCTCCTCTACTATGAAGGGAGTTAATAAGAAGGATCGTAGAGCAGGGGGAACCACCTCTCTTGTGTGTCACCACACCCTCTCATACATGTCCATCTCACTGGTGTGGATAATGGGACACTTGTGAGGAGGCATCAAAAAAATATGTGGTGATGGCTCTCACTTGGGTGGGTTAGAAACAATAACTCCATCGTGGCCTCGCAACCCGCGAATACCACCTCTTTGTCTATGGGGGCTTGCAATCTCAAAGAAGTTCCCCGTGACTATCTCTGGTGGCCTAGGTCCAAAAGGAAGCTCTGGCATGGTAAGTGTACCCAGCTTGGTGAGTTCAAATTGGACTATCTAGTCTACTTCACTAGTTGTCAATTAAATGATGCAGAGGTGAACTACACCACCATAGAGAGAGAAGGATTGGCCATGGTTTACGTTGTAAAGAAGTATCCACATTACCTATTGGCCAACAAATTCGTATTCTTCGTGGACCGTCAAGCCTTATTGTACTTAGTGAATAAGCCTTGCCTTGCACCATGGGAAGAATCACACGATGGTTGCTATTATTGTTGGAATTCAACTTTATAGTCACGGTAACAAAAGGAACACATCATGTGTTAGCCGATCATATGTCAAGAATTCCAAATGGGGAATCAGCAAAACTGGTGTCGAAGATGATTTCCCAGATGCTTGTTTGTTCAAACTGGACATGGTACCCGAATGGAGTGAGGAGATATTGGATTATCTAGCTCATGTTTTTCGCCAGGAAATACCTTTGAACAAAGATAAAATGCGGTGGCTTATCAAGCTTGCTGCACCTTATCAATTGATTGTGGGAGAACTATATAAGCTAGGTAAAGATAATGTGCTAAGAAGATGTGTGAGAGAAGATGAGTTCGTCACTATATTGGATGAAGCTCATTCAGGGATAGTAGGTGCGCATTTTGTTGGAGAGATCATGGCCCGTAAGATACTTCAAGCAGGATTATGGTGGCCTACGTTATTTGGAGACGACATAGAGGTTTTCAAAAGGTGCGAAGAATGTCAGCGTTTTGCTATCCCACAATAAAGGAACAAGATGCCGCTCACCCCTATTATTGTAAGACAACTCTTCGAAAAATGGGGAGTAGATTTTCAAAAAGGTGTGAAGAATGTCAGCGTTTCGCTATCCCACACAACAAAGGGGCAAGATGCCGCTCACCCCTATTATTGTAAGACAACTCTTCAAAAAATGGGGAGTAGATTTTGTTGGACCTATTAGTCCCGTGGCACACCCATCACAAGCCTGATATGTGATTGTGGTGGCCACACGGACTATTTCACCAAATGGGCAGAAGCCAGAGCCTTGAAGCGAGGTGATGCACGAACAATAGCAAAATTCTTATATGAGCAGATTATCTTGAGGTTCGGCTACCCATTAGAATTAGTTAGTGATCGTGGCTCACATTTTATTAATGAGGTGATCGATCATTTACTTGCGGGATTCTTAGTGGTCCATCGGAAATCATCACCTTATTATCCACAGGCTAATGGTCAAGCACAGAGCACAAACAAAATTTTGTGCTGTCTTGACAAAAACCTTGGGGACGGACTGGGAACATAAGCTGACAGTAGCCCTATGGGCATATCGAACATCTTATAAGGTAGCGACGGGATACACTCCTTTCCATCTAGCTTATGGTGTTGAGGCAGTAATGCCTATGGAATACCTAGTTCCGAGCCTAAGGATTGCAGTGCAAGAACGTCTGACAGAGAATGCATTAGATAGCTGAAAGGCTAATTGACTTAGAGAAGCTTGATGAGACCAGGCTAATAGCATCGCATGGACTCATGGTTGAGAAACTACGCAGGAGGCATTGATTTGACAAAAATTTGAAACAAAAAGAATTGGAAATGGGGGACCTTGTTCTCATGTATGGTGTAGGAAGCACCAAGAAAAAGAAACTCAAATACCGAGGCCTAGGACCCACAAACATAAGGGAGTCATACATATGGCCTACCTAGAAGTGGTAGAATATCACAAGCAACTCCCAAGGATCTTCAATAGCCATTATATCTTGTTAAGCTTATCACTTTACTATTCTTTTGGCTATGTGAATGTAGCAGCTGCTCCATGAGCACATATCCATACTCATGCACTGGAGAACATTTGTACCAAAGCCTCACCATCGATAACTTCCAGGTACATCTCTAGATAGGGGGCCATGGTGGGCGAAAGCCTGGTCAATGGTACAGCCCATCGCCTGGAATTTTCCTTCAATTTACAAACCTCTCCAAACGTCGCCACCATCTTCACAAATCAATGATCTCCAATCCTTAGTGAAGATATCTATATTAGCCTTGCAAGTCGACGTAATTCTTTTAATCCTCGCCAACCAGTGCTACTTCAATAAGAGCACTCATGGGAAGAAGCATACAGGAACAGGTCCTACTCAACAACATTTGACAACAATCCTGCCACACAAAGGGACTTCATTTCTTCAAATGATGAATGTCACTTCAATGAATCGAATGAGAAACTGAGAATCAACCATCTCGTTTCTAATGATTATGTCTATGTTCCTCTGGATCCTTCCCTCTCTTCTCTCCCATTATTAACATCTCTTAGTATCCCACTAACACTAATCACATGTAACCTTGCTTATCATTGCCGAAAACAAAGTGAGCAAAAAACACCCAAAAAAACATGCTCACATAAATATAAAGGAACGATAAGATGTTCGTCGATATGCCCATAGGGCTACTGTCAGCTTATGTTCCTAGTCCGCCGTCCGACTTGCTTCCAAGGTTAGACATGAGATGCTATAAAAAAGCTATGGAGACTAGTGCAAAACCAAGGCTTAGCTAGAAGAAACTCAATGGAATGGGAAGCGATGCTTAGCTCAGTATGAGAACCAGCCCTTCAATGGAGATAGCTTTCTAGAAATTCCTATGGGAATGGCTCCTTGGTTAGGTAAAGGGGACAAGAATAAAAAGGCTGCTCAGTGCTCATTAGAAGAGACTTTGCCAAAAGTTAACCATGTGTGCGACGGGATTCAAACACAACCTGACCACTGCCGTAAATATTTCTCGTCATCATACATATATATCTTCCTCCACATATGCATGGGTGTCCTCCGCACCGCGAGCCCGTGCATTGCCTGGTCAGAACCCTCCAGGATCCTCCTTAGGTGTCATGGCACTTCACTCAGGGACCGCTTCATGGACCCTTGTCCATCGTACTGGAAGCGCACCATTTTAACCATACCGAGGCTGGTCAAAAGACCTGGGCAGGCTTTGTTGCATGAGCCGTCCTTTGAACACTCCCCACCAGCTATTGGAATCAAACTTCCCTTAGAACACACATATACCAAATGCTCCCTCCAGCATTCTGGATTTTGTTTGTGCCCTGTGCTTGACCATTAGCCTGTGGATAATAAGGTGATGATTTTCGATGGACCACTAAGAATCCCACAAGTAAATGATCGATCACCTCATTAATAAAATGTTAGCCACACGATCACTAACTAATTCTAATGGGCAACCGAACCTCGAGATAATCTGCTCATATAAGAATTTTGCTGTTGTTTGTACATCAGCTCGCTTCGAGGCTCTGGCTTCTGCCCATTTGGTGAAATAGTCTGTGGCCACCACAATCACATATCAGGCTTGTGATGGGTGTCCCATGGGACTAATAGGTCTAACAAAATCTACTCCCCATTTTTCGAAGAGTTGTCTTACAATAATAGGGGTGAGCGGCATCTTGTCCCTTTGTTGTGGGATAACGAAATGCTGACATTCTTTGCACCTTTTGAAAATCTACTCCCCATTTTTCGAAGAGTTGTCTTACAATAATAGGGGTGAGCGGCATCTTGTCCCTTTATTGTGGGATAGCGAAACGCTGACATTCTTTGCACCTTTTGAAAAATTCTGTGTCGTCTCCAAATAACGTAGGCCACCATAATCCTGCTTGAAGTATCTTACGAGCCATGATCTCTCCAACAAAATGCCCACCTGCTATCCCTGAATGAGCTTCATCCAATATCGTGAGACGAACACATCTTCTCTCACACATCTTCTTAGCACATTATCTTTACCTATCTTATATAGTTCTCCTGCATAAGGTGCAGCAAGCTTGATAAGCCACCGCATTTTATCTTTGTTCAAAGGTATTTCCTGGCAAAAAACATGAGCTAGATAATCCGATATCTCCTCACTCCATTCGGGTACCATGTCCAATTTGAACAAACAAGCATCTGGGAGATCATCTTTTGACACCAGTTGTTGCTGATTCCCCATTTGGAATTCTTGACATATGATCGGCTAACACATGTTGTGTTACTTTTGTAACCATGACTATAAAGTTGAATTCCAACAATAATAGCAACCATCATGTGATTCTTCCAATGGTGCAAGGCTTATTCACTAAGTACAATAAGGCTTGATGGTCCACGAAGAATACGAATTTGTTGGCCAATAGGTGATGTCGATACTTCTTTACAGCGTAAACCATGGCCAATCCTTCTCTCTCTATGGTGGTGTAGTTCATCTCTACATCATTTAATTGACAACTAGTGAAGCAGACTGGATAGTCCAATTTGAACTCACCAAGCTGGGTAGTACACATCCAATAGCAAAGTTTGATGCATCAATATGCACATAAAATATAAGGTCCTAATTGGGGAGTCATAGAATCGGCACGCTAGCCAATGCCTACTTCAATCGATCCTATGCTTCCTGGCATTCCTTAGTCCATTCAAAGACAATGAGTAACTTGTACAATGGTCTAGCGATTTCAGCATAGAAAATTATGAAGCGGCAGTAATACCCTACATGGCCCATAAATCTTTGCACACCATTGTAATTGAGGTAATAGCTCCAATATCAACTTGACCTTACTATCATCCGTGGATATTCTGCTCTTTGAGACAATGTGTCCCAATATCACACCATGTTTGGCCCAAAATTGACACTTTAAAGGGTTCAGGGATATACGATATAATCAACATCGCTCGAACACCTTCCTTAAGCAAGCCAGATGGTCCGCCCATCGAGAGTGTACACACAGATCATCAATGAATACCTCTAACCACTTCTATAAGTAGTCTTTGAAGGTTGTGCACATCAATCGTTGGAATGTTGCTAGGGCATTGGTGGTGAGACCGAAGGGCATAACCTTGTATGCAAATGTCCCCCACATTGTATTGAAAACTGTCTTATGCTGGTCTTCTAGTGCTATGGACACCTGATTATAGTTGGAGAATCCATCCAAGAAGCTATAAGCTTCTTCACCAGCCACTCTCTCCAAAACATGTTCTGTATAGGGTAATGGATAATGGTCTTTCCTAGTAGCTGCATTGACCTTTTTAAGATCAACACATACCCTAAGTTTTCCATTCTTTAATTTTTTGGCACTATTACGATTGGTGACAACCAATCCATGTGTTCTATCTCATAGATGAAATCTGCAGCAGCAATGAGCTTGTCTATTTCTTCCTTTACAATTGCTGCATACTTAGGATTCATATGGTATGGTTTCTGCCTGGTTGGTCTTGATTCTTCCATGATTGGAATCGTATGCTGCACTACCTCAAGCGGTACCCCCTTCATCTCCTTGTAATTCCAAGCGAAACAGTCCTTAAATTCCTTAAGGAGGGCAATAAGCTCATCTTCTTCAGCCGAAGCCAAGTCCTTAGCAATGCATACGGGTCTGGCTTTCTCCCCTGGTCTCGCGATGTCAACTTCCTTAACTTCCGTTGGGCCATCGTATGATGTGGATAGCCCATCCTCCTTAACCCTTGTTGCCGTCAGTCGTACCACTTTCCGTTCGTCAACAATGTAGGTTTTGAAGTGGTCTAGCACACTAAGAGCAAGTCTCGTTTATCCTCATTCTCACTTTTTGTTCTAGCCATGACTTTTCTAGTCTCACATTCAGCTTCTGCCAAAGCTTTATACCTAGTTCCGAGCCTAAGGATCGCAGTGCAAGAATGTTTGATAGAGAATTGTGAATGAATGACAGCATGTGAATCAGATGTAAATGGATGATGTGGTTTTGATGTGTGAATGATGTGGGTATATGGTGCTATCTCAAACACATTGCATAGACTGTCTCTCTTACTACTGTCTATATTATATGCATAGACTTTGTGTATACAAGAAGCTCAAAAACTCACATTTGATGTCTTCTTGCTTGAGAAACGGCTCACACAGTCGAGAGAGGAGACCAGCAAACATGTGCATCTAAAGAACAATAGCATCTCATGTCTAACCTTGGAAGCAAGTCGGACGGCGGACTAGGAACATAAGCTGACAGTAGCCCTATGGGCATATCGAACATCTTATAAGGTAGCGACGGGATACACTTCTTTCTATCTAGCTTATGGTGTTGAGGCAGTAATGCCTATGGAATACCTAGTTCCGAGCCTAAGGATCGCAGTGCAAGAATGTTTGATAGAGAATTGTGAATGAATGACAGCATGTGAATCAGATGTAAATGGATGATGTGGTTTGACGCGTGAATGATGTGGGTATATGGTGCTGTCTCAAACACATTGCATAGACTGTCTCTCTTACTACTGTCTATATTATATGCATAGACTTTGTGTATACAAGAAGCTCAAAAACTCACATTTGATGTCTTCTTGCTTGAGAAACGGCTCACACAGTCGAGAGAGGAGACCAGCAAACATGTGCATCTAAAGAACAATAGCACAAAAAGAAAAAAGTTTGTTCTTAAAAAAGTGTTGGATTGCGAAATATCACTTTTAAAGTTTATTAGTACTCAATATTGAATGCCTTGAGATTTGGGCTATGAATCTTTATATATTTTCCAATAAATTTGAATGCCTTGAATTGAACACCTGAAAAGGGCTCTGTAAATATTTTCCAATGAAGATTTTTTAAAAATATTCAATACGGCATTGAATGCCTTGAATTTGGGCCAAAGCACTCCATATGATAATCTCAAAGATATTCTGTTCGTTAATGAGTTGGCCGTTTTGTTGGATAGTGAATGTGCCACCTTTGTTTGATGATTGTGTTGCAGTACTGAATTTAATCTCTTTAGTGAATGTGCCACCTTTTTTTTAAGTTTGTGTCGTAGTACTGAATTTGCTGTTAAAATAATCAATTAATTATACAATACGAGTAGAATACTATTTGAAGATTTGTTCTTGTATTTTTACATGGCTATCTAGTTTTCAAATGAGTTAGAGTCATTTCACTAGAGCATCTTGCTTGAAAGGTTCTTGTTGTGCAAAAATGGATGAGTTACCTCTTGCTAAAAGCGGAAAAAGAGTGTACAGGTTGGCCCAGGTGAGAGCTCATCGAGACACACAAGGAGGCAAGCCGATTTTTCCAGCACTTTGGAGCAGGCCGCCTCCTCAAACCCAACTACATAGCAGGCGGTACATATCATAGATGACACTAACCTAGAGGTGGATATGGATAGGCAGCATCTACATAGTGATGAAAGAAATGAGGAGGATGGACAAAATGTAGTGGGGGCAATTGAGGAAAATAAAGGTGATCAAAATGAGGGTGAGAATACTCAAGGTGATGATAATGAGGATGAAGGTGAGAATACTGAGGATACTGGGAGAGAGATAGAGGGGGAAGAGAACACACATCCACTAGAGGATCAAGAAGAAACAGTTGTCACAACCCAAACTGAAGGAAGGAAGCAGAAAAAAAATAAGGTTGATATTTTTGGGAAGATTCTTGAGACATCTACTCCACAAGCCTTTTTAGATAGGATAGGAGTCAAATTTAGGTCTCCACCTCCACGTGTTCCTCTCTGTAGGATGATCCAGACGGAGGCAATCCGAAAGGTTTCTCCCTCAACAGATAAGTCTCTTACTCGAAGCTTCAAAAAACTAGGTGGGTACATTGAGAGCATGGGAGCTTTCATAGTATCAATTATGGACTTGGAAGGGGAGGAGACACCATTGACACAAGAGAGGGAGGAATCTTGGGATGAGCATTGGAGGACTGTGAATCAACAATTTGAGGAATCTCTTGCACTTGACCCTGATTGGGGTCCGTACTTGAGCCGAAAAATGGTGCATATTCTTGATGGTAATAATCGACACAATGCTTGGATGGTGGACTGCATTTCTACATGTGAGTTCTCATTGGGATCTTATAGTTTCTTATGCTTCTTTGTCCTTCCTAATTTTGTGTTTTATTACAGGGTTTCAAGGGGATTTGTCCATGCATTGTTGTGTTCTTTGTAAATTTTATGTGTTCGAGCGGAGGGATGTGGGTGAGCTTATGTTTTCATTGTCCAGGTTGAACAAGTAAGTTAATTTGTTTTATCAGAGTCTCCTTCTATGTCAAGTAAGTTGTTTGTACTCAAGAATATTAACATATTTTTTCTTTGTTTTGTAGGACGCATGATTATGCATTTGTGCCAACCACATTTGGTGATCGTCTATTTCAGCTAAGAAGATTGGGAGAGTCCAACCTAACAACTCTCATGGCACATTTGGACAATGAGGACAAGCTATGGGTTGAGAGAGAGATGCAGAGTGCGTCTGCCAAAGGAAGGCCCAGTTGGCTTCATTTGCCAATCGAGATTATGACTTGGCTCTTGTTCAAGGACGAGATGGAGCAAAAAATTGATGAGGCATCAAATGGACCACTTCCCGAGTCTGCTAGGGAGAATGTGACTCAAAAGATAGAAGTTCTCTACAGAGGAAAAACATCAAAATATGCAAGGATTGCTGATCCCTCCAACAGTGAGGCCTTTTGGTGTGCGGTGCTCTCCCTCCCATGGCACGCGTCAACCAATCATGTGGCCACAGAGGAAAAGCTCAATATGATAGGTTCTGCATGCATCAGAGACACAGATAAGGCTCACATTGTCAAGCTATTGGACAACTCTCAAGCTGCAGTGCGATCACTTGAGGGTATGCCAAATGATAAGACAAAGGTTAGGGAATGGCTGCACATGTACTACTGGCTTCAGATCACGGAGCTGGGTTTAAGAATCCAAAATGATATTAAAAATGCTGATCGAGTCAGGTTGCCAGGTGAGAGCTGATTCACCTCTTTTGTTGTTCTATGCAGAAGAAAGTACTTCAAAAGGGTTTTCAAAGTGCACGAAGGAGGCATAAAATTTAGCCATGATATTGACCATCAACCAGGCCTACAAAGTGCCGCACGGCGAGTCGTTTTACAGGTTTTCCTACAACATAACCCAGATATTCCTTGTTAAAAAACATGCATACTTCTTTCTGTGTGTTGTTTTATCATTGGGGCTTTGGCTTGCAGATGGTTGCTTTCTGAAATTGAGGAGCACCAATTGGATATTTTACCTCCTCTTGCTAGTGTGTGGCTTTGTGTTGACAATCAATCTTATATGTATGCCGATTTGAAGCTTGGAAGAGTAAGTGATTGAATTTGTCATATTGAATCCATGATTGAGAAACATGTTCATATTGAGGGTGAGTTGTGTTTACCCATGTTTGTCATTGAATAGGCCATGTCAAGCATAGAGTCTCGTTTCTGCCCGTGGTGGTTGGACCTTGAAAGAAACCATGTGCTTGAGGAGGAGCTTGATTTGTATCGCCAACATAAGTCTATATTGGAGCTTCGTAGCCAGCAAATTGATCATAATGAGGCCACATCCACATCACATGCAACATCGATTGCATCGACTTCTTTTCGTAAGTCAGCCAGTGAATTTAGGGAGGGAAATAGTGAATCATGCATTGGAGGTGAATCGAGCAATGGAAGCAAATAGGGAGCAGAGTCAACAACAGACATCCAATAGTAGTGCAGGGGGGATACAACCAACTGACATCATAACCAAGACATTGCAAGCTCCAGGTATGTGAGCTTCCTACCTCATCTCTATCGTGATCCGATTGTTTTGACTTAAGACTATGTGTGTTAAATGTCAAAAACCTGTCTATAAGAACCATTTATGCCTTCAATGTCAGTATTGAGGACCTTGCACAGCTACTTTTGTGAACATGGAGGATGCATCCTCATTGGGAAAGCAAGTTCTTGACGCCACCATGAATGCAGTAGTAGGGAATGTCAAGAGTAGAGGGTCCGATTACTGTGTGGAGTTGATATTTTCTCCTCAAATATCATCATTGGAGGTTGTGTTGCAAACAAGGTTCCATATTGGAATAAGATTGGGGATGGCATGCATGACTCTACTTTTAAAGTTGTTGATTCTTGTCTCTCAGATCGAGGCTTCTTTACATGCATTTACACTATGGAAGAAGGAGTGACCATTGAGTAGGTTGCATAGAGCGTTGGGTTTGGCATTTATCATAGACAGGTTGTGAGGTGTACTCCACCTATTGGGAAGAAGATGGGGCAAATGATTACTACCCAGGTATTGGTGTTGTTCTCTTTGGGGGCTGTCATTTGTGCAAATCTTCTTTGTCCCATTTAAGGTGAAAATGCATGAACAACCAATGTGTCTTTGCTTGTAGGTCACTTGTATAATATTGGCTGTTTTTGTTCGCTCAACATCTCCTGCTACTACAAGCTTTGTGATGCATGGGGATCAGCTAAGGGATTTGGCACTAGGTGATGATCTTGATGTACGGCAAGATCTTATCTTTGACATGTATGTATGCATTCAAATCAAGATAGAATTTAAAATGATTTTCGGTGATCTTTATGGCATATGGTTAATGGTTTGTGTGCGTTTTCAAGAGTGCCATCGGAGGATCTGGTGAAGAGAAAGGGTAGACCATGGTGGGGCAGTTGTCAGAGAGGTCGGCGGCTTAGCAAATACATCGTCTCCGTCTTCAGTCATCCTAGGGACATGATTTTGGATTTGTTTGTTGCTGGCACTGGAACTCTTGGGCTAGTGGCAGCATTTATGGATCGCAATGTCATAATGTTAGGCAAGGATGAGCGGATCTATGATCACCTATTAGAACCATACTTAGCAAAGGTATCCATGCTGAAAAGATAAATATGTTAGTAGAGAATAATTTTGTATTGATAAAGCTTATTTTCTTTTCTTTGTGTCTCTTGCAGTTATGAGGATCACATGTCTACATCAAAATGCCATTAGAGATAGTCCTTTTTTTAATTGAGACAATCATTTTTTTGGGACTATTGGAAGTAATGTTTTGATGGATGTTATGCTTGTGAATGTTTTTTACAATAGCATGTAGCTGATTGTTGGACAATTTTTATTTGGATTATAAAAATTTTAAATCCTATGGTTATGGTTTCTAAAGAGTATTATATTGTTGTGTCAGTGGTATGGCTATTAAAATTGGTGTGCATTTTAATGGCTTGATTTCTATGCTCTCTCGTCGTTGTGGTTTCCATGTGGTTGCAACAATAGTTTGTTTCTATTAGTAGCTCAATGACCAATTCAACGTCTTTTTAGCGAGCCAAGTAGTATGAGTTTTGTAGTGATTTTTTTTTCATTTGAAAATGCTTTATTTGCAATAGTCATTTTTAAACTTTTTTAGTCTTCTTTGTTCTGTTCATTATAGAGTTGCACTATGGTTTCACTCTTCTCTTTAACATTACATGCTCGCTTAACATCATACCATGCCCCTACTTGCTCAATTTCACAAGGACTTTATTTCAACTCACTGCTCTGTGCTCACTGCTCTTGGCTCGCTAAATAGACGCACCCATAGGGACCCTCTCTTTTCCACATGTCAACATCCTCCATATTCCACTTAGGATTTCTAGAAGGATTCCTCTTGATCCCACACTTCTTCACACTCGTCCCACATGCCCTTCATGTGCTTGGCATGTGGTCTCCATGTTATTTAAGTATCTTATTGAGTCCATGTAGCATCTCCTCATGCTCACCATTGGGCTGTCCAACAATATCGATTTGTCCTCGACCACCTTGAAGGTCTTTTACACACATATAAACTCATCTAAAATTTGGGACTCATGAGAGTTAAAATTAGTTCACATACGCTATTTTAAAATCTTTTTACAAGGAAGAGTACAAGTTGTTTTATACTTTAGAAGAGATGTGTAATAAATTTTTTATGCATATTTATAAGTTTAAGGCTTGTGCATATGGGCCATGTTGGGTCTAGCTTAAGAGTGTTGTGTACATGAACTTTTCATATAAAAGGGTTGCCGGTAGATTCCCACATGGTACACAAGAACATATTTAAAGGATTTGAGTGTGTCTTGTGGAGTGGGTCATACACACTGGACGAGGATCTGTTGTGTGTGAGAAGATGTGGTGAGTGTTATTTTTGTGGTATATGTCTACTGGGACGACCCGAGGAGTGTACTTTTGAGAAGTGTGATCTATATTCCTCTCCTTTAATTCATTCGACAACACTCAGATAAGTCAACCAACTAATGACCTTATTTATAAATGGACGTGAAGCCCTTCATAGAGAATTCCTTTTTCCCCACGTATTAACATACCTTCCCTTCCTACTAATGGTGATTGCATCCTCAAGTCACCAAAGTTAGTGGCGAATTTGTTGCCAAAGTGGAAATATGTGGATGGTCCATGATGCATCATGAAGGAGGTGTGTGAGGTTAAGTGGTGTGGTTTGAGACTTGACATCCCTATTCTTTGGGAGTCAATATTGCTATAGATTGTAGATTTTGTTGATTCATGCTATAAGGTTTTTTCCACTACTGTAATAGAATTGGCTAGCCTCTATGGCTTGGGGAATTTGGCGTAAGCGAGCATAGGGGAAAGAGGCAAGGTGGATCAAGAGTTGGTGTGATCCAAGATGAACCATGGGAGGTTCCTGCTACTAAGTTGAGCAGGATCCAATTAATGGGTCATACGATGGTCTCCCCATTAAAAAATGTATGTGATGGATAGTTGTTGCACGATGATGAAGCTTAATGCAGCTTAATGGTCTCCCCATTAAAAAATGTATGTGATGGATAGTTGTTGCATGATGATGAAGCTTAATGCAGGTGCTTGATATAGTGTTTGCTATATTCATGCTAGGTATGTCTATAACATGCAATGCTTGTGTGTATATTGCAAGTTTTGTGCATGGACAAGGGGTTAAAGATGTGCATGGACAAGGGGTTAAAGATGTGCCCATGTAAAATCTTCTTTTGGTGAAACCTCCAACACACTACTTTCACTGACTCTTTTGTTTTTGCTTTCTTTGACTCTCTTTTCATGTAGCTTGTGTGGGGATCCCCTAGATGATGAGGGGTTTTTTGTACCAACTTTGGACCTATAAAGAATTTGGGAAGTAGTAGATAGGGCCTAGAATTGGGTGAGACTTACCAACCCACAATGGTTCCAAAGATACCACCAGCTCATAGTTCAAAGACATGATGAAGGGCTCACAAGAAAACTAATCTTACAAGAAAACCAATGAATGGTAGTGCATGATATCAAAGGGTTTCAAGATCCTAGTAATTAGATATATCTTTAAAGTACCCAATATGTGAGAGTGAGAGTATTTGAAGATCTATTTGCTAGTAGAAGTCACGGGACCATCATTGAGGTTGAAGGCTAGCCACTCTTTACTTGTCATTGGTTCTTGAGCATCTCCCTAAGGATGAGGATAATGAGCTGGAAGAAACAAACATGTGGCTAGTATAGCCGGGTTGGGGATCTTAGTGTAGTAGAGGTCATCAAAGTTATTCATTCAGACTCCAAAGTCACATCTCCATGGTCATCTCTATGGTGGTGGTGAGTGGTGCCCTTTGCCTTCCATATGCAAGAACTTGCACTGTGACCACCTGCTTCTTTTGATTGGCATGCACTTTGGGTCGATGCAAACTTATCTGGGTGCAGCCATGTATTCCTTGGATGACTTCTATGTGACTTGTAATTGGGATCAACAGAGGTCATCAAAGTTATTCATTCAGACTCTAGAGTCACATCTCCATGGTCATCTCTATGGTGGTGGTGAGTGGTGCCCTTTGCCTTCCATATGTAAGAACTTGCACTGTGACCACCTGCTTCTTTTGATTGGCATGCACTTTGGGTCGATGCAAACTTATCTGGGTGCAGCCATGTATTCCTTGGATGACTTCTATGTGACTTGTAATTGGGATCAACAACATGGCAGTCTCCTTTGGTGTGCTAGGGTGGTCGATCTTCTAGTGGGATCAACAACATGGCAGTCTCCTTTGGTGGTCGATCTTCTAGTGGGAAAAATGTGATCCATGTGTTGATTCACTAGATGAATTTCAGCCATGTTAAAGGGTATATCAAGGTTGTTATAAAAGTTTCCCTTAAACTTACTAGTGGAGGGGAAAGTTGTTACATCTTGATATGACCTCTTTGTGCCTACAGTTGGGATCAATAGTGGCAGTCTCCTTTGGTGTCCCAGGGTGGTCGATCTTCTAGTGGGAGAACATGACATGTGATTCATGTGTTGATTCACTAGATGGATTTCAGCCATGTTAAAGGGTATATCAAGGTGGTTATAAAAGTTTCCCTTAAACTTACCAATGGAGAGGGAAGTTGTTACGTCTTGATAGGCCTAGGATTAGGGCTATAGATGTGGACTAACCCACGTGTAGAATCTTTTAGAAGTGTAGAAAGTTAAGTTGGTTGAGCATTTGCTAGATGATAGATCTTTATCTCTTGCATCACTTTTTGGGGATTGATGTCTCACAAAAGCTAGATAACATTTGCATATCTTGGTAGGAGTATGTAGGTGAGATACTCAAGGAATTTGGCATGAATGAATGTAAAGAATCGCTACCCTAACGGAGCTTTATTTCAAGCCATTTTTGAAAGACTTTTCATACCTTGTGAATGAGATCTTATGTAGGAAAATATTTGGTAGTATTATCTTCTTGTGTAATTCTAGCGTTGAATACTAAACAAGACATCACTTTTGCAATTGGTGCTTTGAGAAAGTTCTCCAGCAAGCCCTAGGAAAATTATTAAAAAGGAAGTATACTAGTGTTGAGATACATCCAAGGTAGATGTACTCAGTACTACAACTCAAGAGTATGACATTGGCCATATTAGGAATAAGGCCCTTAGTAGATTTTGTGACTCAAATTGGATGGGTGATTAAGACACCACGTGGTATTATTTTTCTCTCAATTTAAAATGTATTAATAGATTAATCAAATAAAGAGACCATATTTCTACTCTTAACAATAGAGACTGAGTACAAAATGTTTTATATCATGGAGTGGGTCAAGAGGAATATGAGTGTGTGATGCATGTAGAAGAGAAACTTATAAAAAATAACCTCCATTGTTGCAATGTGACAATCAAAGTTTCACGGCCCATTGATGGGCCATGATGAATCTTGTGTTCCATGCTCACAAAAATCACAAAAATTGATTATTATTTTATGTGCAAGATGGTATTCATGTTCACACAGAGGTCAAGATGGTTTATTATATAACGACATAGAATTATATAGAATGCTATGGCAAGTTTGTCTCTCCCAGAAACACATTCACAAGAGCTTATCTTCATGAGTTATAATCATCATGGGGATCCTTCCAATGGCCAAGCCCAAGCACACTTCTTCAAGAGCTCCAAATATCCATGGGTAGTAGTTTTCATCATCATCTCTCGTAAGCATTATCACACCACCATGTCAAACTACAAGTCCTCATGCCTCCTCTCACCTCACACCACTTATACAGACTCAGTAGCATGCACTAGAGAAGATAATTAGAAAGAGCAAGAATCTATTACACAATGGGAGAGTATGTTGTATTTTTGAGAGAAAGTGACTTACATACAAGGCCATAAGTATAGTGTTCACACTCACTTATACTGTGGTGGTCAGCTGGGCACCCACCAAGGCTCATAAAAAGTGGCCTATTATTTGTACAATGATTAATGCCATGTTACATGTGTGAAGTACATTCACAAGGCCATACGTGTAGTGTTCACACTCAAACTATGGTTAGTCGGGCACCCAAGGCTCATAAGTGGCCTATCGTTTGTATAATGATTACGTGAAGTACATTCACAGAGATTTAGTTCTAGCTTATTTCCATCCACTCTTCGACCAAGAATAGACAATGGAGTATTTCATGCATGAAGTACATTCATAGAAATTTCATTCTAGCTTGTTGCCATCCATAAGTACTCTGTCAAACAATTTTTGGGTGCCCATGGATCCAAGTTATATAGATTTGGACATTTTTGCTTCCTCGATTGATCATGCATGATTTTCGTGTTTCCATCTTTGATATTTGATGTAGAATTATAGTGGTGGTAGCTTCTATTAACCCTAAAATGGGTTTATATTTCCCCCTTAATCTTGATGTCGATTGTGTCCTCTCATGTGATCAAGTAGAACAGTTTGTTGTGGGAGAATTGAAGACTTATTTTGTTGATGTTAGAAGACTGTTGTGGGAGAATTGAAAAGTTATTTTTTTGGTGCTATGATGATGCATGAATGTTCAATGGTCATTTTTCCTCCAAAAGGAATGGGGAAGGCTAGTTAGTAAATGATGAAGTTAGTAATGGGGTGGGATTCCTACAAGTGATTGTAGTTTTTTCAATCCTTTTTTTTTTTGGGCAATCACGAACAAGTTTACATTGATTATATAAGTTACCAATGATTCTAAATCTTATTAGTAGCAATGGAGGAGAAGAGGTTAGAGGAATGTTGACATAATCATCAGTTCCTCATTTAATACATTGATTATATAAGTTAGCAATGATTCTAAGGCTTGTTAGCAATGGAGGAGAAGAGGTCAGAGGAATGTTGACATAATCATCAGTTCCTCATTTAATACATTGAAGCAATGTAAATGTACCTTCTTAGTTTTTACTTTCCTTGTTTTTGTAGGACTAATGATCATGAGATAATCTGGAAGTGGACCTGTCCCTAAATTCTTCATCTCATGTGATTTTTCATTAATTTTTATGTATGAATATATTTATCACTTTCACACGTAGATATATAATGAAATCATTAGAGTGAGTCAAGTAAACTCTTAATGTAGTTGCATGTTGAAGTCAAAACCATTGGAGAGGCATGAAATAATTCTTTTGACTTGTGAGTTAAATGGAAATTCTTCACCTTTTTGAGAGAAGTGTGGAATTTTATGGTGAAAAGGTAATTACTGAAGGTGTTCATTGATGGAAAGGTTTGAATGGGTGTTACTGAGGATAACCTCTTGTGCTTGCATCTGGAAGGAAAAATTTAGGTGATGGGTTAATACTTCTCTTTGTGGTTTTGGGGAGTTCTTTTGGGTTTAACAAGATGCAGTTCAATATCAATTGGAAACCTAGTCAAAAATTAGACCAATTTAAGCATGGTCTCTTGAGTGTGTTATTTGCTAGGGCTCTAGTACTCATCTTGGGATGGTGGGTCAGGTCTTAGTGCTTTAATTTTACTTTCAATTGCACTAGATGAGGTGCTAGACCTCATTTCTTCATTTGATATTTCTTGGATCACTAGTAGGTTCCCATTATTCCTTCCTATGTGACAAGAATGAGTTTTATTTTGAGCACTTGTAGCAAGTGTTGTATACATTGGGTACTTGGTGTCAATGATTGTGAATTGTGTTTTTTTTTCCAAGAAAAGATCCTTCTATCAGTTAACAAAAAACTAGTCACAAAAGGGCTAAATACAACCACAAAGGTCTAGATACAAACTTGCCTCCATGTATGGGGTGGGGATCAAAGGATGAAAGGTGGAGAGAGATGCACTTCTCCTTTGGCTGGCCGCTCTATGAGGAGAGTCGACCACTCTCTTGAGGAATAGTAGAGTGGATGTCAAGGCTGAGTCTGTCTCTACCCTTGATCCCCTGCTAGGCCTCTCTCCTGAGCCTTCAGGGGGGCAGTTGCCGATGTGCAAGCCACTCGCCAAGGGATCTGGTGGGTCCTATGCTCAATGCTCCCCATGATACATGATGTCGAGCCCCCAACATATGGCCATTGGGTAAATGGATATCAGGGGATGTCGAAGATGCTCCTCTACGGCCACCAAAGCTAACTGCCTAAGGGGGTGATCCCAAGCTTGGAGTAGGCTAGCTACAAATATTTCCTCAAACACTAGAAAAAATCCATGAGCTTGCATCTCAGTGAAGATCCACCATCTAGTGCTCTACGGCTAGGGGCCCCCGGCTTAGGGTACAGGCTAAAATCTGGGCCAAGATAAAGTCCTTCCAAGGCTCGCCATCGGGAAGGAGTCCTCTGACAATCAGTTTGCCTAGCAAGGCGTGGCTTTGAGTGGCAGGGTCAATGATGCCTAGGACCCCTCTGGATCGCTCTGAATGATCACTCTCCACCAGGAGGCCACCTTGGCCCGAGTAGGCCTCCACCAGGAGGCCACCTTGGCTCGAGTAGGCCTCCCATCACTGCCGGCCCACAAGAAGTTTCAGAGAAACTGCTGTACCTAACCAATGCGTGCTTAGGAGAAGCCCCAATAGGAAGTAATGTACCACATGGTGGCAAGAATGACTTGGTTCACCACCACTTGACTAGCAAAAAATAGCCTCGTAGCTCTAGTACAAAAGCTTCTTCCGAATGCTGAGAAGAAGAGGAACGAGTTGCTGCTCTAGAGAGATATCAATGCCCACTTCGCATCTTAGATAGCAGATTGGAGTGCCCCTAGGGATCCACTAGAAAGCCTCAACTAGTTGCTAAGTCAAGGCATGTGTAGAGCCTACCTAGAAACCACATGAATTGTGCCAGTTGATATGCACTCCTGATGCGTGACAAAAGATCTCAATCGCCTTAACAAATCTCTGGAGATTCCCAACATCTCCAGATAGGTATGCTATTGTGTCATCTACAAACTCTGAGTCCAGAAGCTCTTCCTGATCAACGAAGGAGGAGACGTAATCCCTCAAGTGTCCCATCTCTTGAGTGGAGAGGAAACTACTCTCATGGCCTTGGTGACAAATAGGAAAAGGTAAGTTGCTAATGGACAACCGTGTTGGACTAAGTGAGAAAGGGGGAATCTATCGCCTCAGGATCCTTGAATGAGAACCTGACTATGAGAACCTAAGTAAAGTCCTCAAACACCACGGATCCACTCCAATGGGAACCCCATCCGGTGCATCATGCCCTTTAGAAAGCTCCAATCAACCCTATTATAAGCTTTATCAAAGTCTAGGAGGAGCACTATGAGATCAGCCAAAGTTGGCACCTCCCTGAAAGTGAAGATGTTGGCCAGAATGCTCCGATCTTGAACAAAACCTGTCTGACTATCATGGATCAAGTCAGGAAGGAAAGGCTGAACTCTCCAAAACTCATGGCCTTGGCCAAGATCTTGTAGGCAGTCCCAAGAAAGGTGATGGGTCTCCATTGCTGGATCTCCAATCTGTCACCACCCTCCTTAGGAATCAATTGTATCAAGCCCTCTGAAAGCCTCTCTAGCATGGCACCTGTGATCATAATCTCATTGAAGGCTACTCAAAGGCCGCCTTCCATGAGGTCCCGGTGGTGGCAAAGAAAGAAAGAAACTGGAAGCCCCATACATTTCCCCCTAGGGAGAGTTGTTAATGCCTCTGCCAGCTCCTCTACTATGAAGGGAGTTAATAAGAAGGATCGTAGAGCAGGGGGAACCACCTCTCTTGTGTGTCACCACACCCTCTCATACATGTCCATCTCACTGGTGTGGATAATGGGACACTTGTGAGGAGGCATCAAAAAAATATGTGGTGATGGCTCTCACTTGGGTGGGTTAGAAACAATAACTCCATCGTGGCCTCGCAACCCGCGAATACCACCTCTTTGTCTATGGGGGCTTGCAATCTCAAAGAAGTTCCCCGTGACTATCTCTGGTGGCCTAGGTCCAAAAGGAAGCTCTGGCATGGTAAGTGTACCCAGCTTGGTGAGTTCAAATTGGACTATCTAGTCTACTTCACTAGTTGTCAATTAAATGATGCAGAGGTGAACTACACCACCATAGAGAGAGAAGGATTGGCCATGGTTTACGTTGTAAAGAAGTATCCACATTACCTATTGGCCAACAAATTCGTATTCTTCGTGGACCGTCAAGCCTTATTGTACTTAGTGAATAAGCCTTGCCTTGCACCATGGGAAGAATCACACGATGGTTGCTATTATTGTTGGAATTCAACTTTATAGTCACGGTAACAAAAGGAACACATCATGTGTTAGCCGATCATATGTCAAGAATTCCAAATGGGGAATCAGCAAAACTGGTGTCGAAGATGATTTCCCAGATGCTTGTTTGTTCAAACTGGACATGGTACCCGAATGGAGTGAGGAGATATTGGATTATCTAGCTCATGTTTTTCGCCAGGAAATACCTTTGAACAAAGATAAAATGCGGTGGCTTATCAAGCTTGCTGCACCTTATCAATTGATTGTGGGAGAACTATATAAGCTAGGTAAAGATAATGTGCTAAGAAGATGTGTGAGAGAAGATGAGTTCGTCACTATATTGGATGAAGCTCATTCAGGGATAGTAGGTGCGCATTTTGTTGGAGAGATCATGGCCCGTAAGATACTTCAAGCAGGATTATGGTGGCCTACGTTATTTGGAGACGACATAGAGGTTTTCAAAAGGTGCGAAGAATGTCAGCGTTTTGCTATCCCACAATAAAGGAACAAGATGCCGCTCACCCCTATTATTGTAAGACAACTCTTCGAAAAATGGGGAGTAGATTTTCAAAAAGGTGTGAAGAATGTCAGCGTTTCGCTATCCCACACAACAAAGGGGCAAGATGCCGCTCACCCCTATTATTGTAAGACAACTCTTCAAAAAATGGGGAGTAGATTTTGTTGGACCTATTAGTCCCGTGGCACACCCATCACAAGCCTGATATGTGATTGTGGTGGCCACACGGACTATTTCACCAAATGGGCAGAAGCCAGAGCCTTGAAGCGAGGTGATGCACGAACAATAGCAAAATTCTTATATGAGCAGATTATCTTGAGGTTCGGCTACCCATTAGAATTAGTTAGTGATCGTGGCTCACATTTTATTAATGAGGTGATCGATCATTTACTTGCGGGATTCTTAGTGGTCCATCGGAAATCATCACCTTATTATCCACAGGCTAATGGTCAAGCACAGAGCACAAACAAAATTTTGTGCTGTCTTGACAAAAACCTTGGGGACGGACTGGGAACATAAGCTGACAGTAGCCCTATGGGCATATCGAACATCTTATAAGGTAGCGACGGGATACACTCCTTTCCATCTAGCTTATGGTGTTGAGGCAGTAATGCCTATGGAATACCTAGTTCCGAGCCTAAGGATTGCAGTGCAAGAATGTCTGACAGAGAATGCATTAGATAGCTGAAAGGCTAATTGACTTAGAGAAGCTTGATGAGACCAGGCTAATAGCATCGCATGGACTCATGGTTGAGAAACTACGCAGGAGGCATTGATTTGACAAAAATTTGAAACAAAAAGAATTGGAAATGGGGGACCTTGTTCTCATGTATGGTGTAGGAAGCACCAAGAAAAAGAAACTCAAATACCAAGGCCTAGGACCCTTCCGGGTGTCTGAGATCACACCTCATGGATCGGTTAGAATTGAGACAGTTGAGATAACTCAACAAAATGGGTTGGGAATCGCCAAAGCAATGTCAGTAACCACTTTGGTCACATAGAACTGAACAATGGCCCTAAAGGTAAAAACAAAAAAGTTCAGTAAAGGGACACGGATAAAAGCCCCCAACCACACGACCTAGTAATAACATTGTTCAGTTGGGTGGAAGGAAGAATCAAAAACTCCCACACGGAACTAAAACGCCTGCAAAGCAACACTTACCGAAGTGCCAAGATGTCACCTTGTTTTCATGGCAATAAAAAATGAAGGTATCCATTTGTTGCACAATGGGTATAAGGTAAACTGGGTATCATTCACTCATTCCGTGCATGTTTGAATGACTGAGCATGAAGGAAAAAATAGAAGGTATCAATCTTGCACATTCATAATCTAAAAAAGTTCATGCCATGAACTGATCCAAAAATGTTTACGCCGTGAGCCAACACTAAAAATTTCATGCCGTGAACTGGTTCAAAAAGGTTCACACCATGAAACGGTCATTTCTCATGGGCCAATCAAAAGATGCCACGTGGCTTTCTTCACTAAGGTAGCCGCCCTATCTGAAGGCTGCATTATAAAATCAAAATTTCTTTCCTTTCTCTTCATTTCGCATTGTGTGTCCATCGCTACTCGCTTGAGCTCCCGCTTCCAATCATCGCGCATCGTCCTTCTCGGATTTTCCAGTTATAATCGACTGTCATCTATTAAGGTGGAAGCTTGGTCCATTTCTCATTTCCTTTTTCGGATTCTTTTTCCTTTTTTATTTTGCTTTTGATGTTTATGATCAATATCCTCGATAACAAATTTTGTACATAAATAACACCCGATTCAATGTTATTCTGACCATTTCCTTGCGGTATCATCACTTGCATGCATCATAGTCCTTAATAACAAAAAAGAGAAAACCGATACAATAACAAAAATCTACACCTTCACGCTTCATTGAAGTTTCACGGGACTACCATACCTGCACTTTCACAAAACCATAGTTCACATAACTATAGTTTCATGGAACTTGATCTCACGAAACCATTTTTCACGAAACCTGAGTTTATGTAACCACTTTTCATGAAACCATAGTTCGTGAAACTGTAGTCTCAAGAAACCTCATCTCATGTAACCACTTTTCACCCATGAAACCACAGTTCATGAAACTGTAGTCTCATGGAACCTGATCTCATGAAACCACAGTTCATATAACTCTGGTTTCCCAAAACCTAATCAATTTTTGTACATACTAATAACACCCGATTCGGTGGTTATTCTGACCATTTCCTTGTGGTATCATCACTTGCATGCATCATAGTCCTTAATAACAAAAAAAGAGAAAACCGATACAATAACAAAAATCTACACCTTCACGCTTCACTGAAGTTTCACAGGACATACCTGCAGTTCTCCATCTCTCTATAAATATAATAAGCCCAGTCCTCCTCCTTCTCTTCATGTACCTTAGCAATTCTGTTCAAAGGAACCCTGTTGTATCTATCCACTGACTTGACCTGCATTATCAAGGACATGACCCTGCATGCTTTCTCTGTAGCCTCATCCCGGATATTCTCGTAATCTGCCCCATTGGAGTTATAAGAACTCTTCTTTAGCATTGCGTCCAGAGGCCTTTTGTTGAATCCGTGGGCATGGGCGTGGACTTTGACTGTTGGTGGGAGGTGCAAAGCGTCACGTATGAGTTCTTTCGTGATCAAGAGCTGCTCTATAGTGCCGTCACCCTTCGGAATAGTGCCTCGTTTGATGCCTTTGTCATAGGTCTTTATATATTTGGGGCAGAGTTCCATGTCGATGCTCCTTGGAAGTATTTGCATCATTCTCCCCAAGCCCACCTTCTCCAGCTTCGCCTTGACCTTTGCCTCTTCTAGAATTTGGAGGCACTTGGGGCTGTGGAAATGCAGTAGTGCGACCTTTCCATGGGCCATAAGGGCTTCTTTGCTGATGATGGCCCCATGGAAGGCTTGGGCATATGGGCCCAAAAAATTCAGTTTGGGTACCCGCACACTGGTTTCTTCTTCCTACTTGCTGGGGAGCCTGTAGCGCTAGCTTGAGTGGCAGCTAGGGTCTCTACATCTTTTGATTCTGAGGCTGACATTTGTACATGAAAAGTACATCAGTCTCCCAATTGGTGGGGTACGTACCATTTCTCTTTTCTCTTTTTCTTTTTCTTTTTTAAATTTTATTTTATGGTTAACCGATTACTTGAAATGAGAAGTGTGTTAGTATAGGAGTAATCACAAGGTGTGTTAATTGACAAATGAAAGCTATGACGTGAAGGTGTAGGGTCTGGGTAGTTTTGTGAACCTGTAGGTCATGAGAAGTTGTCTCGTGAATGGTGGTTTCGTGAGATGAGATTCTATGAAAAGTGGTTACGTGAACTCAGGTTCCATGAAACTAAAATTACGTGAACTCAATTTCCGTGAAAGGTGGTTTCATGAGATTAGGTTTTGTGAAACCAGAGTTACGTAAACTGTGGTTTTATGAGATCAAGTTCCATGAGACTACAGTTTCGTGAACTGTGATTTCATGGTGGTGAAAAGTGGTTACGTGAGATGAGGTTTCTTGAGACTGCAGTTTCATGAACTATGGTTTCATGAAAAGTGGTTACATAAACTTAGGTTCCGTGAAAAATGGTTTCATGAACTATGGTTTCATGAAAAGTGGTTACATAAACTTAGGTTCCGTGAAAAATGGTTTCGTGAGATATAGTTATGTGAACTATGGTTTTGTGAAAGTGCAGGTATGGTAGTCCCGTGAAACTTCAGTGAAGCATGAAGGTGCAGATTTTTGTTATTGTATCGGTTTTCTCTTTTTTTGTTATTAAGGACTATGATGCATGCAAGTGATGATACCGCAAGGAAATGGTCAGAATAACCACCGAATCGCGTGTTATTTATGTACAAAAATTGTTATCGAGAAGATATTGATCATAAACATCAAAAGCAAAATAAAAAAGGAAAAAGAATCCGAAAAAGGAAATGAGAAATGGACCAAGCTTCCACCTTAATAGATGACAGTCGATTATAACTGAAAAATTTGGGAAGGACGATGTGCGATGATGAGATCGAATGCGGGAGCTCAAACGAGTAGCAATGGACACACAATGTGAAATGACGAGAAAGGAAAGAAATTTTGATTTTATAATGCAGCCTTCAGATAGAGCAGTTGCCTTAATGAAGAAAGCCACGTAGAGTCTTTTGATTGGCCCGTGAGAAATGACCATTTCATGGCGTGAACCTTTTTGAACCAGTTCACGGCGTGAAATTTTTAGTGTTGGCTCACGAGCGTGAACATTTTTGGATCGGTTCATGGCATGAACTTTTTTAGATTATGAATGTGCAAGATATATACTTTCTATTTTTTCCTTCATGCTGCTCAGTCATTCAAACATGCACGTAATGAGTGAATGATACCCAGTTTACCTTATACCCATTGTGCAACAAATGGATACCTTCATTTTTTATTGCCATGAAAACCAAGGTGACACCTTGGCACTTCTGGGTAAGTGTTGCTTTGCAGGCGTTTTAGTTTCGTGTGGGAGTTTTTGATTCTGCCTTCCACCCAACTGAACAATGTTATTTACTGGGTCTTGTGGTTGGGGGCTTTTATCCATGTCCCGTTTTACTGAACTTCTTTGTTTCTACCTTTAGGCCCCCTGTTTAGTTCTGTGATCGAAGTGGTTATTTATTGACATTGCTTTGGCGATTCCCAACCCATTTTGTTGAGTTATCTTCTTCCTCCACAGCAAGGTTGGCGCAATTCCTGCATTGGTTGGGATGATGGCCCCATGGAAGGCTTGGGCATATGGGCCCAAAAAATTCAGCTTGGGTACCCACACACGCGTTTCTTCTTCCTACTTGCTGGGGAGCCTGTAGTAGCGATGTGGCTTGAGTGGCAACAACTGGGGTCTCTATAGCTTTTGATTCTGAGGCCGACATCTATACATGAAAAGTACATCAGTCTCCCAACTGGTGGGATAGGTACCCCACGAGTCTCCCAACTGGTGGGGTAGGTACCATTTCTCTTTTCTCTTTTTCTTTTTTTTTCTTTCTAATTTTGGTTAATGGTTAACCGGTTAGTTGAAATGAGAAGTGTGTTAGTAGGAGTAATCAATCACAAGGTGTGTTAATTGACAAATGAAAGCTATAACGTTAAGGTGCACGGTCTGAGTAGTTCTGTGAACCTACAGGTCGTGAGAAGTTGTGCCGTGAAAGGTGGTTTCATGAGATGAGATTCCGTGAAAAGAAGTTACGTGAACTCAAGTTCCGTGAAAGGTGGTTTCGTGAGATTAGGTTTCGTGAAACTATAGTTACGTGAAAAGTGGTTACATGAAACTACAGTTACGTGAACTCGGGTTCTGTGTGAAAGGTGGTTTCATGAGATTAGGTTTTGTGAAACCAGAGTTACGTGAACTGTGGTTTCATGAGATTAGGTTTTTGTGAAACCAGAGTTACGTGAACTGTGGTTTCGTGAGATCACGTTCCATGAGACTATAGTTTCGTGAACTATGGTTTCATGGGGTGAAAAGTGGTTATGTGAGATGAGGTTTCTTAAGACTACAGTTTCGTGAACTGTGGTTTCATGGGGTGAAAAGTGGTTACGTGAGATGAGGTTTCTTGAGACTACAGTTTCATGAACTATGGTTTCATGAAAAGTGGTTACATAAACTCAGGTTCCGTGAAAAATGGTTTCGTGAGATCAAGTTCCGTGAAACTACAATTACGTGAACTGTGGTTTTGTGAAAGTGCAGGTATGGTAGTCCCGTGAAACTTCAGTGAAGCGTGAAGGTGCCGATTTTTGTTATTGTATCGGTTTTCTCTTTTTTTTGTTATTAAGGACTATGATGCATGCAAGTGATGATGCCGCAAGGAAATGGTCAGAATAACCATCGAATCGGGTGTTATTTATGTACAAAAATTGTTATCGAGAAGATATTGATCATAAACATCAAAAGCAAAATAAAAAGGAAAAAGAATCCGAAAAAGGAAATGAGAAATGGACCAAGCTTCCACCTTAATAGATGACAGTTGATTATAACTAGAAAATCCAGGAAGGACGATGCACGACGATTGGAAGCGGGAGCTCAAGCGAGTAGCGATGGACACACAATGCGAAATGACGAGAAAGGAAAGAAATTTTGATTTTATAATGCAGCCTTTAGATAGGGCGGCTACCTTAATGAAGAAAGCCACGTGGCATCTTTTGATTGGCCTATGAGAAATGACCGTTTCAGGGCAGCATGAACCTTTTTGAACCAGTTCATGGCGTGAAATTTTTAGTGTTGGCTCACGGCGTGAACATTTTTGGATCAGTTCATGACGTGAACTTTTTTAGATTATGAATTTGCAAGATTGATACCTTCTATTTTTTCCTTCGTGCTGCTCAGTCTTTCAAACATGCACGTAATGAGTGAATGATACCCAGTTTACCTTATACCCATTGTGCAACAAACTCGGGGGGGGGGGGGGGGTCGCTATATGTAAATCCTCTATATCACGTGCGTTCAAGGCCTATTTAAAAAGTCCCTTATCTGTGAATTTTTTAGTGAATATAATGTTTCCTTTCCTATTCAAATCTGTATTTTTTTTAAAAATACAATAAATAAATCCCCTCTGTCAATATATTTCTGTAAGTTTTAAATATTTAAAATGTCCTTCTGTTGAACCCACGTGATACTTACATATTTATACGAGTGACCCCCCCAAGGCAACAAATGGATACCTTCATTTTTTATTGGCATGAGAACTAAGGTGACACCTTGGCAGTTCTGGGTAAGTGTTGCTCTCTGCAGACGTTTTAGCTTCGTGTGGGAGTTTTTGATTCTTCATTCCACCCAACTGAATAATGTTATTACTGGGTCCTATGGTTGGGGGCTTTTATCCGTGTCCCTTTACTGAACTTCTTTGTTTCTACCTTTAGGGCCCCTATTCAGTTCTGTGACACCGAAGTGGTTACTGACATTGCTTTGGCGATTCCCAACCCATTTTGTTGGGTTATCTTCTTCCTCCACACCAAGGTTGGGGCGATTCCCGCATTGGTTGGGATGATGGCCCCATGGAAGGCTGGGCATATGGGCCCAAAAAATTCAGCTTGGGTACTCACACACTGGTTTCTTCTTCCTACTTGCTGGGGAGCCTGTAGCACTGGCTTGAGCGGCAGCTGGGGTCTCTACAGCTTCTGATTCTGAGGCCGACATCTGTACATGAAAAGTACATCAGTCTCCCAATTGGTGGGGTAGGTACCATTTCTCTTTTCTCTTTTTCTTTTTCTTTTTTAAATTTTGTTTTATGGTTAACCGGTTAGTTGAAATGAGAAGTGTGTTAGTGTAGGAGTAATCACAAGGTGTGTTAATTGACAAATGAAAGCTGTGACGTGAAGGTGCAGGGTATGAGTAGTTTTGTGAACCTACAGGTCATGAGAAGTTGTCCCGTGAATGGTGGTTTTGTGAGATGAGATTCCATGAAAAGTGGTTACGTGAACTCAAGTTCCCATGAAAGGTGGTCTCGTGAGATTAGGTTTCGTGAAACTATAGTTACGTGAAAAGTGGTTACATGAACTCAGGTTCCATGAAACTAAAATTACGTGAACTTAGGTTCCGTGAAAGGTGGTTTCATGAGATTAGGTTTTGTGAAACTAGAGTTACATGAACTGTGGTTTTGTGAGATTAGGTTCCATGAGACTACAGTTTTTGTGAACTGTGGTTTCATGGTGGTGAAAAGTGGTTACGTGAGATGAGGTTTCTTGAGACTACAGTCTCATGAACTATGGTTTCATGAAAAGTGGTTACATAAACTCAAGTTCCGTGAAAAATGGTTTTGTGAGATCAAGTTCCGTTAAACTATAGTTATGTGAACTGTGGTTTTGTGAGAGTCCTCTCTTTTCCTCAATTTTGGACATTCATGATGATAGTGTCCCTTTTCTTGACATTCATTGAGAGGAGGGACAAGTACCCATAGTGCAAGCGATAGTGTGACAATGCTCACAGGAGGTGTGGTGTGGAATTGCTTCTGAGGGAGTTGTAGAGCTTGGACACCTCAAGGGTTATGAGCTTGGCCATTGGAAAGATCCTCACACGACAATTATGGTTCACCAAATAATCTCTTGTTGGCAAGGGGAGTTTTAGTGAGCCATAACATTTTTGGCGTTGTTGTCAGGGAGCCATCCCTTAGCTTTTTCCATCGTTGTTTCTCTAATCTACGCATTACCCAGTGTCCATTGTCTTGATTAATGGTTTCCCATTAAAAAGATGTGGATTTGATGGTGATTTGTGTGTGATTTGGTGTAAAGTAGCTCTTTTTTTAATTTTTGTAAAGAATGCTTTTTGCTTATTTTTAGCTTAATTTGTTGTTTTTGTTGTTGTTAATGTGGTTTTTCATGTTCTTAGGACTTGCACATAGAGTGTATTAGGTTTAGTTTGCATCCATTGCATCAAACAATGCAATAGATTGTTTTTTTTTAGTGAATGTTAGTGCTCTTTAGTGTTAAACATAGAACTAAAATCATTTTTTAAGCTTAATTTGTGTGTTTTTTGTTAGAATTGTATGCATTAGAGTCTTAGTAACCATTAGAAGTAGCTAAATCCTTTCAAAAATTTCTCAAAACATCAAAAAATTCTTGAAAATGACTAATTTCTCTTAATTGATTGGTTTTTGTCATTAAGGGTGATTAATCCACTTTAAGAGACAAAACAATTAGAAAATGGGTTCTTTGGGATCCAAATTGATCATGTAAGTAATTAAAATTAGTGTTTTTGAGTGTTTTGAGAGCATCTACATGCTTTAAAACACCTAATTACATCAATTGGAGGAATTTGACTCTTTTAGCTTAATTTTGCCTTTAAAGAAGAGACTAAAATTAAGAGTCTAATTAATCTCTAATTTGTTGAGAAAACGTGGTGCTCATGCTAGATCAAGTGTGTGGAGAGGAGAGACTCAAAAAGTACAAGAATAATATCTTGCTTATTAAGTTGTTTATGAATACAACTAGGCCTTGCTCACATACAAAATGCCTCATAGCTCCACCTTTAAATAGGTGAGCAAGTGGACCGTAAGTCCATTCACACTTACACCTTCCTCTTCCCCTTCTACATAACCTTAGTCTCTTAATACCCCCCCTCAATACCAACTATGAAAGAATGGAATAGGTGGTATTGGACATAGGATGCCTTTATAACATTAGACATACAAGGTTTGGAATATAGGTGTGGTTATCTAGGATTTACAAATGTGTTCCTAGAGCCTTAGAGGCTAATACATTGATGCCATCTAAGTCTTTATTTGTTGTCGATGAAGATGCACACCTCAATGATGGTGCACCCCACTCTTTGTGTTTGCTTGACTTCTTGTAGACGACATGCTTTAGACGTACATGCCATTACTTCCACCACATGCTTTCCACCTTGACCATTTTCACACAATGATCATGACAAGGCTGTCACCCTTGCTTAAGTGGTTTGCTTTTAGATGGTCCTCCAACATGCTTTATGCTTTATTGAATAATATATCTCCTCCATGAGTAATGAGGTAGATTTAAATAGGGAAGGAAAAGGGAGGGTCTTACCACTTGCCTTATGGAGTGGTCAAGGGCAGTGTCTACTCCACAATTACAATAGCTTTTATACATGTTGGTTAAATGATACCCTTTAGGGTTTGAAGTTACAAACTTAATGAGTAGTTGGTTGAGGTAAATACTCAAACAAATAAGGTTTATCATCTTTGGCCCAAGAAGGAGAGGGCATGACTCATAATGTTGCCAATGCCTCTTACAAAAACAATGCCAAAAGATGCTTGAAATCATGACAAACAACAAGGTAGAGCATTTAGGGATTCTATGCTCAACCTTACAACTCATCTTATACGATGAAAATGCAGAATATACAGCGGAATGACATGCCTTGGGCTTGGAAAGTGAGAACATATGGCTTATGGCATGCCTATGCCTCTTACAAACAAGGGCCTCAAGGGTAATACACAACAACAACAACATTGAAGATGAATACTTAGTGTACATGTGTTCAAGTTTAAAAACACTCAAAAATCTGAGTTTGATGATGAAAAAACCAGAGATCTTCAACCTCTTTGACTCATGAGATGAAGACAATTGGTTCATGGTTGCACCATTTCTCCTTGGAAGAAACGGGTTGACGAATGAAGACTTGAATGTGGCACTTATGGTGTGTGCCCGGCCTCCATGTTGATGAAGAAGATCCTTCTTAATGTAAATGACCTCCTCCTTTGATGGTTAAGACACCTTAGTGTTAAGCAACACTTTGGTTGATGATTAATATCACCATTAGTGTGTATAAAACACAATTAGTGCTAAAAAGCATATTTTTAGTGTAAAATAACACTTATTTTGGTGATTAACTCACCATTAGTATTTAATAACACTATTAATGTTTAAGAACACTTTAAAATAACCTTCCTTTGCTAGATTAACAGATTAATTAGTGTTAAATAACACAATTAGTGCTTAAAAGCACACTTTGAAAGCTTGAAAGTTGATGTTGATGTTGAAGCTTGATGAGCATGAGATTTATTAATATCTCATGTGGTTGGAATCTCTTCAAAACCAAGAGAAATCTCAGCAACAAACATTTACTTCATCACTTGATTGATTAGAGCAAAGGGGGTGATGATATGAGCAAGAAAAAATCACCAAACATGACGCTTTAATGGAAGCTTGAGGGGAAAAGAGAGAGGTGACTGGTTTTCTTCTGATTGCCGTCGCGTCAGGGAGCCATAAGAGCTAAAATCAGAGCTGTAGTACCTCCACTCAATGGGCTATCAAAGCCCTAAGGTGGCTTGGCTTATTGTGGCCCACACGCGTAGCATCGCAGGAAGCAGAAACAGGCGTCGGGCTGCTCTGCAGAGACAATGGCGTCGCGGAGAAGCACCAATCCAAGCAATTGGTCGTACGAATTGATGCGCCCACGAGCCCTCTACACTTTCCTAGTTGGAATCTCAGAGAGATATTACCTCACCGGGGCTGCTAGAAAGCCTCTAATGGAAGAGGGTTGAGCTCCACACATGAAAAGATAAGAAAAAATGGATATTTTTGACCTATTCTACAGCACAAGTGGTTCAAATCACCTAAGCTCTAGATACCATGTTGAGAAAACATGGTGCTCATGCTAGATCAAGTGTGTGGAGAGGAGAGACTCAAAAAGTACAAGAATAATATCTTGCTTATTAAGTTGTTTTATGAATACAAGTAGGCCTTGCTCACATACAAAATGCCTCATAGCTCCACCTTTAAATAGGTGAGCAAGTGGACCATAAGTCCATTCACACTCACCTTTAAATAGGTGAGCAAGTGGACCATAAGTCCATTCACACTCACACCTTCCTCTTCCCCTTCTACATAACCTTAGTCTCTTAATATAATTATACATTAATTTATACATTAGATGATGCACATAGCTTAGAAATTCCTTGCTCTATCCAATGATGTGCTCAATTGTGTGAATTAATTAGAGATTAGTGGTTAATTAGAGTACTTGATTAGTATAAAATTAGTAAAAGGATTAATTCTTAATCAACTTTTTACATAACTCAATAGAGCTAATGAGCATTCAATGGAGCATTCAATGAGTAGATGTCCATGAGTTATCAAATTGTCCATTTTGGGGGTCATTTATGAAGGGTGTAAGGGGGTGTCATAAAAAAGTTGACTTTTTTGATTCCCACTTATCTTTTTGGAAAAATTCTCATATCTCCTTAATTTAAAATTCAAAAAATCCCCCCAAACAAGAAAATTCAAATTTCCCACTAGCCTCCAAAAAAAAAATCCAAAAAACTGGTTCACGCGTGAACCATTTTCTGCACTCACACCTTAAGGGTTCACGTCCTAGGGGTCCGCGTCCAAAAAAAAAATCAGATTTAATTTTTCCATGAAGTCCAATTCACGGCTTGAAACACTAAGTATCTCACAGCGTGAAACAGTCCCAAAAAAAAATCAAATTTGATAAAATTTGTGAAGCCTCCTTCACGCCGTGAACTACACCCTGCTAGTTCACGACGTGAAAGGGGGTCCATCGGCCAAAAAGAAAAAAAAGACTTTGGAAAACACCTGTGTTTGGAAGCTTGAATCTCCTAACTCCTGAATCCGATGAAGGCGCTCTAGTGCTCATCGGAAAGCTGACATCGAGCTCTCCCGAAGTCAAAATTGATCATTTTGGTCTCTGATCAGTAGCCTCAAAATTTGACCCAAAAATCAAGGAAAAAAATGGTTCTTAGAGCACTCAAAATCGTAAAAAACAGTGCAAAAACAATTGTGGACCATATGTGGGCTACTTGTTGACGGTCTAAACAACAAAATCACGAACAACTCAGAGAGATAAGGTTGTAGTACTCCAAAAATACAACTCTCATACAAAGTTTTTCCAAATTCATTTTGGAACACCCTCAAAAATATGCTGTGAAATAGGAAAAAATTTCTTGAAAAAAAAATCATCTTGAGATAGTGATAGAAAATAGGTTTTAGGACTTCCTCTTCCATCTGGGAAGTTATTAGCATGCACTTTTTCATAAAAATATCCCTAAGAGGTCTTTCATGTGCGTGTAGCATCTAAGCTAATTAGGGCAAACGGACACTCGTTTGATCCAATGAAGAGTACGACAGGCCTCTTGAGGCTATAACGCGCTATGAGAAAATCTAAAAAGAAAATAAAAATAAAACTAAACAAGTAAACACGTGTGCTTGATCATTAAGGAGGCAATCACACATGGCAACAATAGAGGGACTACGTGGGCCGACACCCTCACTGAACCCAATGGCTGACATCTTTGAGCCATTGAGATCTATGCTCCAACTACAACTCCCAATAACATTTGCCATGCCAACAACAAGAGTGTCATCGGGTTTTGCACCCCCTATCACTTCAATCCCAATGGACTTTGGTCCTTACCGAACATTTCCACAAATCCTATAGGTACCAACCCTTTCTAGCCATACCGAGGCTGGTCAAAAGACCTGGGCAGGCTTTGTTGCATGAGCCGTCCTTTGAACACTCCCCACCAGCTATTGGAATCAAACTTCCCTTAGAACACACATATACCAAATGCTCCCTCCAGCATTCTGGATTTTGTTTGTGCCCTGTGCTTGACCATTAGCCTGTGGATAATAAGGTGATGATTTTCGATGGACCACTAAGAATCCCACAAGTAAATGATCGATCACCTCATTAATAAAATGTTAGCCACACGATCACTAACTAATTCTAATGGGCAACCGAACCTCGAGATAATCTGCTCATATAAGAATTTTGCTGTTGTTTGTACATCAGCTCGCTTCGAGGCTCTGGCTTCTGCCCATTTGGTGAAATAGTCTGTGGCCACCACAATCACATATCAGGCTTGTGATGGGTGTCCCATGGGACTAATAGGTCTAACAAAATCTACTCCCCATTTTTCGAAGAGTTGTCTTACAATAATAGGGGTGAGCGGCATCTTGTCCCTTTGTTGTGGGATAACGAAATGCTGACATTCTTTGCACCTTTTGAAAATCTACTCCCCATTTTTCGAAGAGTTGTCTTACAATAATAGGGGTGAGCGGCATCTTGTCCCTTTATTGTGGGATAGCGAAACGCTGACATTCTTTGCACCTTTTGAAAAATTCTGTGTCGTCTCCAAATAACGTAGGCCACCATAATCCTGCTTGAAGTATCTTACGAGCCATGATCTCTCCAACAAAATGCCCACCTGCTATCCCTGAATGAGCTTCATCCAATATCGTGAGACGAACACATCTTCTCTCACACATCTTCTTAGCACATTATCTTTACCTATCTTATATAGTTCTCCTGCATAAGGTGCAGCAAGCTTGATAAGCCACCGCATTTTATCTTTGTTCAAAGGTATTTCCTGGCAAAAAACATGAGCTAGATAATCCGATATCTCCTCACTCCATTCGGGTACCATGTCCAATTTGAACAAACAAGCATCTGGGAGATCATCTTTTGACACCAGTTGTTGCTGATTCCCCATTTGGAATTCTTGACATATGATCGGCTAACACATGTTGTGTTACTTTTGTAACCATGACTATAAAGTTGAATTCCAACAATAATAGCAACCATCATGTGATTCTTCCAATGGTGCAAGGCTTATTCACTAAGTACAATAAGGCTTGATGGTCCACGAAGAATACGAATTTGTTGGCCAATAGGTGATGTCGATACTTCTTTACAGCGTAAACCATGGCCAATCCTTCTCTCTCTATGGTGGTGTAGTTCATCTCTACATCATTTAATTGACAACTAGTGAAGCAGACTGGATAGTCCAATTTGAACTCACCAAGCTGGGTAGTACACATCCAATAGCAAAGTTTGATGCATCAATATGCACATAAAATATAAGGTCCTAATTGGGGAGTCATAGAATCGGCACGCTAGCCAATGCCTACTTCAATCGATCCTATGCTTCCTGGCATTCCTTAGTCCATTCAAAGACAATGAGTAACTTGTACAATGGTCTAGCGATTTCAGCATAGAAAATTATGAAGCGGCAGTAATACCCTACATGGCCCATAAATCTTTGCACACCATTGTAATTGAGGTAATAGCTCCAATATCAACTTGACCTTACTATCATCCGTGGATATTCTGCTCTTTGAGACAATGTGTCCCAATATCACACCATGTTTGGCCCAAAATTGACACTTTAAAGGGTTCAGGGATATACGATATAATCAACATCGCTCGAACACCTTCCTTAAGCAAGCCAGATGGTCCGCCCATCGAGAGTGTACACACAGATCATCAATGAATACCTCTAACCACTTCTATAAGTAGTCTTTGAAGGTTGTGCACATCAATCGTTGGAATGTTGCTAGGGCATTGGTGGTGAGACCGAAGGGCATAACCTTGTATGCAAATGTCCCCCACATTGTATTGAAAACTGTCTTATGCTGGTCTTCTAGTGCTATGGACACCTGATTATAGTTGGAGAATCCATCCAAGAAGCTATAAGCTTCTTCACCAGCCACTCTCTCCAAAACATGTTCTGTATAGGGTAATGGATAATGGTCTTTCCTAGTAGCTGCATTGACCTTTTTAAGATCAACACATACCCTAAGTTTTCCATTCTTTAATTTTTTGGCACTATTATGATTGGTGACAACCAATCCATGTGTTCTATCTCATAGATGAAATCTGCAGCAGCAATGAGCTTGTCTATTTCTTCCTTTACAATTGCTGCATACTTAGGATTCATATGGTATGGTTTCTGCCTGGTTGGTCTTGATTCTTCCATGATTGGAATCGTATGCTGCACTACCTCAAGCGGTACCCCCTTCATCTCCTTGTAATTCCAAGCGAAACAGTCCTTAAATTCCTTAAGGAGGGCAATAAGCTCATCTTCTTCAGCCGAAGCCAAGTCCTTAGCAATGCATACGGGTCTGGCTTTCTCCCCTGGTCTCGCGATGTCAACTTCCTTAACTTCCGTTGGGCCATCGTATGATGTGGATAGCCCATCCTCCTTAACCCTTGTTGCCGTCAGTCGTACCACTTTCCGTTCGTCAACAATGTAGGTTTTGAAGTGGTCTAGCACACTAAGAGCAAGTCTCGTTTATCCTCATTCTCACTTTTTGTTCTAGCCATGACTTTTCTAGTCTCACATTCAGCTTCTGCCAAAGCTTTATACCTAGTTCCGAGCCTAAGGATCGCAGTGCAAGAATGTTTGATAGAGAATTGTGAATGAATGACAGCATGTGAATCAGATGTAAATGGATGATGTGGTTTTGATGTGTGAATGATGTGGGTATATGGTGCTATCTCAAACACATTGCATAGACTGTCTCTCTTACTACTGTCTATATTATATGCATAGACTTTGTGTATACAAGAAGCTCAAAAACTCACATTTGATGTCTTCTTGCTTGAGAAACGGCTCACACAGTCGAGAGAGGAGACCAGCAAACATGTGCATCTAAAGAACAATAGCATCTCATGTCTAACCTTGGAAGCAAGTCGGACGGCGGACTAGGAACATAAGCTGACAGTAGCCCTATGGGCATATCGAACATCTTATAAGGTAGCGACGGGATACACTTCTTTCTATCTAGCTTATGGTGTTGAGGCAGTAATGCCTATGGAATACCTAGTTCCGAGCCTAAGGATCGCAGTGCAAGAATGTTTGATAGAGAATTGTGAATGAATGACAGCATGTGAATCAGATGTAAATGGATGATGTGGTTTGACGCGTGAATGATGTGGGTATATGGTGCTGTCTCAAACACATTGCATAGACTGTCTCTCTTACTACTGTCTATATTATATGCATAGACTTTGTGTATACAAGAAGCTCAAAAACTCACATTTGATGTCTTCTTGCTTGAGAAACGGCTCACACAGTCGAGAGAGGAGACCAGCAAACATGTGCATCTAAAGAACAATAGCACAAAAAGAAAAAAGTTTGTTCTTAAAAAAGTGTTGGATTGCGAAATATCACTTTTAAAGTTTATTAGTACTCAATATTGAATGCCTTGAGATTTGGGCTATGAATCTTTATATATTTTCCAATAAATTTGAATGCCTTGAATTGAACACCTGAAAAGGGCTCTGTAAATATTTTCCAATGAAGATTTTTTAAAAATATTCAATACGGCATTGAATGCCTTGAATTTGGGCCAAAGCACTCCATATGATAATCTCAAAGATATTCTGTTCGTTAATGAGTTGGCCGTTTTGTTGGATAGTGAATGTGCCACCTTTGTTTGATGATTGTGTTGCAGTACTGAATTTAATCTCTTTAGTGAATGTGCCACCTTTTTTTTAAGTTTGTGTCGTAGTACTGAATTTGCTGTTAAAATAATCAATTAATTATACAATACGAGTAGAATACTATTTGAAGATTTGTTCTTGTATTTTTACATGGCTATCTAGTTTTCAAATGAGTTAGAGTCATTTCACTAGAGCATCTTGCTTGAAAGGTTCTTGTTGTGCAAAAATGGATGAGTTACCTCTTGCTAAAAGCGGAAAAAGAGTGTACAGGTTGGCCCAGGTGAGAGCTCATCGAGACACACAAGGAGGCAAGCCGATTTTTCCAGCACTTTGGAGCAGGCCGCCTCCTCAAACCCAACTACATAGCAGGCGGTACATATCATAGATGACACTAACCTAGAGGTGGATATGGATAGGCAGCATCTACATAGTGATGAAAGAAATGAGGAGGATGGACAAAATGTAGTGGGGGCAATTGAGGAAAATAAAGGTGATCAAAATGAGGGTGAGAATACTCAAGGTGATGATAATGAGGATGAAGGTGAGAATACTGAGGATACTGGGAGAGAGATAGAGGGGGAAGAGAACACACATCCACTAGAGGATCAAGAAGAAACAGTTGTCACAACCCAAACTGAAGGAAGGAAGCAGAAAAAAAATAAGGTTGATATTTTTGGGAAGATTCTTGAGACATCTACTCCACAAGCCTTTTTAGATAGGATAGGAGTCAAATTTAGGTCTCCACCTCCACGTGTTCCTCTCTGTAGGATGATCCAGACGGAGGCAATCCGAAAGGTTTCTCCCTCAACAGATAAGTCTCTTACTCGAAGCTTCAAAAAACTAGGTGGGTACATTGAGAGCATGGGAGCTTTCATAGTATCAATTATGGACTTGGAAGGGGAGGAGACACCATTGACACAAGAGAGGGAGGAATCTTGGGATGAGCATTGGAGGACTGTGAATCAACAATTTGAGGAATCTCTTGCACTTGACCCTGATTGGGGTCCGTACTTGAGCCGAAAAATGGTGCATATTCTTGATGGTAATAATCGACACAATGCTTGGATGGTGGACTGCATTTCTACATGTGAGTTCTCATTGGGATCTTATAGTTTCTTATGCTTCTTTGTCCTTCCTAATTTTGTGTTTTATTACAGGGTTTCAAGGGGATTTGTCCATGCATTGTTGTGTTCTTTGTAAATTTTATGTGTTCGAGCGGAGGGATGTGGGTGAGCTTATGTTTTCATTGTCCAGGTTGAACAAGTAAGTTAATTTGTTTTATCAGAGTCTCCTTCTATGTCAAGTAAGTTGTTTGTACTCAAGAATATTAACATATTTTTTCTTTGTTTTGTAGGACGCATGATTATGCATTTGTGCCAACCACATTTGGTGATCGTCTATTTCAGCTAAGAAGATTGGGAGAGTCCAACCTAACAACTCTCATGGCACATTTGGACAATGAGGACAAGCTATGGGTTGAGAGAGAGATGCAGAGTGCGTCTGCCAAAGGAAGGCCCAGTTGGCTTCATTTGCCAATCGAGATTATGACTTGGCTCTTGTTCAAGGACGAGATGGAGCAAAAAATTGATGAGGCATCAAATGGACCACTTCCCGAGTCTGCTAGGGAGAATGTGACTCAAAAGATAGAAGTTCTCTACAGAGGAAAAACATCAAAATATGCAAGGATTGCTGATCCCTCCAACAGTGAGGCCTTTTGGTGTGCGGTGCTCTCCCTCCCATGGCACGCGTCAACCAATCATGTGGCCACAGAGGAAAAGCTCAATATGATAGGTTCTGCATGCATCAGAGACACAGATAAGGCTCACATTGTCAAGCTATTGGACAACTCTCAAGCTGCAGTGCGATCACTTGAGGGTATGCCAAATGATAAGACAAAGGTTAGGGAATGGCTGCACATGTACTACTGGCTTCAGATCACGGAGCTGGGTTTAAGAATCCAAAATGATATTAAAAATGCTGATCGAGTCAGGTTGCCAGGTGAGAGCTGATTCACCTCTTTTGTTGTTCTATGCAGAAGAAAGTACTTCAAAAGGGTTTTCAAAGTGCACGAAGGAGGCATAAAATTTAGCCATGATATTGACCATCAACCAGGCCTACAAAGTGCCGCACGGCGAGTCGTTTTACAGGTTTTCCTACAACATAACCCAGATATTCCTTGTTAAAAAACATGCATACTTCTTTCTGTGTGTTGTTTTATCATTGGGGCTTTGGCTTGCAGATGGTTGCTTTCTGAAATTGAGGAGCACCAATTGGATATTTTACCTCCTCTTGCTAGTGTGTGGCTTTGTGTTGACAATCAATCTTATATGTATGCCGATTTGAAGCTTGGAAGAGTAAGTGATTGAATTTGTCATATTGAATCCATGATTGAGAAACATGTTCATATTGAGGGTGAGTTGTGTTTACCCATGTTTGTCATTGAATAGGCCATGTCAAGCATAGAGTCTCGTTTCTGCCCGTGGTGGTTGGACCTTGAAAGAAACCATGTGCTTGAGGAGGAGCTTGATTTGTATCGCCAACATAAGTCTATATTGGAGCTTCGTAGCCAGCAAATTGATCATAATGAGGCCACATCCACATCACATGCAACATCGATTGCATCGACTTCTTTTCGTAAGTCAGCCAGTGAATTTAGGGAGGGAAATAGTGAATCATGCATTGGAGGTGAATCGAGCAATGGAAGCAAATAGGGAGCAGAGTCAACAACAGACATCCAATAGTAGTGCAGGGGGGATACAACCAACTGACATCATAACCAAGACATTGCAAGCTCCAGGTATGTGAGCTTCCTACCTCATCTCTATCGTGATCCGATTGTTTTGACTTAAGACTATGTGTGTTAAATGTCAAAAACCTGTCTATAAGAACCATTTATGCCTTCAATGTCAGTATTGAGGACCTTGCACAGCTACTTTTGTGAACATGGAGGATGCATCCTCATTGGGAAAGCAAGTTCTTGACGCCACCATGAATGCAGTAGTAGGGAATGTCAAGAGTAGAGGGTCCGATTACTGTGTGGAGTTGATATTTTCTCCTCAAATATCATCATTGGAGGTTGTGTTGCAAACAAGGTTCCATATTGGAATAAGATTGGGGATGGCATGCATGACTCTACTTTTAAAGTTGTTGATTCTTGTCTCTCAGATCGAGGCTTCTTTACATGCATTTACACTATGGAAGAAGGAGTGACCATTGAGTAGGTTGCATAGAGCGTTGGGTTTGGCATTTATCATAGACAGGTTGTGAGGTGTACTCCACCTATTGGGAAGAAGATGGGGCAAATGATTACTACCCAGGTATTGGTGTTGTTCTCTTTGGGGGCTGTCATTTGTGCAAATCTTCTTTGTCCCATTTAAGGTGAAAATGCATGAACAACCAATGTGTCTTTGCTTGTAGGTCACTTGTATAATATTGGCTGTTTTTGTTCGCTCAACATCTCCTGCTACTACAAGCTTTGTGATGCATGGGGATCAGCTAAGGGATTTGGCACTAGGTGATGATCTTGATGTACGGCAAGATCTTATCTTTGACATGTATGTATGCATTCAAATCAAGATAGAATTTAAAATGATTTTCGGTGATCTTTATGGCATATGGTTAATGGTTTGTGTGCGTTTTCAAGAGTGCCATCGGAGGATCTGGTGAAGAGAAAGGGTAGACCATGGTGGGGCAGTTGTCAGAGAGGTCGGCGGCTTAGCAAATACATCGTCTCCGTCTTCAGTCATCCTAGGGACATGATTTTGGATTTGTTTGTTGCTGGCACTGGAACTCTTGGGCTAGTGGCAGCATTTATGGATCGCAATGTCATAATGTTAGGCAAGGATGAGCGGATCTATGATCACCTATTAGAACCATACTTAGCAAAGGTATCCATGCTGAAAAGATAAATATGTTAGTAGAGAATAATTTTGTATTGATAAAGCTTATTTTCTTTTCTTTGTGTCTCTTGCAGTTATGAGGATCACATGTCTACATCAAAATGCCATTAGAGATAGTCCTTTTTTTAATTGAGACAATCATTTTTTTGGGACTATTGGAAGTAATGTTTTGATGGATGTTATGCTTGTGAATGTTTTTTACAATAGCATGTAGCTGATTGTTGGACAATTTTTATTTGGATTATAAAAATTTTAAATCCTATGGTTATGGTTTCTAAAGAGTATTATATTGTTGTGTCAGTGGTATGGCTATTAAAATTGGTGTGCATTTTAATGGCTTGATTTCTATGCTCTCTCGTCGTTGTGGTTTCCATGTGGTTGCAACAATAGTTTGTTTCTATTAGTAGCTCAATGACCAATTCAACGTCTTTTTAGCGAGCCAAGTAGTATGAGTTTTGTAGTGATTTTTTTTTCATTTGAAAATGCTTTATTTGCAATAGTCATTTTTAAACTTTTTTAGTCTTCTTTGTTCTGTTCATTATAGAGTTGCACTATGGTTTCACTCTTCTCTTTAACATTACATGCTCGCTTAACATCATACCATGCCCCTACTTGCTCAATTTCACAAGGACTTTATTTCAACTCACTGCTCTGTGCTCACTGCTCTTGGCTCGCTAAATAGACGCACCCATAGGGACCCTCTCTTTTCCACATGTCAACATCCTCCATATTCCACTTAGGATTTCTAGAAGGATTCCTCTTGATCCCACACTTCTTCACACTCGTCCCACATGCCCTTCATGTGCTTGGCATGTGGTCTCCATGTTATTTAAGTATCTTATTGAGTCCATGTAGCATCTCCTCATGCTCACCATTGGGCTGTCCAACAATATCGATTTGTCCTCGACCACCTTGAAGGTCTTTTACACACATATAAACTCATCTAAAATTTGGGACTCATGAGAGTTAAAATTAGTTCACATACGCTATTTTAAAATCTTTTTACAAGGAAGAGTACAAGTTGTTTTATACTTTAGAAGAGATGTGTAATAAATTTTTTATGCATATTTATAAGTTTAAGGCTTGTGCATATGGGCCATGTTGGGTCTAGCTTAAGAGTGTTGTGTACATGAACTTTTCATATAAAAGGGTTGCCGGTAGATTCCCACATGGTACACAAGAACATATTTAAAGGATTTGAGTGTGTCTTGTGGAGTGGGTCATACACACTGGACGAGGATCTGTTGTGTGTGAGAAGATGTGGTGAGTGTTATTTTTGTGGTATATGTCTACTGGGACGACCCGAGGAGTGTACTTTTGAGAAGTGTGATCTATATTCCTCTCCTTTAATTCATTCGACAACACTCAGATAAGTCAACCAACTAATGACCTTATTTATAAATGGACGTGAAGCCCTTCATAGAGAATTCCTTTTTCCCCACGTATTAACATACCTTCCCTTCCTACTAATGGTGATTGCATCCTCAAGTCACCAAAGTTAGTGGCGAATTTGTTGCCAAAGTGGAAATATGTGGATGGTCCATGATGCATCATGAAGGAGGTGTGTGAGGTTAAGTGGTGTGGTTTGAGACTTGACATCCCTATTCTTTGGGAGTCAATATTGCTATAGATTGTAGATTTTGTTGATTCATGCTATAAGGTTTTTTCCACTACTGTAATAGAATTGGCTAGCCTCTATGGCTTGGGGAATTTGGCGTAAGCGAGCATAGGGGAAAGAGGCAAGGTGGATCAAGAGTTGGTGTGATCCAAGATGAACCATGGGAGGTTCCTGCTACTAAGTTGAGCAGGATCCAATTAATGGGTCATACGATGGTCTCCCCATTAAAAAATGTATGTGATGGATAGTTGTTGCACGATGATGAAGCTTAATGCAGCTTAATGGTCTCCCCATTAAAAAATGTATGTGATGGATAGTTGTTGCATGATGATGAAGCTTAATGCAGGTGCTTGATATAGTGTTTGCTATATTCATGCTAGGTATGTCTATAACATGCAATGCTTGTGTGTATATTGCAAGTTTTGTGCATGGACAAGGGGTTAAAGATGTGCATGGACAAGGGGTTAAAGATGTGCCCATGTAAAATCTTCTTTTGGTGAAACCTCCAACACACTACTTTCACTGACTCTTTTGTTTTTGCTTTCTTTGACTCTCTTTTCATGTAGCTTGTGTGGGGATCCCCTAGATGATGAGGGGTTTTTTGTACCAACTTTGGACCTATAAAGAATTTGGGAAGTAGTAGATAGGGCCTAGAATTGGGTGAGACTTACCAACCCACAATGGTTCCAAAGATACCACCAGCTCATAGTTCAAAGACATGATGAAGGGCTCACAAGAAAACTAATCTTACAAGAAAACCAATGAATGGTAGTGCATGATATCAAAGGGTTTCAAGATCCTAGTAATTAGATATATCTTTAAAGTACCCAATATGTGAGAGTGAGAGTATTTGAAGATCTATTTGCTAGTAGAAGTCACGGGACCATCATTGAGGTTGAAGGCTAGCCACTCTTTACTTGTCATTGGTTCTTGAGCATCTCCCTAAGGATGAGGATAATGAGCTGGAAGAAACAAACATGTGGCTAGTATAGCCGGGTTGGGGATCTTAGTGTAGTAGAGGTCATCAAAGTTATTCATTCAGACTCCAAAGTCACATCTCCATGGTCATCTCTATGGTGGTGGTGAGTGGTGCCCTTTGCCTTCCATATGCAAGAACTTGCACTGTGACCACCTGCTTCTTTTGATTGGCATGCACTTTGGGTCGATGCAAACTTATCTGGGTGCAGCCATGTATTCCTTGGATGACTTCTATGTGACTTGTAATTGGGATCAACAGAGGTCATCAAAGTTATTCATTCAGACTCTAGAGTCACATCTCCATGGTCATCTCTATGGTGGTGGTGAGTGGTGCCCTTTGCCTTCCATATGTAAGAACTTGCACTGTGACCACCTGCTTCTTTTGATTGGCATGCACTTTGGGTCGATGCAAACTTATCTGGGTGCAGCCATGTATTCCTTGGATGACTTCTATGTGACTTGTAATTGGGATCAACAACATGGCAGTCTCCTTTGGTGTGCTAGGGTGGTCGATCTTCTAGTGGGATCAACAACATGGCAGTCTCCTTTGGTGGTCGATCTTCTAGTGGGAAAAATGTGATCCATGTGTTGATTCACTAGATGAATTTCAGCCATGTTAAAGGGTATATCAAGGTTGTTATAAAAGTTTCCCTTAAACTTACTAGTGGAGGGGAAAGTTGTTACATCTTGATATGACCTCTTTGTGCCTACAGTTGGGATCAATAGTGGCAGTCTCCTTTGGTGTCCCAGGGTGGTCGATCTTCTAGTGGGAGAACATGACATGTGATTCATGTGTTGATTCACTAGATGGATTTCAGCCATGTTAAAGGGTATATCAAGGTGGTTATAAAAGTTTCCCTTAAACTTACCAATGGAGAGGGAAGTTGTTACGTCTTGATAGGCCTAGGATTAGGGCTATAGATGTGGACTAACCCACGTGTAGAATCTTTTAGAAGTGTAGAAAGTTAAGTTGGTTGAGCATTTGCTAGATGATAGATCTTTATCTCTTGCATCACTTTTTGGGGATTGATGTCTCACAAAAGCTAGATAACATTTGCATATCTTGGTAGGAGTATGTAGGTGAGATACTCAAGGAATTTGGCATGAATGAATGTAAAGAATCGCTACCCTAACGGAGCTTTATTTCAAGCCATTTTTGAAAGACTTTTCATACCTTGTGAATGAGATCTTATGTAGGAAAATATTTGGTAGTATTATCTTCTTGTGTAATTCTAGCGTTGAATACTAAACAAGACATCACTTTTGCAATTGGTGCTTTGAGAAAGTTCTCCAGCAAGCCCTAGGAAAATTATTAAAAAGGAAGTATACTAGTGTTGAGATACATCCAAGGTAGATGTACTCAGTACTACAACTCAAGAGTATGACATTGGCCATATTAGGAATAAGGCCCTTAGTAGATTTTGTGACTCAAATTGGATGGGTGATTAAGACACCACGTGGTATTATTTTTCTCTCAATTTAAAATGTATTAATAGATTAATCAAATAAAGAGACCATATTTCTACTCTTAACAATAGAGACTGAGTACAAAATGTTTTATATCATGGAGTGGGTCAAGAGGAATATGAGTGTGTGATGCATGTAGAAGAGAAACTTATAAAAAATAACCTCCATTGTTGCAATGTGACAATCAAAGTTTCACGGCCCATTGATGGGCCATGATGAATCTTGTGTTCCATGCTCACAAAAATCACAAAAATTGATTATTATTTTATGTGCAAGATGGTATTCATGTTCACACAGAGGTCAAGATGGTTTATTATATAACGACATAGAATTATATAGAATGCTATGGCAAGTTTGTCTCTCCCAGAAACACATTCACAAGAGCTTATCTTCATGAGTTATAATCATCATGGGGATCCTTCCAATGGCCAAGCCCAAGCACACTTCTTCAAGAGCTCCAAATATCCATGGGTAGTAGTTTTCATCATCATCTCTCGTAAGCATTATCACACCACCATGTCAAACTACAAGTCCTCATGCCTCCTCTCACCTCACACCACTTATACAGACTCAGTAGCATGCACTAGAGAAGATAATTAGAAAGAGCAAGAATCTATTACACAATGGGAGAGTATGTTGTATTTTTGAGAGAAAGTGACTTACATACAAGGCCATAAGTATAGTGTTCACACTCACTTATACTGTGGTGGTCAGCTGGGCACCCACCAAGGCTCATAAAAAGTGGCCTATTATTTGTACAATGATTAATGCCATGTTACATGTGTGAAGTACATTCACAAGGCCATACGTGTAGTGTTCACACTCAAACTATGGTTAGTCGGGCACCCAAGGCTCATAAGTGGCCTATCGTTTGTATAATGATTACGTGAAGTACATTCACAGAGATTTAGTTCTAGCTTATTTCCATCCACTCTTCGACCAAGAATAGACAATGGAGTATTTCATGCATGAAGTACATTCATAGAAATTTCATTCTAGCTTGTTGCCATCCATAAGTACTCTGTCAAACAATTTTTGGGTGCCCATGGATCCAAGTTATATAGATTTGGACATTTTTGCTTCCTCGATTGATCATGCATGATTTTCGTGTTTCCATCTTTGATATTTGATGTAGAATTATAGTGGTGGTAGCTTCTATTAACCCTAAAATGGGTTTATATTTCCCCCTTAATCTTGATGTCGATTGTGTCCTCTCATGTGATCAAGTAGAACAGTTTGTTGTGGGAGAATTGAAGACTTATTTTGTTGATGTTAGAAGACTGTTGTGGGAGAATTGAAAAGTTATTTTTTTGGTGCTATGATGATGCATGAATGTTCAATGGTCATTTTTCCTCCAAAAGGAATGGGGAAGGCTAGTTAGTAAATGATGAAGTTAGTAATGGGGTGGGATTCCTACAAGTGATTGTAGTTTTTTCAATCCTTTTTTTTTTTGGGCAATCACGAACAAGTTTACATTGATTATATAAGTTACCAATGATTCTAAATCTTATTAGTAGCAATGGAGGAGAAGAGGTTAGAGGAATGTTGACATAATCATCAGTTCCTCATTTAATACATTGATTATATAAGTTAGCAATGATTCTAAGGCTTGTTAGCAATGGAGGAGAAGAGGTCAGAGGAATGTTGACATAATCATCAGTTCCTCATTTAATACATTGAAGCAATGTAAATGTACCTTCTTAGTTTTTACTTTCCTTGTTTTTGTAGGACTAATGATCATGAGATAATCTGGAAGTGGACCTGTCCCTAAATTCTTCATCTCATGTGATTTTTCATTAATTTTTATGTATGAATATATTTATCACTTTCACACGTAGATATATAATGAAATCATTAGAGTGAGTCAAGTAAACTCTTAATGTAGTTGCATGTTGAAGTCAAAACCATTGGAGAGGCATGAAATAATTCTTTTGACTTGTGAGTTAAATGGAAATTCTTCACCTTTTTGAGAGAAGTGTGGAATTTTATGGTGAAAAGGTAATTACTGAAGGTGTTCATTGATGGAAAGGTTTGAATGGGTGTTACTGAGGATAACCTCTTGTGCTTGCATCTGGAAGGAAAAATTTAGGTGATGGGTTAATACTTCTCTTTGTGGTTTTGGGGAGTTCTTTTGGGTTTAACAAGATGCAGTTCAATATCAATTGGAAACCTAGTCAAAAATTAGACCAATTTAAGCATGGTCTCTTGAGTGTGTTATTTGCTAGGGCTCTAGTACTCATCTTGGGATGGTGGGTCAGGTCTTAGTGCTTTAATTTTACTTTCAATTGCACTAGATGAGGTGCTAGACCTCATTTCTTCATTTGATATTTCTTGGATCACTAGTAGGTTCCCATTATTCCTTCCTATGTGACAAGAATGAGTTTTATTTTGAGCACTTGTAGCAAGTGTTGTATACATTGGGTACTTGGTGTCAATGATTGTGAATTGTGTTTTTTTTTCCAAGAAAAGATCCTTCTATCAGTTAACAAAAAACTAGTCACAAAAGGGCTAAATACAACCACAAAGGTCTAGATACAAACTTGCCTCCATGTATGGGGTGGGGATCAAAGGATGAAAGGTGGAGAGAGATGCACTTCTCCTTTGGCTGGCCGCTCTATGAGGAGAGTCGACCACTCTCTTGAGGAATAGTAGAGTGGATGTCAAGGCTGAGTCTGTCTCTACCCTTGATCCCCTGCTAGGCCTCTCTCCTGAGCCTTCAGGGGGGCAGTTGCCGATGTGCAAGCCACTCGCCAAGGGATCTGGTGGGTCCTATGCTCAATGCTCCCCATGATACATGATGTCGAGCCCCCAACATATGGCCATTGGGTAAATGGATATCAGGGGATGTCGAAGATGCTCCTCTACGGCCACCAAAGCTAACTGCCTAAGGGGGTGATCCCAAGCTTGGAGTAGGCTAGCTACAAATATTTCCTCAAACACTAGAAAAAATCCATGAGCTTGCATCTCAGTGAAGATCCACCATCTAGTGCTCTACGGCTAGGGGCCCCCGGCTTAGGGTACAGGCTAAAATCTGGGCCAAGATAAAGTCCTTCCAAGGCTCGCCATCGGGAAGGAGTCCTCTGACAATCAGTTTGCCTAGCAAGGCGTGGCTTTGAGTGGCAGGGTCAATGATGCCTAGGACCCCTCTGGATCGCTCTGAATGATCACTCTCCACCAGGAGGCCACCTTGGCCCGAGTAGGCCTCCACCAGGAGGCCACCTTGGCTCGAGTAGGCCTCCCATCACTGCCGGCCCACAAGAAGTTTCAGAGAAACTGCTGTACCTAACCAATGCGTGCTTAGGAGAAGCCCCAATAGGAAGTAATGTACCACATGGTGGCAAGAATGACTTGGTTCACCACCACTTGACTAGCAAAAAATAGCCTCGTAGCTCTAGTACAAAAGCTTCTTCCGAATGCTGAGAAGAAGAGGAACGAGTTGCTGCTCTAGAGAGATATCAATGCCCACTTCGCATCTTAGATAGCAGATTGGAGTGCCCCTAGGGATCCACTAGAAAGCCTCAACTAGTTGCTAAGTCAAGGCATGTGTAGAGCCTACCTAGAAACCACATGAATTGTGCCAGTTGATATGCACTCCTGATGCGTGACAAAAGATCTCAATCGCCTTAACAAATCTCTGGAGATTCCCAACATCTCCAGATAGGTATGCTATTGTGTCATCTACAAACTCTGAGTCCAGAAGCTCTTCCTGATCAACGAAGGAGGAGACGTAATCCCTCAAGTGTCCCATCTCTTGAGTGGAGAGGAAACTACTCTCATGGCCTTGGTGACAAATAGGAAAAGGTAAGTTGCTAATGGACAACCGTGTTGGACTAAGTGAGAAAGGGGGAATCTATCGCCTCAGGATCCTTGAATGAGAACCTGACTATGAGAACCTAAGTAAAGTCCTCAAACACCACGGATCCACTCCAATGGGAACCCCATCCGGTGCATCATGCCCTTTAGAAAGCTCCAATCAACCCTATTATAAGCTTTATCAAAGTCTAGGAGGAGCACTATGAGATCAGCCAAAGTTGGCACCTCCCTGAAAGTGAAGATGTTGGCCAGAATGCTCCGATCTTGAACAAAACCTGTCTGACTATCATGGATCAAGTCAGGAAGGAAAGGCTGAACTCTCCAAAACTCATGGCCTTGGCCAAGATCTTGTAGGCAGTCCCAAGAAAGGTGATGGGTCTCCATTGCTGGATCTCCAATCTGTCACCACCCTCCTTAGGAATCAATTGTATCAAGCCCTCTGAAAGCCTCTCTAGCATGGCACCTGTGATCATAATCTCATTGAAGGCTACTCAAAGGCCGCCTTCCATGAGGTCCCGGTGGTGGCAAAGAAAGAAAGAAACTGGAAGCCCCATACATTTCCCCCTAGGGAGAGTTGTTAATGCCTCTGCCAGCTCCTCTACTATGAAGGGAGTTAATAAGAAGGATCGTAGAGCAGGGGGAACCACCTCTCTTGTGTGTCACCACACCCTCTCATACATGTCCATCTCACTGGTGTGGATAATGGGACACTTGTGAGGAGGCATCAAAAAAATATGTGGTGATGGCTCTCACTTGGGTGGGTTAGAAACAATAACTCCATCGTGGCCTCGCAACCCGCGAATACCACCTCTTTGTCTATGGGGGCTTGCAATCTCAAAGAAGTTCCCCGTGACTATCTCTGGTGGCCTAGGTCCAAAAGGAAGCTCTGGCATGGTAAGTGTACCCAGCTTGGTGAGTTCAAATTGGACTATCTAGTCTACTTCACTAGTTGTCAATTAAATGATGCAGAGGTGAACTACACCACCATAGAGAGAGAAGGATTGGCCATGGTTTACGTTGTAAAGAAGTATCCACATTACCTATTGGCCAACAAATTCGTATTCTTCGTGGACCGTCAAGCCTTATTGTACTTAGTGAATAAGCCTTGCCTTGCACCATGGGAAGAATCACACGATGGTTGCTATTATTGTTGGAATTCAACTTTATAGTCACGGTAACAAAAGGAACACATCATGTGTTAGCCGATCATATGTCAAGAATTCCAAATGGGGAATCAGCAAAACTGGTGTCGAAGATGATTTCCCAGATGCTTGTTTGTTCAAACTGGACATGGTACCCGAATGGAGTGAGGAGATATTGGATTATCTAGCTCATGTTTTTCGCCAGGAAATACCTTTGAACAAAGATAAAATGCGGTGGCTTATCAAGCTTGCTGCACCTTATCAATTGATTGTGGGAGAACTATATAAGCTAGGTAAAGATAATGTGCTAAGAAGATGTGTGAGAGAAGATGAGTTCGTCACTATATTGGATGAAGCTCATTCAGGGATAGTAGGTGCGCATTTTGTTGGAGAGATCATGGCCCGTAAGATACTTCAAGCAGGATTATGGTGGCCTACGTTATTTGGAGACGACATAGAGGTTTTCAAAAGGTGCGAAGAATGTCAGCGTTTTGCTATCCCACAATAAAGGAACAAGATGCCGCTCACCCCTATTATTGTAAGACAACTCTTCGAAAAATGGGGAGTAGATTTTCAAAAAGGTGTGAAGAATGTCAGCGTTTCGCTATCCCACACAACAAAGGGGCAAGATGCCGCTCACCCCTATTATTGTAAGACAACTCTTCAAAAAATGGGGAGTAGATTTTGTTGGACCTATTAGTCCCGTGGCACACCCATCACAAGCCTGATATGTGATTGTGGTGGCCACACGGACTATTTCACCAAATGGGCAGAAGCCAGAGCCTTGAAGCGAGGTGATGCACGAACAATAGCAAAATTCTTATATGAGCAGATTATCTTGAGGTTCGGCTACCCATTAGAATTAGTTAGTGATCGTGGCTCACATTTTATTAATGAGGTGATCGATCATTTACTTGCGGGATTCTTAGTGGTCCATCGAAAATCATCACCTTATTATCCACAGGCTAATGGTCAAGCACAGAGCACAAACAAAATTTTGTGCTGTCTTGACAAAAACCTTGGGGACGGACTGGGAACATAAGCTGACAGTAGCCCTATGGGCATATCGAACATCTTATAAGGTAGCGACGGGATACACTCCTTTCCATCTAGCTTATGGTGTTGAGGCAGTAATGCCTATGGAATACCTAGTTCCGAGCCTAAGGATTGCAGTGCAAGAATGTCTGACAGAGAATGCATTAGATAGCTGAAAGGCTAATTGACTTAGAGAAGCTTGATGAGACCAGGCTAATAGCATCGCATGGACTCATGGTTGAGAAACTACGCAGGAGGCATTGATTTGACAAAAATTTGAAACAAAAAGAATTGGAAATGGGGGACCTTGTTCTCATGTATGGTGTAGGAAGCACCAAGAAAAAGAAACTCAAATACCAAGGCCTAGGACCCTTCCGGGTGTCTGAGATCACACCTCATGGATCGGTTAGAATTGAGACAGTTGAGATAACTCAACAAAATGGGTTGGGAATCGCCAAAGCAATGTCAGTAACCACTTTGGTCACATAGAACTGAACAATGGCCCTAAAGGTAAAAACAAAAAAGTTCAGTAAAGGGACACGGATAAAAGCCCCCAACCACACGACCTAGTAATAACATTGTTCAGTTGGGTGGAAGGAAGAATCAAAAACTCCCACACGGAACTAAAACGCCTGCAAAGCAACACTTACCGAAGTGCCAAGATGTCACCTTGTTTTCATGGCAATAAAAAATGAAGGTATCCATTTGTTGCACAATGGGTATAAGGTAAACTGGGTATCATTCACTCATTCCGTGCATGTTTGAATGACTGAGCATGAAGGAAAAAATAGAAGGTATCAATCTTGCACATTCATAATCTAAAAAAGTTCATGCCATGAACTGATCCAAAAATGTTTACGCCGTGAGCCAACACTAAAAATTTCATGCCGTGAACTGGTTCAAAAAGGTTCACACCATGAAACGGTCATTTCTCATGGGCCAATCAAAAGATGCCACGTGGCTTTCTTCACTAAGGTAGCCGCCCTATCTGAAGGCTGCATTATAAAATCAAAATTTCTTTCCTTTCTCTTCATTTCGCATTGTGTGTCCATCGCTACTCGCTTGAGCTCCCGCTTCCAATCATCGCGCATCGTCCTTCTCGGATTTTCCAGTTATAATCGACTGTCATCTATTAAGGTGGAAGCTTGGTCCATTTCTCATTTCCTTTTTCGGATTCTTTTTCCTTTTTTATTTTGCTTTTGATGTTTATGATCAATATCCTCGATAACAAATTTTGTACATAAATAACACCCGATTCAATGTTATTCTGACCATTTCCTTGCGGTATCATCACTTGCATGCATCATAGTCCTTAATAACAAAAAAGAGAAAACCGATACAATAACAAAAATCTACACCTTCACGCTTCATTGAAGTTTCACGGGACTACCATACCTGCACTTTCACAAAACCATAGTTCACATAACTATAGTTTCATGGAACTTGATCTCACGAAACCATTTTTCACGAAACCTGAGTTTATGTAACCACTTTTCATGAAACCATAGTTCGTGAAACTGTAGTCTCAAGAAACCTCATCTCATGTAACCACTTTTCACCCATGAAACCACAGTTCATGAAACTGTAGTCTCATGGAACCTGATCTCATGAAACCACAGTTCATATAACTCTGGTTTCCCAAAACCTAATCAATTTTTGTACATACTAATAACACCCGATTCGGTGGTTATTCTGACCATTTCCTTGTGGTATCATCACTTGCATGCATCATAGTCCTTAATAACAAAAAAAGAGAAAACCGATACAATAACAAAAATCTACACCTTCACGCTTCACTGAAGTTTCACAGGACATACCTGCAGTTCTCCATCTCTCTATAAATATAATAAGCCCAGTCCTCCTCCTTCTCTTCATGTACCTTAGCAATTCTGTTCAAAGGAACCCTGTTGTATCTATCCACTGACTTGACCTGCATTATCAAGGACATGACCCTGCATGCTTTCTCTGTAGCCTCATCCCGGATATTCTCGTAATCTGCCCCATTGGAGTTATAAGAACTCTTCTTTAGCATTGCGTCCAGAGGCCTTTTGTTGAATCCGTGGGCATGGGCGTGGACTTTGACTGTTGGTGGGAGGTGCAAAGCGTCACGTATGAGTTCTTTCGTGATCAAGAGCTGCTCTATAGTGCCGTCACCCTTCGGAATAGTGCCTCGTTTGATGCCTTTGTCATAGGTCTTTATATATTTGGGGCAGAGTTCCATGTCGATGCTCCTTGGAAGTATTTGCATCATTCTCCCCAAGCCCACCTTCTCCAGCTTCGCCTTGACCTTTGCCTCTTCTAGAATTTGGAGGCACTTGGGGCTGTGGAAATGCAGTAGTGCGACCTTTCCATGGGCCATAAGGGCTTCTTTGCTGATGATGGCCCCATGGAAGGCTTGGGCATATGGGCCCAAAAAATTCAGTTTGGGTACCCGCACACTGGTTTCTTCTTCCTACTTGCTGGGGAGCCTGTAGCGCTAGCTTGAGTGGCAGCTAGGGTCTCTACATCTTTTGATTCTGAGGCTGACATTTGTACATGAAAAGTACATCAGTCTCCCAATTGGTGGGGTACGTACCATTTCTCTTTTCTCTTTTTCTTTTTCTTTTTTAAATTTTATTTTATGGTTAACCGATTACTTGAAATGAGAAGTGTGTTAGTATAGGAGTAATCACAAGGTGTGTTAATTGACAAATGAAAGCTATGACGTGAAGGTGTAGGGTCTGGGTAGTTTTGTGAACCTGTAGGTCATGAGAAGTTGTCTCGTGAATGGTGGTTTCGTGAGATGAGATTCTATGAAAAGTGGTTACGTGAACTCAGGTTCCATGAAACTAAAATTACGTGAACTCAATTTCCGTGAAAGGTGGTTTCATGAGATTAGGTTTTGTGAAACCAGAGTTACGTAAACTGTGGTTTTATGAGATCAAGTTCCATGAGACTACAGTTTCGTGAACTGTGATTTCATGGTGGTGAAAAGTGGTTACGTGAGATGAGGTTTCTTGAGACTGCAGTTTCATGAACTATGGTTTCATGAAAAGTGGTTACATAAACTTAGGTTCCGTGAAAAATGGTTTCATGAACTATGGTTTCATGAAAAGTGGTTACATAAACTTAGGTTCCGTGAAAAATGGTTTCGTGAGATATAGTTATGTGAACTATGGTTTTGTGAAAGTGCAGGTATGGTAGTCCCGTGAAACTTCAGTGAAGCATGAAGGTGCAGATTTTTGTTATTGTATCGGTTTTCTCTTTTTTTGTTATTAAGGACTATGATGCATGCAAGTGATGATACCGCAAGGAAATGGTCAGAATAACCACCGAATCGCGTGTTATTTATGTACAAAAATTGTTATCGAGAAGATATTGATCATAAACATCAAAAGCAAAATAAAAAAGGAAAAAGAATCCGAAAAAGGAAATGAGAAATGGACCAAGCTTCCACCTTAATAGATGACAGTCGATTATAACTGAAAAATTTGGGAAGGACGATGTGCGATGATGAGATCGAATGCGGGAGCTCAAACGAGTAGCAATGGACACACAATGTGAAATGACGAGAAAGGAAAGAAATTTTGATTTTATAATGCAGCCTTCAGATAGAGCAGTTGCCTTAATGAAGAAAGCCACGTAGAGTCTTTTGATTGGCCCGTGAGAAATGACCATTTCATGGCGTGAACCTTTTTGAACCAGTTCACGGCGTGAAATTTTTAGTGTTGGCTCACGAGCGTGAACATTTTTGGATCGGTTCATGGCATGAACTTTTTTAGATTATGAATGTGCAAGATATATACTTTCTATTTTTTCCTTCATGCTGCTCAGTCATTCAAACATGCACGTAATGAGTGAATGATACCCAGTTTACCTTATACCCATTGTGCAACAAATGGATACCTTCATTTTTTATTGCCATGAAAACCAAGGTGACACCTTGGCACTTCTGGGTAAGTGTTGCTTTGCAGGCGTTTTAGTTTCGTGTGGGAGTTTTTGATTCTGCCTTCCACCCAACTGAACAATGTTATTTACTGGGTCTTGTGGTTGGGGGCTTTTATCCATGTCCCGTTTTACTGAACTTCTTTGTTTCTACCTTTAGGCCCCCTGTTTAGTTCTGTGATCGAAGTGGTTATTTATTGACATTGCTTTGGCGATTCCCAACCCATTTTGTTGAGTTATCTTCTTCCTCCACAGCAAGGTTGGCGCAATTCCTGCATTGGTTGGGATGATGGCCCCATGGAAGGCTTGGGCATATGGGCCCAAAAAATTCAGCTTGGGTACCCACACACGCGTTTCTTCTTCCTACTTGCTGGGGAGCCTGTAGTAGCGATGTGGCTTGAGTGGCAACAACTGGGGTCTCTATAGCTTTTGATTCTGAGGCCGACATCTATACATGAAAAGTACATCAGTCTCCCAACTGGTGGGATAGGTACCCCACGAGTCTCCCAACTGGTGGGGTAGGTACCATTTCTCTTTTCTCTTTTTCTTTTTTTTTCTTTCTAATTTTGGTTAATGGTTAACCGGTTAGTTGAAATGAGAAGTGTGTTAGTAGGAGTAATCAATCACAAGGTGTGTTAATTGACAAATGAAAGCTATAACGTTAAGGTGCACGGTCTGAGTAGTTCTGTGAACCTACAGGTCGTGAGAAGTTGTGCCGTGAAAGGTGGTTTCATGAGATGAGATTCCGTGAAAAGAAGTTACGTGAACTCAAGTTCCGTGAAAGGTGGTTTCGTGAGATTAGGTTTCGTGAAACTATAGTTACGTGAAAAGTGGTTACATGAAACTACAGTTACGTGAACTCGGGTTCTGTGTGAAAGGTGGTTTCATGAGATTAGGTTTTGTGAAACCAGAGTTACGTGAACTGTGGTTTCATGAGATTAGGTTTTTGTGAAACCAGAGTTACGTGAACTGTGGTTTCGTGAGATCACGTTCCATGAGACTATAGTTTCGTGAACTATGGTTTCATGGGGTGAAAAGTGGTTATGTGAGATGAGGTTTCTTAAGACTACAGTTTCGTGAACTGTGGTTTCATGGGGTGAAAAGTGGTTACGTGAGATGAGGTTTCTTGAGACTACAGTTTCATGAACTATGGTTTCATGAAAAGTGGTTACATAAACTCAGGTTCCGTGAAAAATGGTTTCGTGAGATCAAGTTCCGTGAAACTACAATTACGTGAACTGTGGTTTTGTGAAAGTGCAGGTATGGTAGTCCCGTGAAACTTCAGTGAAGCGTGAAGGTGCCGATTTTTGTTATTGTATCGGTTTTCTCTTTTTTTTGTTATTAAGGACTATGATGCATGCAAGTGATGATGCCGCAAGGAAATGGTCAGAATAACCATCGAATCGGGTGTTATTTATGTACAAAAATTGTTATCGAGAAGATATTGATCATAAACATCAAAAGCAAAATAAAAAGGAAAAAGAATCCGAAAAAGGAAATGAGAAATGGACCAAGCTTCCACCTTAATAGATGACAGTTGATTATAACTAGAAAATCCAGGAAGGACGATGCACGACGATTGGAAGCGGGAGCTCAAGCGAGTAGCGATGGACACACAATGCGAAATGACGAGAAAGGAAAGAAATTTTGATTTTATAATGCAGCCTTTAGATAGGGCGGCTACCTTAATGAAGAAAGCCACGTGGCATCTTTTGATTGGCCTATGAGAAATGACCGTTTCAGGGCAGCATGAACCTTTTTGAACCAGTTCATGGCGTGAAATTTTTAGTGTTGGCTCACGGCGTGAACATTTTTGGATCAGTTCATGACGTGAACTTTTTTAGATTATGAATTTGCAAGATTGATACCTTCTATTTTTTCCTTCGTGCTGCTCAGTCTTTCAAACATGCACGTAATGAGTGAATGATACCCAGTTTACCTTATACCCATTGTGCAACAAACTCGGGGGGGGGGGGGGGGTCGCTATATGTAAATCCTCTATATCACGTGCGTTCAAGGCCTATTTAAAAAGTCCCTTATCTGTGAATTTTTTAGTGAATATAATGTTTCCTTTCCTATTCAAATCTGTATTTTTTTTAAAAATACAATAAATAAATCCCCTCTGTCAATATATTTCTGTAAGTTTTAAATATTTAAAATGTCCTTCTGTTGAACCCACGTGATACTTACATATTTATACGAGTGACCCCCCCAAGGCAACAAATGGATACCTTCATTTTTTATTGGCATGAGAACTAAGGTGACACCTTGGCAGTTCTGGGTAAGTGTTGCTCTCTGCAGACGTTTTAGCTTCGTGTGGGAGTTTTTGATTCTTCATTCCACCCAACTGAATAATGTTATTACTGGGTCCTATGGTTGGGGGCTTTTATCCGTGTCCCTTTACTGAACTTCTTTGTTTCTACCTTTAGGGCCCCTATTCAGTTCTGTGACACCGAAGTGGTTACTGACATTGCTTTGGCGATTCCCAACCCATTTTGTTGGGTTATCTTCTTCCTCCACACCAAGGTTGGGGCGATTCCCGCATTGGTTGGGATGATGGCCCCATGGAAGGCTGGGCATATGGGCCCAAAAAATTCAGCTTGGGTACTCACACACTGGTTTCTTCTTCCTACTTGCTGGGGAGCCTGTAGCACTGGCTTGAGCGGCAGCTGGGGTCTCTACAGCTTCTGATTCTGAGGCCGACATCTGTACATGAAAAGTACATCAGTCTCCCAATTGGTGGGGTAGGTACCATTTCTCTTTTCTCTTTTTCTTTTTCTTTTTTAAATTTTGTTTTATGGTTAACCGGTTAGTTGAAATGAGAAGTGTGTTAGTGTAGGAGTAATCACAAGGTGTGTTAATTGACAAATGAAAGCTGTGACGTGAAGGTGCAGGGTATGAGTAGTTTTGTGAACCTACAGGTCATGAGAAGTTGTCCCGTGAATGGTGGTTTTGTGAGATGAGATTCCATGAAAAGTGGTTACGTGAACTCAAGTTCCCATGAAAGGTGGTCTCGTGAGATTAGGTTTCGTGAAACTATAGTTACGTGAAAAGTGGTTACATGAACTCAGGTTCCATGAAACTAAAATTACGTGAACTTAGGTTCCGTGAAAGGTGGTTTCATGAGATTAGGTTTTGTGAAACTAGAGTTACATGAACTGTGGTTTTGTGAGATTAGGTTCCATGAGACTACAGTTTTTGTGAACTGTGGTTTCATGGTGGTGAAAAGTGGTTACGTGAGATGAGGTTTCTTGAGACTACAGTCTCATGAACTATGGTTTCATGAAAAGTGGTTACATAAACTCAAGTTCCGTGAAAAATGGTTTTGTGAGATCAAGTTCCGTTAAACTATAGTTATGTGAACTGTGGTTTTGTGAGAGTCCTCTCTTTTCCTCAATTTTGGACATTCATGATGATAGTGTCCCTTTTCTTGACATTCATTGAGAGGAGGGACAAGTACCCATAGTGCAAGCGATAGTGTGACAATGCTCACAGGAGGTGTGGTGTGGAATTGCTTCTGAGGGAGTTGTAGAGCTTGGACACCTCAAGGGTTATGAGCTTGGCCATTGGAAAGATCCTCACACGACAATTATGGTTCACCAAATAATCTCTTGTTGGCAAGGGGAGTTTTAGTGAGCCATAACATTTTTGGCGTTGTTGTCAGGGAGCCATCCCTTAGCTTTTTCCATCGTTGTTTCTCTAATCTACGCATTACCCAGTGTCCATTGTCTTGATTAATGGTTTCCCATTAAAAAGATGTGGATTTGATGGTGATTTGTGTGTGATTTGGTGTAAAGTAGCTCTTTTTTTAATTTTTGTAAAGAATGCTTTTTGCTTATTTTTAGCTTAATTTGTTGTTTTTGTTGTTGTTAATGTGGTTTTTCATGTTCTTAGGACTTGCACATAGAGTGTATTAGGTTTAGTTTGCATCCATTGCATCAAACAATGCAATAGATTGTTTTTTTTTAGTGAATGTTAGTGCTCTTTAGTGTTAAACATAGAACTAAAATCATTTTTTAAGCTTAATTTGTGTGTTTTTTGTTAGAATTGTATGCATTAGAGTCTTAGTAACCATTAGAAGTAGCTAAATCCTTTCAAAAATTTCTCAAAACATCAAAAAATTCTTGAAAATGACTAATTTCTCTTAATTGATTGGTTTTTGTCATTAAGGGTGATTAATCCACTTTAAGAGACAAAACAATTAGAAAATGGGTTCTTTGGGATCCAAATTGATCATGTAAGTAATTAAAATTAGTGTTTTTGAGTGTTTTGAGAGCATCTACATGCTTTAAAACACCTAATTACATCAATTGGAGGAATTTGACTCTTTTAGCTTAATTTTGCCTTTAAAGAAGAGACTAAAATTAAGAGTCTAATTAATCTCTAATTTGTTGAGAAAACGTGGTGCTCATGCTAGATCAAGTGTGTGGAGAGGAGAGACTCAAAAAGTACAAGAATAATATCTTGCTTATTAAGTTGTTTATGAATACAACTAGGCCTTGCTCACATACAAAATGCCTCATAGCTCCACCTTTAAATAGGTGAGCAAGTGGACCGTAAGTCCATTCACACTTACACCTTCCTCTTCCCCTTCTACATAACCTTAGTCTCTTAATACCCCCCCTCAATACCAACTATGAAAGAATGGAATAGGTGGTATTGGACATAGGATGCCTTTATAACATTAGACATACAAGGTTTGGAATATAGGTGTGGTTATCTAGGATTTACAAATGTGTTCCTAGAGCCTTAGAGGCTAATACATTGATGCCATCTAAGTCTTTATTTGTTGTCGATGAAGATGCACACCTCAATGATGGTGCACCCCACTCTTTGTGTTTGCTTGACTTCTTGTAGACGACATGCTTTAGACGTACATGCCATTACTTCCACCACATGCTTTCCACCTTGACCATTTTCACACAATGATCATGACAAGGCTGTCACCCTTGCTTAAGTGGTTTGCTTTTAGATGGTCCTCCAACATGCTTTATGCTTTATTGAATAATATATCTCCTCCATGAGTAATGAGGTAGATTTAAATAGGGAAGGAAAAGGGAGGGTCTTACCACTTGCCTTATGGAGTGGTCAAGGGCAGTGTCTACTCCACAATTACAATAGCTTTTATACATGTTGGTTAAATGATACCCTTTAGGGTTTGAAGTTACAAACTTAATGAGTAGTTGGTTGAGGTAAATACTCAAACAAATAAGGTTTATCATCTTTGGCCCAAGAAGGAGAGGGCATGACTCATAATGTTGCCAATGCCTCTTACAAAAACAATGCCAAAAGATGCTTGAAATCATGACAAACAACAAGGTAGAGCATTTAGGGATTCTATGCTCAACCTTACAACTCATCTTATACGATGAAAATGCAGAATATACAGCGGAATGACATGCCTTGGGCTTGGAAAGTGAGAACATATGGCTTATGGCATGCCTATGCCTCTTACAAACAAGGGCCTCAAGGGTAATACACAACAACAACAACATTGAAGATGAATACTTAGTGTACATGTGTTCAAGTTTAAAAACACTCAAAAATCTGAGTTTGATGATGAAAAAACCAGAGATCTTCAACCTCTTTGACTCATGAGATGAAGACAATTGGTTCATGGTTGCACCATTTCTCCTTGGAAGAAACGGGTTGACGAATGAAGACTTGAATGTGGCACTTATGGTGTGTGCCCGGCCTCCATGTTGATGAAGAAGATCCTTCTTAATGTAAATGACCTCCTCCTTTGATGGTTAAGACACCTTAGTGTTAAGCAACACTTTGGTTGATGATTAATATCACCATTAGTGTGTATAAAACACAATTAGTGCTAAAAAGCATATTTTTAGTGTAAAATAACACTTATTTTGGTGATTAACTCACCATTAGTATTTAATAACACTATTAATGTTTAAGAACACTTTAAAATAACCTTCCTTTGCTAGATTAACAGATTAATTAGTGTTAAATAACACAATTAGTGCTTAAAAGCACACTTTGAAAGCTTGAAAGTTGATGTTGATGTTGAAGCTTGATGAGCATGAGATTTATTAATATCTCATGTGGTTGGAATCTCTTCAAAACCAAGAGAAATCTCAGCAACAAACATTTACTTCATCACTTGATTGATTAGAGCAAAGGGGGTGATGATATGAGCAAGAAAAAATCACCAAACATGACGCTTTAATGGAAGCTTGAGGGGAAAAGAGAGAGGTGACTGGTTTTCTTCTGATTGCCGTCGCGTCAGGGAGCCATAAGAGCTAAAATCAGAGCTGTAGTACCTCCACTCAATGGGCTATCAAAGCCCTAAGGTGGCTTGGCTTATTGTGGCCCACACGCGTAGCATCGCAGGAAGCAGAAACAGGCGTCGGGCTGCTCTGCAGAGACAATGGCGTCGCGGAGAAGCACCAATCCAAGCAATTGGTCGTACGAATTGATGCGCCCACGAGCCCTCTACACTTTCCTAGTTGGAATCTCAGAGAGATATTACCTCACCGGGGCTGCTAGAAAGCCTCTAATGGAAGAGGGTTGAGCTCCACACATGAAAAGATAAGAAAAAATGGATATTTTTGACCTATTCTACAGCACAAGTGGTTCAAATCACCTAAGCTCTAGATACCATGTTGAGAAAACATGGTGCTCATGCTAGATCAAGTGTGTGGAGAGGAGAGACTCAAAAAGTACAAGAATAATATCTTGCTTATTAAGTTGTTTTATGAATACAAGTAGGCCTTGCTCACATACAAAATGCCTCATAGCTCCACCTTTAAATAGGTGAGCAAGTGGACCATAAGTCCATTCACACTCACCTTTAAATAGGTGAGCAAGTGGACCATAAGTCCATTCACACTCACACCTTCCTCTTCCCCTTCTACATAACCTTAGTCTCTTAATATAATTATACATTAATTTATACATTAGATGATGCACATAGCTTAGAAATTCCTTGCTCTATCCAATGATGTGCTCAATTGTGTGAATTAATTAGAGATTAGTGGTTAATTAGAGTACTTGATTAGTATAAAATTAGTAAAAGGATTAATTCTTAATCAACTTTTTACATAACTCAATAGAGCTAATGAGCATTCAATGGAGCATTCAATGAGTAGATGTCCATGAGTTATCAAATTGTCCATTTTGGGGGTCATTTATGAAGGGTGTAAGGGGGTGTCATAAAAAAGTTGACTTTTTTGATTCCCACTTATCTTTTTGGAAAAATTCTCATATCTCCTTAATTTAAAATTCAAAAAATCCCCCCAAACAAGAAAATTCAAATTTCCCACTAGCCTCCAAAAAAAAAAATCCAAAAAACTGGTTCACGCGTGAACCATTTTCTGCACTCACACCTTAAGGGTTCACGTCCTAGGGGTCCGCGTCCAAAAAAAAAATCAGATTTAATTTTTCCATGAAGTCCAATTCACGGCTTGAAACACTAAGTATCTCACAGCGTGAAACAGTCCCAAAAAAAAATCAAATTTGATAAAATTTGTGAAGCCTCCTTCACGCCGTGAACTACACCCTGCTAGTTCACGACGTGAAAGGGGGTCCATCGGCCAAAAAGAAAAAAAAGACTTTGGAAAACACCTGTGTTTGGAAGCTTGAATCTCCTAACTCCTGAATCCGATGAAGGCGCTCTAGTGCTCATCGGAAAGCTGACATCGAGCTCTCCCGAAGTCAAAATTGATCATTTTGGTCTCTGATCAGTAGCCTCAAAATTTGACCCAAAAATCAAGGAAAAAAATGGTTCTTAGAGCACTCAAAATCGTAAAAAACAGTGCAAAAACAATTGTGGACCATATGTGGGCTACTTGTTGACGGTCTAAACAACAAAATCACGAACAACTCAGAGAGATAAGGTTGTAGTACTCCAAAAATACAACTCTCATACAAAGTTTTTCCAAATTCATTTTGGAACACCCTCAAAAATATGCTGTGAAATAGGAAAAAATTTCTTGAAAAAAAAATCATCTTGAGATAGTGATAGAAAATAGGTTTTAGGACTTCCTCTTCCATCTGGGAAGTTATTAGCATGCACTTTTTCATAAAAATATCCCTAAGAGGTCTTTCATGTGCGTGTAGCATCTAAGCTAATTAGGGCAAACGGACACTCGTTTGATCCAATGAAGAGTACGACAGGCCTCTTGAGGCTATAACGCGCTATGAGAAAATCTAAAAAGAAAATAAAAATAAAACTAAACAAGTAAACACGTGTGCTTGATCATTAAGGAGGCAATCACACATGGCAACAATAGAGGGACTACGTGGGCCGACACCCTCACTGAACCCAATGGCTGACATCTTTGAGCCATTGAGATCTATGCTCCAACTACAACTCCCAATAACATTTGCCATGCCAACAACAAGAGTGTCATCGGGTTTTGCACCCCCTATCACTTCAATCCCAATGGACTTTGGTCCTTACCGAACATTTCCACAAATCCTATAGGTACCAACCCTTTCTAGCCCCTGGATGCCCACACCTTGGACATATTGACTAGTCTAGGAAGGGGGGTTACCTAAAGACTCAGTGAGTCCCTACCAACAAGAGCACTCACATACAGCCTCTACAGTCGTACAGATCTCCAAAGTTATGGGAAAATACGATGGAACAACCTATCCTGTTCAATTCATTTAATTGTTTTTGAACAGAGATGTGAAGCCTTTGGAAATCCAAACTGCCCCACCAAGGTACATGCGTTGAACCTATGCTTACTGGGAAAGGCTAGTTGATGGTTCTTCACATTAATGCCGGTGATCAAGACCCCACTTCAAAACCTTAAAAACAGCCTTTATCCATGGCTTTTCAAGACAAGGTGATCGGTGGAGTGCAGCGAAAGAACTCTATTCTATTGAGTGTCAACCAAACGAAACCATTAGAGACTTTATCCTTTGGATAAAACTCTTGGACTCACGATGTGAGTCATGGGAAAAATTAAACGATTCTCAATTGAAGAGATGTTTCGTGATGGGATTAAAGAAAAATAGCTTACACAACTTAATCATTATATCCAATCTAGAAACATTTGATCAATGTTGTAAAGAAGCAATATGTTTAGATGATAAAATGATGGGAGATAATCATGTTATGAGATGTTCCTCATCTAAATCAAGTGAAGCAATGGCTAAAGAATGATCGATCTCAAAATTGTCATTCTCCAAATTCTATGTAGCCCTGCGTAAAAGCTTTCAATCGACATCTCTAAGAGAGGATTAAATCCTTCAAAGCCAAACATCCTTAATGCCTCTACAAGTGAGGAGTAAAATGCCTTGTGTTCAGTGCAATCACTACGACCATCCCAATTCCCATTCTGCATATATTGTAAAACCCTTGGTCATGATACTACAAAGTGTCCTAATTCATCAACAATTGACTCAAAACCTCCATCTCACGTGCACCAAGCAAAAATAGTTGAAAGGGTAGAAACTACTCTAGGAAGAAATTAAGCAAATGCTTCAGTGCTTCTATTGTCATGGACCTCACAAAGTGGCAGACTATATAGTTTGGAATACTTCCATGCCCATAGTCACTGACACTTTGAAACCTATGTGTGAACAATGTGGCATTAACCACATGTTCCAAGATTATCCAAGATGAGTTGCTTCAATGTAACTTGTCTCACAAAATACAACTCTAAACATCTTAAGTGTAAAAAACGGGCAATTGTCCACGGTACCCTTGAATGTGCTTACACGCTTACAAGAGAAGGCACGAGAGAGTGTAAAAAACAATACAAAAGATAACACTTCAAAATGGGTAGAAGAACATGCCTTAAAGAAGAAACCAAAAGAGAAAACAAAACCTTCAAAATCTAAGAAAATCAAGGGACAACAAACTATCGAAACCAAGGTTGAATTAAAGGATAGGGAAAAGGAGCCTGTGGAGAATATAAACCCAAAAGAGCCAAAAGCTACACATGATGCATAAGCATCCACCTCAAATGCCACCACACAAACCACAAAACCCATATGTGCAACATAGGATACAAAAGCCCAAAAGAAAGTTCGTTCTTATCGCATGGGCAAACATAATGAAAACCTAACAATCCAAAGAAAGTTAGAAGATGAAACAAGTTCTAGTATATCACTTAGTGAGGAGGAAACAAGTTCTGATTCATCACTTAGTGCACTTAATATTTAGACCAATCAAGAAACTAGAACCCACCCAACCACCCAAAATTGAAAATCATGATTACATAACATATGTGGAATGCAAAAAGCAAGCTCAAGAGAGCATGCTTAACATGGTTGAGTGTCTTAGAGGATCACCGGTTGTGATTGAACCTCATTATGCTAATCCTAAAAAAGCAACTGAAATACAAAACCCAGAGGAGTACTGCTTCCCCTTAGACATACTAACTATAGAACAGCCATTAGAGACAGACTGCATAAATTATGCAATTGAAAAAGCACGTGAGGAATTCGATAAATCCCTTATAAAATTAAAGCACTATAGAACAGCCATTAGAGACAGATTGCACGAATTATGTAATTGAAAAAGCACGTGAGGAATTCGATGAATCCCTTATAAAATTAAAGCAATCTCTAAAAACTTCATTTGGAGGAATGCTCTTCTCTCATGGGGGTGAAGCCAGCATAATATCAACACTTGCATCTTTAAGGGCTCAACATGAGTTATACCAAGACATAAAGATCTCCATAGAACAAGATTGTGAGGATCCACAAGTTTGCAAACAGAACTCAGTTAGAATTGTTAGAGGATCAAGTGTGCCATTGTATACATTGGGTACTCTTGAAAAAGCTAAGAGCCAAAAAGAGGATGAGAGTTCACGAATGGGAATATAAAATAGAAATGGGATCTGAAGCTAAAACACAAACGAAAACATTCATGGTTCCTCTTGAAGATTCTATCATGGTATGAACAGTGAGTCATGAAAAACGACAACGAGTCATGAGTTGTCATTTGCATAACAAGTTACAGTCTGGATTTGTCACTAGTCTTAAATATTGATCAAATTTACACTCTTTTAGAGGTGTTGAAGAGGAATGTTTTTAGAAATTTTATAAAATCAGCATAGTTTTAAACTTTTTTTAAAAATGTACATATTGCTAATATAAAGGTGAAAAAAATTTCACTTTTCATGTCAAATAACAAAATAAAAAAACAAGGTCAATATAAGATCTAATATTCTTTAAAACTAATAATAATTCACGCATGTCTATGTAATGTATAATACATTATTTACTTAGAATTATAAAAATGTACTTTTTCTTTTCCAAAAATTTAACTAACTTCATCCCAATCATTGCACCTCATCTAATCACTAAATTAGAGCATACGATCCAAATGGTCAAATTTTAGATGGTAGTGAGTGCTACAATTTCTCAGTTTACTTTATTTTGATCTAACAGTTCGATTTAGAGTTATTGTCTTTGAAAAAACATAATTTTTAGTTTATAACAATTAGATTTTGAGCCATGAAAATGACAACAACTGTCGTTTTGAAAAATTGATGAAAATTTGGATTCCAAAATCCACTTTGTTGACAAAATGGATGCTAGAATCCAAAATTTTAGACACATTGAGGTTTTTATCATGAGAGTAAAATTTTCATCTGAAAAAAGAGAAATTTGGATCCATAATAAACGAGAATTTCACTTTTATTAAACGAAAAATTTAGTCTCGCCAAAAAATTTCTGTCAAAAAATTTCTTCGGGAAAATTTTTTTTATCAAAAAATTCTATCGATGTGGAAATAAATTCCGTCGACCTCGATGAAAATTTGGATACTAGAATCCAATTGGATTCTGGAATCTAAATTTTTGTCGACATATTGAAATTTTCTTTGATGGTAATTTTAATTTATTGACAAAATTTTCGATTTCGTCGACGAAAATGTTTTTACTGGAATTTTTTCCATCCAACGAACATTTTTGAAGGAAATTTTTTTCATCGGCGGAATAAATTTTTCATCTTATAAAAGTGAAATTTTCATTCATTATGGACAAAAATTTCTCTTTTTTGGACAAAAATTTTGATGCCATTATAGAAGTCTCAATGGAGTTTTGGACTCCAAAATCCACTTTATCAACAAAGTGGATTTTGGAATCCAAATTTCCATCAATTTTTTAAAACGACAACTGTTGTCATTTTCATGGCTCAAAATCTAACTGTTATAAACTAAAAAATTATGTTTTTGCAAAGACTATAACTCTAAATCGAACTATTAGATCAAAATAAAGTAAATTGATAAATTATAGTACTCACTACCATCTAAAGTTTAATCGTCTGGATCATTGGATTTCTATCTAAATCTAAAGATATCTTTGCTTTCAATAAACCTCTTCTATGGCCATGGACTCCATATACCATCCTTTCTTAATACTAAAATATGCTTAAATTCAACCATTGGATCAACTTTGTATACAAAGAAAATTTATTTTCTTAGACAATGCATTAACCCCATGTAAGAGTTTCATCAAATTATATTGGGTCTAAAAGTAACATCAATTTTATCACCTATCAGTTTGTTGATAACACACTACGTACAACATGCAATGTAGAAATGTGTATTGGTACAAAACTTATCTGTGCTCAAGGGAAAGTATGATCTAGAGATGCCTAAACAAAGCAAAAAAGGAAATAAAAGTGAAACTTGTTGACGTGTGAACATGCTTAATTTGCATGATATAGAAATTATTGTGTATGGATTTAAGTTTAAAAAACTTCTTAACACTTGTATTAAAAAATAATTGACACTTTTAACAAAAGGTCCAATAACTCTCCTAGTTGATTGGAAGAGTTTCTTCTCTTTTGTAATTCTTTTTTGAATTGGACGTTTTTGGGTTTAGGGTAAAATGTAAGTAATGTTTTATGCATTCTTTTTTCACAAAAGTAGTGGTTTTTTAAAATGTTTGACATGAAAGTGTCTTTTGTCTCTATAAATTTTGAAAAAAGGTATATTTTTGGGTTTTCTTTCAAAAATGGACTTGAGTTGTCGTTTGCATGATTTTGTTGTCATTTTTCATGACTCGATGTTTATGGTTAGATGTCCCTACAGGTAATGATGTTAAGCGCGCATAGCCCTCGACAGGGATTTCATTAACGTCTTCACAATTTCGTGATCACGTTAACAAAACCTATTGTTAACATATTAAAACTTGTGATCACATTGTATATTCACATGACCTGAGAAATGACCTGCCGGAACCCACTATTCCAGTAACACCTCCGGGCTTCTACCATTCCCGGCGGGCCCGCCGGGGTATGAGGTTTTCCCGGCGGGCCCACCGGGAAAGGTAAAAGCCCGGCGGGCCCTCCGGGGAAAACAAAAAACACCGGCGGGGTATTATTCTGTATATAAACACTGCCCGACACCCATCGTACAACTTTTGGGAAGATAGTCCTTGTTTTGGGGGCGTGATATCTCTCCTCAAAGTACTTGTAGAGCTCTCGAGTTGCTAGAAGTGTCCTCTTGGGAAGAACGTCCTTATTTTAGGGGCTATCGTCTTTCCTTGTAGGCACTCCTAAGGCTATTGGGCCACTCGTCCTTAGTTCTTTGAACTGGGGGCAGGGTGTGGTTCGTAGCTAATACTTGCGGAGATTTAGGGACAAATTTGGAGTCATTCAGCTTTGCATTTGAGCCACGTACGTAATCTACCTCATTCTGCTTTATGAATGGTTTGATGGAGCCAAGAGTCCTACTTAGGGGCTTGTATTGGTTCTTGATACTTGATATAGTTTAGAGTAGACAAGGGTCTATTGTCCTATACTAGAGTATTGGGCAAGCATAGATCTTTGATTTTTTTTTGTGAATGTTAGAGAAGGTCTATTGTCCTATACTAGAGTATTGGGCAAGCATAGATCTTTGATTGTGTAAAGTATCCTTAATTGGGTACAAAAGGCATCCTTCATTGGGGGTGCAATGTGCATGATAGTTTCGAAGTAGTTATACGTGAGTGATTTGTTGTTTTTTCATTTGTGTATTCATTGTTATATGCTTGCAATCGACTTCTTGCAGATCGAGCAGATAAACTTCTTGCAGATCGAGCAGATAAACTTGTTTACATGTACTGCAATGAAAAGATCTTGCGAGACATCGACGAAAGCGAAGAGTATGAAGAAGATATGCCCAGATGGATGTACAATTGTGAAGATGTAGTAGACGAGAACTTTGATGTTGGACGTACGTTGTGCACCACCCTTGAGATAGAAGACAATTTAGACATTGACTTAGATGAGTTTAATTTAGCAGACGAGAGAGTAAACGGTGAAAGAATTTTGGAGCAAGATACTGACATAGAGGAAGAAGTCACTTCATTAATTTAATAAAAAGTACTTGTACAAATGATCATATTTGGAGAAATTATCAATACAAAAGTAGAATTTGTTTTTCTTAGCTCTCATCTTGAAATAAATTGCGAATTTCACTAGGAGTTGCATCTAAAGGTCCTGGTGGTTTATATTCGCTAGCCATACCGAACACTGTATAAATACCTTGATTTATTAGGACATTGCACAATGCACATGTGGAAGTATTTTGCATTTGTCTCACTAAACATATTAAGTGGTAGTAGTGTCCACATGGTAGTATATATTGGCCGCTCCACCCATCGAATACTTTGTAACATACAGGACATTGGGGGGTGGAGGAACTTGTAGCCTCAGCAGAAACTCCCACAAGATCAGGATGTATCAAAAAATGAGAGATGTGGTTTCCTTGGCGCACAGGAGCAATACGTGAAGAGATGCTCTGCACGTCTTGGCTGATCTTTGTTAGCTGCTCTTGAATTCCTCTATTGGCCGGGGGAGGAGTTGACGCTTGAGTTAATCGGTCAGCTTCTTTCTCCTTCTCTGCTAGCTGTGCCCCTAAGCTTTCTTTGACCTGGTTTAACTCCAGTCCGGCGCCCTCCACCATGAGAGCAAGTTCTTCTCTTGTGAATGTAACTGTCTCTTCACGTATGTCGTGGGTGTTGACAGTGGCCTCTCTGGAGGCGAAGTCCACTGGAGTTTCCAGTATAAAGTGAGCATATAGCATTTTAGCAAAATACAGTGGAGCGTCGGCGTTATGGAGAGGACGGCCGTACACCTCCAAGAAAATGCGCTCGGCATTAGTTTTGATATCATTGTGAGTGCAACGAGAAATCTTCCATCTTCCCTTCTTTATCTCGCCATCTGGACATGGCCATATTGCCTTTATCATCTCTGTGGTTACCCGTTTGTTTATGTCTTTCCATTGGGCATAAGTTGGATTTGTCCATTTCGATAATCTGCACGCTGTTCTTGTAGCTTCGCGGGCTGTCAGGCCATGTGCAAGGGCCTTCATTCTCTCGTATGCCTTCTTGGCTAACTCCTGATGCTCGTTCGCTTGCGCCTGCTCCATATCTGCATGAACGTAAACGACTTTAGGATTTTAATGAACTGTAAAGATCAACGTAAGATAAATTGACCATTGCTCTCAAAATCTTGAAGTCAAACACAACGAGAGGAGATATGTATTGCAAAGACTCGATGAGAAATATCCACTTGACTCCAAAAACACTTCAAACAATGCTCACACATCAAATTTTGAAGAGAAAACATAAACTTAAACACGAGAAGAGGAGAGAGATATTGCAAAGACTCAATGAAGAGAGAAACAAAATTTTGAAACATTGGACACATCAAATTTTGAAACATTGGACACATCAAATTTTGAAGAGAAATAAAATTTTGAAACATTGGACACATCAAATTCTCAAATTCCTGAAACTTCATCTCTTGATACTGTATCATTACAAAGTCCTGATACTGGACACATCAAATTCTCAAATTCCTGAAACTTCATCTCTTCATCTCTTGATACTGTATCATTACAAAGTCGGGGTGAATGCCACCGATAGCTCTACAAGAGGACGTTGTGCCCTCGTAGGGTTAGTATTAGTGACCTAAAAAATTCAACTACTTGCAAAATTGATTTTCGCTCATCGCGATTAGGCAGAAACATCCAATTTTTGACTCTATGAATAATAGTATCCATGGTAACTTTGTCATGGGAACTATTATCCATCCACAACTCTTGCACTTTCTTCCAAAAGTCATATAAAGTTTGTAATAAATATCCCAAGGCAAAAACATCAGATGCAGGAGTATGCATCTGCCAAAAATGGATCATAAAGCTCTGGGACAATCCACGGCCGTTTATTTCGCTCTCTGTCTGCGTAGGAGACTGCCTGTGCCACCTTCTCCGGGTTCTTGTCTGCTTCAAAAACAAAATTGAGAGACACCCGTTTTTTGGGCGCTCTCAGCAGCAACCCCCAATCGATAAGACCTATGCGTGGCTTTAGCTCTTTTGTATAATCCAACACTACATTAAAAGGATGTAGGTCGGTATGTACAATACCTGCCATATGTGCTGCCGCTACACCTTCCACCAGGGCATGCATAATATGTGGCATATTTATTACTACCTCTTTTATTTTTGAAAGTTCTAGATGACCTAAAGGGATATTATCAGGCGGGGGTTGTCTCCATCCTCGATCCAAACAAAAAATGGCTCTGGTGAACTCACTGAATCTAAAGGGAACCTTCAGAAGAGTATCACCAAGAGCGCCGCCATTATAGTACGGGAAAATTGTGATCCAAGGAGCCTCTTTTGTAAAGGCAATGCATCGGACAATCGATGGATGTAGCACTTGCATACCCTGCTCTGCCTGGAAGCTCTCGAACTTCACGCTGCCTTCTCCTTTGTAGTGCTTTCCGCAAAAAGTGATGTGCTCCGGTAAAAATGATATACCTTTAATTGCATACTCTTTTACTGTTCCAAACACACCGGAGCCAATTGTTCGTCCTTCGTGAAGAGCTTCGTGCGGGATGCCAATAAGATGTGTGCACATAGAATTGTAGATGGTACGATTAATGACACCTGTACCACTTGCATCTGCCTGACTGGACGTTGCAGCGACGTCCTGGGCAATTCGCACTCTTTTGGGGAGGGACTCTGCATCCAACGCCTTCATGCGCTTGCTCTTGGCCCTTTGCTCACTCCATACAACGTCCCATAACTGTAGACGTTGCATGTTGGCTTCAGGCGGGGCAGCATCTCTTAGATCACTGCACGCTACTCGCATGCTCCCCAAAATGGTTCGTGTTATGTGCTGATGGTTGAAATCTCCTATCTTCTGTCTATCTAGCAGCTCAGCGTTGCCTCCGCTTCGAAGCCGACGCTGTGCATTTTTCCATATTTGGTCTATGAGATCTCGCATGAGTATCTCAGACTCATTGATCTTCTTGACGACATCATCAGTACATTGTGATACTGTGATGACCGCTTCAACGCGAATTGCTCGCAGAATAATTTTGCGCTCTTCGAGAGAAAGCATGTTGATCGTCTTCGTAAATCTAGCAAATAACACTAAACATAAAAAAACAAAATATCAAACATTACTGAAATAAACATCAAGCAGACGTGAGAGAACAGCAACAAGTATATCAATATCGTCAATGTTCATACAAAAACGGAATATCAAATAATTTTAATGAACTCAATATCATCCAATACATCATCAAACGTGAGAAAACAGCAATAAGTGTATCATTACTTATCAATGATCAAACAAAAACAGAATATATCAAACATTACTGAACTCAACATCATGCAATACATTATCGAACGTGAGACAACCGCAACAAGCGCATTATTACTTACGAAGTGTATACATTATCGAATGAGAGAGAGAGAGAGAGGGGGAGGAAGAGAGAGAGGTGTGACAGATAGAGAGAGGAAACATTAAATGATATTTTTTATAGTTTTGTGAGTTCCTAGAGAGAGAAAAATAATGTTTTGTAATCCTAAAGCACTCCTCATCTACATACCTATCGTGATAGAGAGAGATGTGAAGTGTATCATGAGAGAGAGAGAGAAAGAGTTGTGAAGTGTATCATTGCGAGAGAGAGAGAGAGAATTGTGAAGTGTATCATGAGAGAGAGAGAGAGAGGAGAGGAAGAGAGAGTTGTGACAGATAGAGAGAAGAAACATTAAATCACATTTTTAATGTTTTTGGGAGTTCCTAAAGAGAAAAATAATGTATTGTTTTAATTTTTAAGTAAATAGAGGGAGAAAAAAGAAATTATTAAGAATTATGTATATAATCATTATCTACACATCTATCGTGTTGTGAAGTGAATCATGAGAGAGATAGAGAAAGAGTTGTGAAGTGTATCATGAGAGAGAGGGGGGTAAGAAGAGAGAGATTCATATTTTTCGAGTTACGAATCACGATATTATAAAATAAAACGGTTAGACAAATATGATGTAAACTTTGATCCATGGAATACTAATGCCGCGTTAGCAACCAAGTATCGCATGGATCAAACACAATAAAAACAATACAAGTCAAATCAAACAAATTTACGACATTTATTCGACCGCGTTAACGATCATATGCCGAAATACGCAAGCAAATTTATGACACTTTTTCGACTGCGTTAACGATCAAATGCCGCAATATGCAAAAAACATTTTATGCACTAGCGGACGACACCAACTTGCCGTGTTAACGACAAAATGCCGCCCGATTCTATGGGAATACCAATAGGATACGAACATACACTGGCCGCGTTACCGACCATATGTCTGCATTTGACAAAGGGAAGGGAAGGGAAGGTGACATCGCCATAACGATACTATGCTTGCCGTGTTACCGACCATATGTCCGCATTTGACAAAGGGAAGGGAAGGTGACATCGCCATAACGATACTATGCTTGCCGCGTTACCGACTAGTACCGCTACGGCGTGCCATACTTACCATAGGACACAGACTAGCCGCGTTACCGACTAAGTGCCCCAGGGTAAGCACCATTCCGAAGAATGGCCTTACACACACACACCAGTCGTGTGGCGGGCCACCCAAATCCTGCCGTGCATTGCGACAATGGGCGGCTGCCCGCACGAACTCACCCACACACACATCCCTCGTGTGGCGGACCACCCACATCTTGCCGCGCATTGCGACAGTGGGCGGCTGCCCGCACGAACACACCCACATACACAAACACACACACACACACAAGTTTTTTATTACCTGTGTATGCTGTCAGCAATGAAATCCCAAAGGACCCCCCGGGCCCATATATATAGAAAAAAGTACCCCGCCGGGATATGTGACGACCCCGCGGGACCCGCCGGGCAAAGCAAAAGCCCGGCGGGCCCGTCGGGGTATATCAAAAGCCCGGCGGGATTTTTCCCGGTTACCAGGTCGCTTGCCACCGGCTTTTTTGTGAACATGTTAACATGTGAACATGTTAATAACATGTTCACACATGTTATTAACAAAAAAATTTTTATGATCACGTGAATATAAAATCAGAGGCCCTCGAGCTAGTCATAATATCATGATAATAGACACTTGGGTGTCATTGTTGGGACAACCTAAACTCATCCCTATAGAGAATGGTCTTGTAAGAGCAGTCAATGGATAAAACATTGAAGTTTCCAGTTAATTTAGCTATGCTTCTCAAATAATTGGTGGAGATGTGGAATTTAAATTCCATGTCACCCTAGATTTTCTTGAGTATGATGTCATCCTTGTTGGTAGAACTTGGATACGTGACTCATTGTATTTAATTGATGAATCCATGCAAATAGTCACCTTGAACACTTCTGCAGGTATTGTACAATTGCTATTAACGGAAGGAAGAGACCTTGGAGGAGCTGGAACTTCCAACATATCTTAGTGAAGAGATCCGTAGGATTCTGATTGGATTGTAACTTTCCAATAAAATCACCACAGCTCAAGCACAGCTTTATCCAACACAAGAACACAATCTCATGACCCTCTAGTTATGGGATTTGTTAGGGCAACCAACACTCATGGCTCATCCTAAAAGAATTCCCTTTACACAGGACTTGAACATGTCATGTTTGAGGTACTTTGAACATAAAATGTATATTGAAACTAACTCCCTTACTTGCAAGTTTTTTGTGGTTGAGTATGTTTTGAAAGCAGATTTGATCTTGGAGCGTAAATGGACTATTGCTACCCAAGCACCACTATGGTTTGCCCGTGATAGGGTTATCAGGATGGTCAATAGCACAAAGTTGACAATACCGTATTGCAAGAAGAGGATCCAACCTTAATGGATTTCTATGATGCTAAATGCAAAAAGTTACAAGCCTTTTCCACGAAAACCCCTCTACACAATGGCCTACCATCTGCGTTAATGATGACTGACTCCGATAAAGCATCTATTCCTTCAACCCCATCCTCACTCACCAACAAATTTCAATGCCAAAACCTCGCAATCAACAACTATTCTTGAAGAAGTTCCCCCCACGCAACTATCTATCAAGGAACTCAAACGAAAAATCCCTAGAGCCTATGCCTCTTTATTGACAAACCTCACCAAAGGAGACAACCGCATGCTTGTCGAAAGCCTTATCATCGAATGCCACTCTACAAGAGACTCGAACCTCATCGTCAACAACGTCCATGACTCTTAAACATGTAGCCTCAACGCCAACTAATGTGAAGGAAGACTCAAAACCTTCCACTTCAACCAAAAAGAAAAATCCAGCAAGACAACAAACATCACGGTATCTTAATGGTATCAAAATGTGGGTGGAGAAGCAACTACTTGTTGCTCCAGGCTACTATGATGGTGCCAATCAAATTTGGGTGCCTCAATAGTTAAAGCCTCTTCCTCAATGTAGCACTCAGGGGCCAAGGAAAAAGAAAAGAACTCTACAACACCATCCACAAAAGCCTATGCAAGTTCCTTATCAAACTCTAACATATCAGCAAGTGTGGGTACCCAAACAATTACTGCAAGCACAAGGGTACTACCAAGGAAATACCAACGCTTGGATTTCCAAGTGCATTAAAAAGTCTCCTAAGCCTACACAAAGAAAGACACCTCAGCACCAAAAGCATTAGCCACCAATTTATAATATTCATCAAAGGTTCCCGGGAGCCTGTGCACGTGCTTCAACAACAAGGGTACTCTGATGGTAATCCCATCAAATGGTTGCCAAAATTGAAGAAAGTGAAGACAGCCTCACTATTAACTTTAACCCCAATAGCTCCACCTAAAGTCACTTAACCACTCTTGTGCATTCATCACCTACACAAGAGCTTTTGTGTTCAAGCAAACCCAATGGTAACCAACTAGCAGTCTTACCTACCACCTCGATAACATTTGAGCCAAAAATTCAAGAATCAATTCGTACATCTACAAACGGAGACTTATGAGTACATCAAAGACAAACTCACAATGCTCTTTTCACCCCTCTGGGTGTGAAGCATAAGTGCAAAAGCTATGTGGCAGACATAAGAACCTATTCTCTCAAAAAGGACAGTAGCCACAAGAACCTGTTGCTCGCAAGGTGGTAACCCAAAAAAAAAACACAAACACAAGGGAGTCATACATATGGCCTACCTAGAAGTGGTAAAATATCACAAGCAACTCCCAAGGATCTTCAATAGCCATTATATCTTGTTAAGCTTATCACTTTACTATTCTTTTGGCTATGTGAATGTAGCAGCTGCTCCATGAGCACATATCCATACTCATGCACTGGAAAACATTTTTACCAAGCCTCACCATCGACAACTTCCAGGTACATCTCTAGGTAGGGGGCCATGGTGGGCGAAAGCCTGGTCAATGGTACAACCCATCGCCTAGAATTTTCCTTCAAATTACAAACCTCTTTAAATGTCACCACCATCTTCACAAATCAATGATCTCCAATCCTTAGTGAAGATATCTATATTAGCCTTGCAAGTCGACATAATTCTTTTAATCCTCGCCAACCAGTGCCAACACATAGCAGTTCAATAAGAGTCTATATAACTCACTTCTTGTACTTCATGTATATCTGCTTCATAAAAGCATTAAAAGCACTCATGGAAAGAAGCATACAGGAACAGGTCCTACTCAACAACATTTGACAACAATCCTGCCACACAAAGGGACTTCATTTCTTCAAATGATGAATGTCACTTCAATGAATCGAATGAGGAACTGAGAATCAACCGTCTCATTTTTAATGATTATGTCTATGTTCCTCTGGATCCTTCCCTCTCTTCTCTCCCATTATTAACATCTCTTAGTATCCCCACTAACACTAATCACATGTAACCTTGCTTATGATTGCCGAAAACAAAGTGAGCAAAAAACACCCAAAAAAACATGCTCACATAAATATAAAGGAACAAAGACCATTGAATGTTACTCAGCATCAAAGCCATCGATAAAGCTTGTCCATTCTCCCCACACAAAGGTCTTCAAACGTGATCACAAGGATGTGATCGGCAGCAGCAAGAAGGGGGGAATGTTAACCCATTCCTATTGTTAACAAGAACTACCACCATTATCTTACTTCAAGGAGTCAAGGTAGATACATCAAAGGGTCATACATTCAAGATATGTCCAAATCTACAATTTGGTCGGGTGCCCATAATGGTGTGATGGAGCATTTATGAAATTTCCCGCTTCAAGAGAATGTGGTAGCATATAGAATGAAGTCCAAGCGATGTACTTCATGGATATATTATGAGAGTAGTCATTGTAATAGCATTAGGTCTCTTATGAGCCTAAAGTGCCCAACCGGCCACAGTTTAAGTGAGTGTGAACACTTATGGGTATATAAGTGAATTTCTCTCACAATATAATATACTCTCCCATTGTGCAATTGACTCTTGCTCTTGCTAATATCTCTCTCTAATGCATGCTAGTGAGTGTGTGTGAGTGATGTGAGGTGAGAGGAGGGACGAGTACCCATAGTGCAATGCAGTGGTGTGACAATGCTCACGAGGTGCGGTGGAATTTCTTCTCAAGGAGTTGTAGAGCTTGGAGACCTCAAGGATTACAAGCTCAGCCATTGGAAAAATCCTCACGACACTTGCGGTTCACCAGGTAATCTCTTGTTGGATGTGTTTCAAGGGGGGTTAGGGTGAGCCATAACACAAACCTTGTGCCAAATCCTAGCATAATTCCTTACAAAGGCACATGCTCTAATTGTGGATTCAACCATGCTCTAATTGTGGATTCAACCATGCTTATAAGGATGGTCCTAGTAGAGTGACAATTGCCCTTGTAGAGAGGCATTTGGTGAGCCTTAACTTTTGAAGCATACAAGGAGGACTTATTTATATAGTCCCCCTTAATGTTGTTAGAAGGATAAAACGCCAAGACGAGGGTAGAATTCAAAGGAACATCTAAGACTGCCAATAAAAAGAAGGCCTAGGCTTCGACTTCAAAGCAAGCAGCAAAAGAGCCAGAGGCACAAGCTGTTAGCGTTACTAGTAAAATGCACAACTATGGAAGAGAAAATGAGAGAGAGAGAGAGAGAGAAACACTTGATTGCATAAACCCACACACACACACACACACACACACACACACACACACATGCTTACATAAGAGAGAGACAACTTGCTTTAGCTTGTGATTGTACTTATAAATAATGTTACATGAGGGTGCTTTATATAGGCACTGGAACTAGCCTCAAAGCACTCAGTGCACGAAAGTGCGTTCACGCAAACCTTACACTTAATCAAGAGAATTTTCACATGCCCATAAGAATAACACTATATGTATACATTTTGATGTCCCCTCAAGGAGGCTCACAAGTGGAGATGCAACATAAATCCTACATTCAACACTACCTGTTCACTCCACAACCAATGATGTCATAGTAGAAGTGAAAAAACTTTCCCCTTTGCTCTGGATTTCATGCCTCATTGTACTACATCTATCCGCATTTCACCTACTACCTTAGATCATAATAAACAACTCCGGTCCTCTAAAGAAGAAAATGACTGGTCCTTTGGGAGCGACCTACGACCAATATGATGTTGTCGCCCTAGATCTCCTCAGCACCAACGTGCAGTCTAACATTCTTAATGAAGACCACCCCATCCAGACAATAGGGAAAAATCAATCTCCCTCTTCCTTCCACATCTCCCTCTACATCCAAATAGATGTAAAAGGCTAGCTCAAGACTAGAAGGACCACTCAACATCAACATATGCCATTGCATCCACCAAATTCAATGTTAGCTTTAATGAAAGGAAATCTATAAACACTCACTCACTTAATGTCCCATAGATGAAAGAGAACACATGGGAGAGAGAGAGTGTAGAAGGCTAGTTCATGAGGAGTAAGAGAACACATGGGAGAGTGTAGAAGGCTAGTTCATGAGGAGTAAGAGAACGCATGGGAGAGAGAGAGAGTGTAGAAGGCTAGTTCACGACCGAGGAGTAAGAGCTCAAGGTACAATGAAGTACAAAATTAACAATAACCCTAAAGTGAGGATGAGGTTGCTTATATAGAGTGTAGAAGGCTAGTTCACTAGGAGTAAGAGCTCAAGGTACAATGAAGTACAAAATTAATAGTAACCCCAAAGTGAGGATGAGGTTGCTTATATACTAGCTAACCCTAAGGTGCCCATTCACACCAGATGGCCATGCCAAAAAACCCAGTAGGATAAAAGTTCCCATAGTGTAAGTGTATGACCTCATAGTATAGTACTACCAAATATCTAACAAACCCCCTTATAATATGAATGTGAGATTTACAGAGATTCCAGATCAATCTCTAAGAGGGAAGAGGTACAAAGTTTTGTGGAAGGCCTCAAACTTTTCACGTGATAAGATCTATCACAGTATCATGTAAACTGTAGATCAGTTTGATCTCTTCTACATGGAGCCTCTCTCTGACATAGTGGTAATACACTTCAATGTGCTTGGTCCTACCATTGCACTCTAGCTGTCAGGGGAGAATAAGAGTGGATTCTAAAAGGATACAAAGATTCTCCATCAACCTTCTCAACCATACACATTCAATTGTCATAGTGAATGATGCTCTATATATTTACCTTCACAAGACGATGTTGCCATAGATGGTTGTTTCCTACTTAGCCAAGATATGTATGAGTTGTTAAGAAAGAAAGAATTTCAAAATGTGGACTTTCATTTATCGTAATTTCCTAGCCAATTAGAATCACTAAAGGTCTGTACTTCTAAATCACCTTCCTTGGCACATAAAAATTTAAGATCTTAAGTGCCTTGCAAGTATCTGAAGATACGTTTAACTACCTACTAATGCTTAGTTCCTTGGAAATGCATGAACTTTGAAAGTTATGACACACCATACTGGATTTCTAGCCGAGTTGTATAAATAGATTAGGATCCAACAGTTTGATCATAAGTGGTTATGACACACCATACTGGATTTCTAGCCGAGTTGTATAAATAGATTAGGATCCAACAGTTTGATCATAAGTGGTTATGTCGAATGGTTCATTGGCATCCTATAGACTAAGTTTTACACCAGGTTCCATCGTGTAGAAATTGGTTTATAACTTGTCATGTTCAACATCTTGAGCAGTGCTTTGATCTACTTTGATTGCTTAATGACTACACCCTCATCATGCTATATAAATTACAATAGTGCAAAAGACCAAGATTTGACACCTCAAAATTTGAGGCAAGATCAGCCTTGAAGGGTGTAGTGAAATTCTGATTAATATCTATTATAGCATGTCATCTACATAGAGATAGAGAATAAGCAAATGTTGCTTGTCCTTTTTCACATATAACATGCTTTTCAGAGCACTATTTTGAAATCCATGTCTATTCAAATAGGCATGACTCTTATGGTACCAAGCTCTGAGAGCTTATTTCAAACTATATAAAACTTTTATTAAGCTTGCATACTTGCTGTTCTTGATCAAGTTAGGAAAATCTAGCTAGTTAACTCACATAAACTTCTTTCTACAAGTCACACCATTTAAGAATGTTGTTTTGATGTCCAATTGGTGCACTTTCCATCCATGATGTGGGTGGTAAAGCAATAACAAATCAGATAGTGGTCATATCACTACTAGCCATTGGGGGTTGCGAGGGTGTTAAAAATATACACCGTCGCTTAAACGATGACGAACGTGTCGCTTAAGCGACGTTAATTTTTTTTTAAAAAAAAACCCCTCGCTTATGCGATGCTTTTTGTTGCTATCGCGTAAGCGATGCTCTTCAATGACGTCTATTGCAACGCTTGCAGACTGACTAGCATCGCATAAGCGACATTACCCAATTTAATACTCCCGCGCGCACCGAGAACCTCATTTCTGTTCGACTGTGCGGCGGAGGAGAGAGAACGCATTTGTGATCATCTCATCGATTGGGCGGCGAGAGCACAGAGAGGTAAGATTGTGTGTTTGTATGTATGTATGTGTGTGTGTATGTAGTACAATTGAGAGCGTGCATCTCTCTCTCTGTCTCTCTCTCTCTATATATATATATATAGAGAGAGAGAGAGAGAGGGAGAGAGAGAGAGAGAGAGACGAACGCTCTCTCTCTCTCCCTCTCTCTCTCTCTCTATATATATATATATATATATATATATAGAGAGAGAGAGAGAGAGAGAGAGAGAGAGAGAGAGAGAGAGAGAGAGAGGGAGATTTGATTTGTTTTGATTTGATATATTTACGTCCGGTTGGCTTGTACTGTAGTGCTCCCAGTATTTCGTGTTTACATATTTGCAATAGTAGTCAAATTTGGACCGGTGTATGGTCGTTTGCCATTTGATGTGGAGGGAATCTAGTATGGCTATGTCAAAATTCAGCATATGTTCACCTTCTTTTCCTTTGTCAATCGGCATGTCTACATATGCTTCCACATTCCATTTAGCAAACCATTTTTTGATGTCGAATGAGACTAGAAGCTATAAATTTACTCTTCTTAGTCTTTTGTGGTGCACATCTAGTTTCCCATGCCATACGGGGGATGCGAGTGATGGGCATCAATTTGACTTTCATGATGTATGTAAACATCCTTTTCAAAGCCTTTATCTCTAGAGCATATTTCCAGCTTCCAAGAGCAACATTGAGTATGGTGTAGTTTTCTTGACGCCCAATTGTCTACATAGAAACTTCTTTTGTATCTTTTCGATCTCATTCCATGTGTGGGTTGAAATGCTAGCACCCCAAACTTCCACCCCATATAAAAGGGTTTGCACTATACATGTGTCAAAAATGATGGCCTTTATCTCCCAGCATCTGATAGTTTTTTGCACGCACATGTTTTCAAATTGATAGTACTTGGCGTGCCCAACATCAATTCTGTTTTGTGCACATTGTCTCCAAGCATAGTTAGATGGGATATCTATCCCCAAGTACTTGAAACTGTTCACTTGTTCAATTTGCTATCCCTCCTCGATATTTGAGCATAGGCTGATTTTCCTTCTTATGAGTACTCACTATTATGATCTTTGTCTTGTCCACATTCACGGAAAGATCGGTGGCTTCACAGAAAGCATGAATCGCATCTACCAATCTTTGCAAAGCTATTATGTCATGTGCAAAAAGAACCACGTCATCTGCATATATGAGTAGTAAGAGTGTGAGCATTCTGATGGCTGGCCCTTCCCTGTCTTCTTCTAATGTTGGAGGCATGTAGTCCTCTAGTTGGTCTATGCATAATCCAAAGAGTGTGGGGGACACTAGAGGTCACCCTTGTTTTACTCCCATGTTGCTTGAAAATTCTTTGGAGAAACCTATGTGTGTTTTTAATTGGCATCTGACCTGTTGATATAGTTGTGCCACTGCAACTCGAAGATGCATGGGAACCCCAATATGTTCCATTCTCTGCCATAGGCCAACTCTTGGAATTGTATCAAATGCTTTTGTGAAATCTACAAAACAACAATGCAGATTTTTCCCTTTCAGCCTGCTCTCTTCCATTAGAACTCTGAGCGAGATGAGATGATCAATGGTGCTATGCTTGGGTCTAAAGCCCGCTTGCCCCTTGGCCCGTCTGCCATTTGTTTCTGCCCATGAGCTTATGGTTTGTTCCAGAATGCTCCCCAAGAGTTTCGACATACAAGACCCCACCATGATAGTGCGATAGTTAGTGGGCTGATTTGCATCTCCTTTCTTGAATAGTGCTGATCCAATTTTTTTGCCAATCTATGGGCAGCCCTTGTGTGATGGCTTTATTAAGAAACCCACATATCCATTGCCATGTTCGGTTACCTGTCCATTTAAGCATCTCCGAATTAAAATGGAGCGTGTCAGGTGCTTTACTGTTGGCTAATTTTTTTATGCCTTTTGTAACCGTCTTGAAATCTAAATATTCTCCTATCTGAGTGTTATTGCACATGTCCTGGCATCTTTATGTACATACAATTGTGTGACATATGTAAGCATGTCCTCCGGGCTTATGTCTCCTATATATCTTGTGTGTGGCTGGTTGTTGGATATCCCATGCAGGTGGCTCCCCATTTGTAATATTCAATGTTAAGTGGGGGCTGATAGTATGCTGTTGTGGTTTGCCGGTGTATGTATGTATTGATCCAGGCAATCAGCCATAGCCTATATTTTCCTGTGCATTCCATAGCCTCTAGTGAGCTTGTTTTTGACTGCATGATTCCGCATGCAACCTGACCTATACCTCTCTGTGTTGGGTTTTCTATTGGGTTTACATGAGCTGGTACCGTCCATGGGTAAAACGACTGACTGCTTTGATCAATTTGATGCTCCCACGTTAGTAACCATTGCATGGGTGTAGTGGGGACTGTGTTGAGTTCCATGAAATCCCCATACTCACCAAAAATGAAACATACACAAGTATTCCAATGTTCTTGTTGATTGTGCTCGTCCTCTACGTTAATCATGCCATTGTTTGAGACGATCCAATGCAACATTCTAGAACGCCAAACTTGATGGCACCCAAGCTTAGTTGTGTTGTGGGTGGCATATTCGTGTGTTTCAATGCTATATGCCACGTAACATACTTGAGAATATGACAGCCTGTTTGTCATTGATGGCTTGTGTATCATATCCCTGTGTGTGATGTTCAGGTGCCTGTTTGACAAGCTCCCCTTGCTTCACCTACGATTCCCACATTCCATTGCATGACCTACATGCTCCAATACTCCACAAAAGCACTATATGAATGTTGATGTCGATTTATGGTGAATCTAGCCTCTCTATACTCCATTATCACTAGTTTACGGGACTTATCCTTTATCCCATCCAATGATCTCCCTGTCACGCGCGGGGTGTTGCTGCCCTGTTACGCCGTTTTGAATTGGCTTTCTTTCTCCATCCCAATCCCCATCTGGTTCAACATACCACCTTGCACCCTTCACATTGTCCTCTTCGTCCACTTCATAGACATGTTCATGCAAAACTGTATGCACGAACAAACTCTTCCATGCATCCTTCTCCATCCTCCATTCCTCTGGTGGTTGCATCCTCTTGTTTTCGGAGGTTTTGTATCTCATCTGTTCATGAGGGTCGTCTCCTGGTAGGTTATCATGTATCTCTTGGCTTGGGTTTCGAGTTCCTTTCTAGCCAGGATCTATTCTACACCCACCATGAGAACTCCATTGTCTGGACGTCCCCATTCTCCTTTATCTGTGGGCGTTTGTTTTCTGTAGGGAAGTTCCCTCTGTGTCCCCAGGTTGTGCCCCCCTGCGTGCCCCGTATTGAGGCCTAGGTATTCCCTTGACCTCCTGTTCGGTCTTGTCCTCTTCCGGAGTAGACCCCAGCCGGTTCAGTCTCATGAGTGTGGTTCTTGGCAGCCAATTTCTCCTCCATATTTTCTTATGTCCCATACCTTCCTTCGACTTAAGTGTTACTTCCTCCATAATGAGAATGGGGAGGTCTCCATCCCAATCCCCATCTGGTTCAACATACCACCTTGCACCCTTCACATTGTCCTCTTCGTCCACTTCATAGACATGTTCATGCTTCTTTTCATTGGTTTTCCCCTCATCTTCTGTCTCCTTGTCGTTTTCATCATTGTTTGGCCCCTGTGTGATGTTCTCATACTTGTCCATGAGTCCCTGCCATCTCTCTTCCAACGTAGTGACTGTGAAGTTTCTTTCCGAATTTGCTATTGCCATGATGCATTTTCGATCATGTGCTTCACTTAACCATAGGTTTTCATTCTCCCATGCTTGATGACGTGAATGGTTTTGCTCCTCCAATCGTTTCCACTCTTGATCATCCTCCATGAATGCTTCCCATAAGTTATCCATCTGCACATGCAATTTCTCAAGTGCCTGTTTGGCCTCCTCCATGGCTTCCTGTAAAGTTTCCTCTTCATCGCTACTATCTTCCTTGTCTCCTTCTTGGTGCATCATCCATTGGAAATGGTCAAATTTGTCTTCAACTCTTTCCAACCTCCTGCCAAAGCTGTATGCACGAACAAACTCTTCCATGCATCCTTCTCCATCCTATATTCCTCTGGTGGTTGCATCCTCTTGTTTTCGGAGGTTTTGTATCTCATCTTTTCATGAGAGTCATCTCTTGGCAGGTTATCATGTATCTCCTGGCTCGGGTTTCGAGTTCCTTTCCAACCAAGATCTATTCTACACCCACGATCTGTCCATGAGAACTCCATTGTCTGGCCGTCCCCATTCTCCTTTATCTGTGGGCATTTGTTTTTTGCAGGGAAGTTCCCTCTGTGTCCCCTAGTTGTGCCCCCCTACGTGCCCCGTATTGAGGCCCAGGTATTCCCTTGACCTCTTGTTCGGTCTTGTCCTCTTCCGGAGTAGCCGGAAGAGGACAAGACTGTGGTTCCTGGCAGCCAATTTCTCCTCCATATTTTCTCCCGCATGTGGTTTCTCCTGCACCACACTCCCCATCAAAACGCTGAAGTCCTCTTGCTGGTTGCAACTTCTGCGAGTGGTCTTTTCCATCGGTGTTTGTCCCACATGTGGTTTATTCAGCATCATGCGGCTCCTTGTCTCCATGCCCTTCCCGTACTACCTGGCATTCAGGAGAGGTATCCAATAGGCCATCACCTGGGTCAACAGCTTTTGAATCACCATATCTAACATCAATAATAGAGAACATGTTGCTGTGGGAAAAGATGTGGGTAATCTTTTAGCCCTTCGCTCTCTTATGGAGCTGCCAATATGAGCCTTGGCCCGATTAAGCTCCTCTCCAACAATGTATTGAGCTCCTCTCTAACAATGTATTAAGCTCTTCTCTAACAATGTATCTCTAGTCTGACATATAGTTGTTTTAAATATATAGATACGATGAGCGAATACGGCCATAAAGTGAAGTTGGCGATCAAGTGTTTGCTACGAGGCACTAGACTTTCTGGAGATACACTGTCAGTGGCCATGACAGATTATGTGGAGATGGATGATGCGGGTTTAGACGGCACGATTGAGATTCTTGGGAGATTCAGTATGCCCATAGGACCTGGAGAGGGTACATCCTCCCAGCCACATGCAGGAGTGGAGACGTCTTGGCATGCACATACTACTGCACATCGGTAAGCTTCTTGATTGATAAAATAGTAATGTCATCCATTTTTTACATATAGAATTCTTAATATATATATCCTTTTGATGTCTTTGTTTGCTTAGAACTCCTATCCCAGTTACATCACATCACGAGAGTCAGCGGCTTACTCCTGATGTACCTCCTAGTACTTAGGTGACACCTGATTCACAGGGTAGTGGCCGTTCCTCCTGCAGGTATATCTTTTATAGCGATTACGGATTAAACAAGTATTTTTTACGAACTCACATCTCAATATATCGTATGTTTGTATTGCGCGTAGGCGTCAGCGACGGGGCGGCAGAGTATCACACCACCAGTGCCCCCACCAGTGTCGATGCGCACGTGCACTGGGACTTTGGGTGTCACATGCGACATCACACCTGACGGGGGTATCCTTCAGGTCAGAGCCGGCATTGCCTTCAGACAATGGATGAGAGATCTTTGCATGTCATATCTACAGCGAGTTCATATACCATGGCAGTAAGTATTAAAGAATATGAATTATAGTTTTTTATTTGAATTACTAATTGACTTTATTTTGCAATGCAGCGATCAACTCGAGGATGACAAGAAATATGTCATCAACACATTGGAGACGGAGTTTGGGGCAGGATGGAGTCGGAAGTGGTTGCTGAAACAAATGTGTAAACTCCTGAGTCATCGACGCGACAATGCACGGTAATAAGTAGAGAGAGAGAAATGAAACAAAATGAAATGCTATATTTACGTCTTCAAAAGGCCAAAATGACGTATGAGACCAAAAAGTTACCACCAGAGAGCTTTGATACCAATGGGCAGCATGGGGTGTGTTGTGCTTAAGGGTACTACGGGTAGTCACTGAGGGTGCTGCTGGAACTATTGCCACGAAATGCTAGAAGACTGCTCGCTTCGATGGTCTACTACTAGGCCAAGTCGATCCAGGGACCCTTGCTTGATTGATTGCAGGTACTGAAGGTTGAGATGTTGATACTGGGGTTGAAATGCGAGATAGAAGCCTTGGTAGAGGAGGGGAATTGAATCCCGATACGAACTTTCTTTCATTGATTGAACTTGGAGCTAAAATTACCCTGTACACAGCTAGAGCAAGAAAAACGAGTCTGAGGGGAATCGAACCCTGACATTAGCCATATGAGGCTATCACCACGAGACTCCCCACCACCCACCCTTGTTAGTAAGTTTAAAAGAATTCTTGTTCAACATGAGTTGGTAGAATGTAAGGCTCTTTTGTTGCATGCAATAACTTCGAGGAGTCGACGGACCAAAATCCAAACAGTTCTCTTTTCATTGTGGCATTATTGCCTTTATACCCGGCACACGGAACCAATTCAAAACCACCTGTCAAAATACATGAATCAAAACTTTAGAATTATGTATAGCTTTAAGAAATCTACATGTTATTGTTGCATGAAGAGAGATCTCATTTACCTGCTTGAAGACACGATCATGTGACTCTTTTGATGCTGCCTTGTATCAAGAAGTTGTTGGATGCCTTATCTTTTTATGTAACAATAGGCTTGACATTCAATATGTGGTCTCAATATTGAGTAGATTTATGCATAGCCCAGGTACAAAGCATTGGTAGTTTGTCAAACGGTTGTACCATTACCTAAAGGGCACTAAGAACTTTGGGTTATTTTATCCCAAGGGGGGTAAATCATAGCTCCATGCAATTACAGACTCAAATTGGGCTGGATGTTATGACACACGAGTGTCCACAGTGATTTTTTCTTTCACCTTGGTAATTCATTGTTATGGCTCACCCTAACCCTTCTTGAAACACATCCAAAGAGATTACTTGGTGACCCCGTAACCAAGTTCACTGTCGATAATCTTCAAAAGACTCAGGTTCATCTACATCATGTAGTGAACTAAGAAATGTAAACTCACCAATCTGTTAAAGAAGTGGTTTGAGCATTGGATCTAGTTTTACTCTACAATGGATCATCTGCAATTTCTAACCCATCTATGTGCAACCGTAGATTCATTTATTTCTTGCTAAGCTTTATTGTATCTTCTAGCTAATCTAAATAGTGGTGCATCAATTTCTTGAGCATTCCCCCCTAATAACCAAGGATCAGTATGCAAATTTACTGAGAATTCACAAGTAATAACCAATCAAACATGTCCAGAGTATTGCATGATTATTGAATTCCATCGTTGGATAGAATTATCTGTAAAATACAACATCCCTACTGACAATAATCTTCTTAGTGAGAGGATTGTAGAGACAGTAATCTTTGTTTTCAGTACTATAATTATTAAAAATGCATTTCATTGCTTTTTCATCAAGCTTAGTTCTCCTTTGTGCTAGCACAGGAGTATATGCCAAATAACCAAAAACACATATGTGTTCAACCTTGGTTTTTGATTGAACTAAGCCTCATAAGGAGTGATAGTCTTCAAAGATTTAGTGGGGAACCTATTTTGTTGTGGTGTATAAGGAGTTGTGAACTTTTTCTTAATTCCTTTTTGGGCCAGAAAACTTTGAATATATTAAACATATATTCTCCCCCTCTCTGAATGCAGAGAATACCTTTGACAAGTAAGAGGCATTATTAGCACACGTAACAATGTGACCATCTTGTGTAGTCTCCATATTTTGGACCAAACTTCTTTGAGAAGTTACTTGCTTTGAAGCGGATGTGATTTTCTGGGGAAAAAGGTGAACTTTTGGATCTTTCATGTCTTTGTGTGCTTTAAAAGCTCATCGCACCCAGTCCATTATATGCAAAAGAATATATAAGTGAACTAGCATTTGAGATTTAAAAAAATCTAATATTGAGTAAAAGGCATATAACATACATTATGAGGAGACTATTTATGATCATTACATTTCAAAACTATATAAATGGTTAGTGTATTTCAACTTACTATTTCAGTGTCCCACCATTAAAAACAATGTTCCATAAATATAATATGATCAACATATTCATGCAATATGATCAACAATGATCCATAAATGTAATATAATCAATAATGATCCATAAATGTAATATGATCAACCATATTCTTGTAGTTTCAAATCAAAAGCAAAACAACATAGAATTCTCATAACATATATGGTAAGAATATTTAACATGACTTGTGTTTTAATGAACATTGACAGCACAACATATCAATGCAAAAATAATAATCCCATCTCCTAAATCAAAATCAACAATTCCAAAAAGATACTTTCCACGTGACTAATATTCCAAACTAACAATCCCAAAAAGACATTGTCCACATGAGTAACAATCCAAACAATTTGCTTGTGCTAAGGCTTGGATGATTCTTTCTCTTGAGATTGCATGTGTCACCACTTTGAATCTCCCCGTTGAGAAACTTATTATAAAATTCCTTGTGTTTTTTGACACACACATAGAAGCACATCATAAGTTCACATACTCTTGCCATGCATCCGCATCCTACAAGCATATCAAACACTAGTCATCCTTCTTAGTGAAGATTGCCAACAACCATCTGTTAAAAATGGTCACAAGATACACATACAAGGTCTCACATGTGAGTACTCTTGCATACATAGAAGATCACACACATATACTCTCGCACACTTACTCTCTCGAGACCACACATATAAGGTACCACATTCATACAATGACATACATACTATTGATTCATCATAAATAAGTGATTGAAAAGGAATGCTAAGAGAACGTGCACTTTTACCCCCTGGACTAAAATAATCAATATTGGTAATTATAAACTTGAATCACGATACTCAAAAGATAATTTATTATTTTCCTCTAACCCTTGAACTAAAATCATTAATATTGGTAATTCTGAACTTGAATGAGGATACTCAAGATAATTATATTTTCCCTTTTTCCAAACATTCGATCTTGGAGGTAACTTCATACTTTTTGGTTTGTGAAATACAATAATCAAAGCCTGGGACGAATAAGACTGGGGAAAGTATATCTTTCATGCATTGAACTAGTGCAAACATAAGAGCTTATCGTTGTCAAGTCCAAGATTAGAAATTTGAGCATGACCTTTTGTGTGACTTTTACTGTGGTAACACAACATCCTCGTCGAGAGAAACTCGAGTATGACCTTTTGTAAGACTTACAAGTTGTGCCAACATGGAAGACAATATGACCTATGTTGTCATCAATTCTCACCAAGACCTTGCAAGTTGCTACTATGCTCCTTGTTGTGGTAAGGACCTTGTGAGTGTAAACAAACTAAAGACAAACAAGATAACAATAATAATAAAACACAATAGCATGAAACATCAACAATAGACATACCTATTAAATGAAACATTTTACAAAGGGTTACAACCCTTTGCAATGTATGAATAAACTCTATGGGTTCATAGTAAAAGAACTCGATTACATGCTTCCCTGTGTAGTTATCTCTCAATTTGTTAAATGATTAAGTATTAGATTAAGTCAAATATCAAGTAGTTAGTTTCGTCCATGGTATCAGTTTAGAGAAACTAGCCTAGCTAGTTCCTAACAATCCTTGAATTCTTATGCCTTTCAAAGTGCATATGAGCACACCTACCTTCCCTCTTAGGTAAATATCTTCAAGAAATCGATGCTCTTGAAAATCAAAGAAGAGCAATCTGCAGCAATTCCTTCATTGAACTGCAATCAATCCTTAGTGGTGGTGAATGCCATCATTGCAGGATTGGCCATCCCAGACTCCTTGCAAGTGATGACCCTTCTCATAGCACTCCCTCCTACATGGAGATCATTCATCACGACCCAATAATCAATAGCAAATCAACTGATACCTCATATGATTAGCAAAATTAGACAAGAATAGACAATGAGGGGATATTTTGGAAATTTAATTAGAGCATTTAAGTCGATGGCAATGACCATATGGATCTCAAAACCTCTGTGTAGAACCTTTTACATGGCAAATAACTACATTATTTAGCCAAGAACTAACTTCAACCCAATTCCTCTTGGCCCCCACTATTATCATACAGAGGGTCCAGATAGCCTTCCCATTTAATGGGCTCCTACAGAGGGCTGGTCCAGTGCCATTACTTTCATAAAATTGGACATATTGAGAGGGAATGTGGAATAAAGCAGCAGGATCTTGGGCAACAATCAAGGCCATGAGCTCAAGTCTGGATTGCACAAATTTGACAGAACTTGGATCAAGATGATGCCACAATAGAGGAGCCCTAGAGTGATCTCGATAGACATGTCTGAGGGATGCATCTAGAAAAGTTTTAACAAACCAATTTTCCTTGCTCAAATTCAAGAACTTTTCGACCACTTTAATTGGTTCATTCTGATATATGTGGGCCTATTCCATCCAAATCCTTAATGGGCTATCACCTCAGCTTTACTAACTGGTGTCACGTTCCTCAAGAACAAGTCTGAGGTGCCCTCATAATTCATGGCATACAAAGCACTCCATTAGAACAGACAATGGCGAAAATGCATCAAAGGAGCGAATCATAACTTATTGTGTCAAATACATGGAATACATCATCAGGTTACTGTGCCATACAAAAGGACTGGTGGAAAATGAGCTGAGCAGAAGGATCAAAACCATTAGAACAGACAATGGTGGCAATTATGCATCAAACGAGCTCATAGCTTATTGTCAAATACATGAAATACAGCATCAGCTTACTGTGCCATATTACCATCCACATCAAAACGGCATCGCAAGAAAGGAAGAAAAATATGACTCTGATGGAGGTAGCGCGATCAATGATGAAGGATGTATACCACAACTTGCCACAGTCATAGGAGATTCTTCACATAGAACACATCAATACAACAAGGGGATGACACAAGAAGATATAGTGGATGTGTTACATTTTATCATCAATAGCACACTGAAAGCAAATTTACCTCATCCACAGGAATGGAAGGTGCCCACTCTTGCAAGATCCAGATTCATTAGATGAAATGCACAGTCACTCGCTAGAGGACAGGCATTTATGATGTGTCCGAACTCTGTGCAGTTATCTCTCATTAATTAAGTGATTAAGTATTAGATTAAGTTAGATATCGAGTAGTTAGCTTCTTAGAGACCTCATTAAACCTGCAATACCTGCACTTTCACTGCATTTGCCCTACGTTCTCATAGAAAACAGCACAGCATGTATATTGTAACTTCACCTTTTGAACATAATATGCTTAACGCACCCAATTTCATAGAGAAATGAAGGTCGAAGCTGCATGCTTGTTGTTGGCAGCTCAAAATCAAAACAAAAGCAATCGAGAAAACGCTACATAAATCTGTGCAGTCGAAAGCGATTAGAAACGACGCTTAACGAGCTAAAATGCACTCGAAGTTGACGTCGATGACAGGCACGGTGGCCATGAAGCCCTTGTAGGAGACCGTCCAGGCTTGGTTGGGAGCCAAGCTCTGGCCGCCGTTGATTTGGCAGACCGACTGGTGGACGTTGCCCAGAATGAACTCGCAATCCATAACTACACTGGTGGCCTTGCAGAAGGCGCAGCTGTTGAAGACCGTCAGCGTGAACGTTGAAGCGTCCTCGTAATCGGGCGCTGGCGCCGTGCTGGTAACGATCGCCGACGGGTCACAAGTGTATTCACTCGAGCAGCTGCACTTGTTATTCCATGTTGGCCCTGCTGCAGCAGCAGATCGAAATACAACGCAAGCTATGTAATAACCGCCCACATTATTACAACGCAATATCATCATCTAGCTATGCTATGTATTTTCTATTGCAAACTTGCAACCTTATACAGACCTTCTGCAACGCAACCAGAGACCATCATGATCAAGAGAATGATGTTTACTGCGACGGCCGCCGCCGCCGTCTGGCGGAGCTCTGATCTGCACGATTTCGCCATGACGAGCGTTTCGTAGACTATATTTGCAGCCGAGCAACAGGAGCTGGACAAGCCTTGCTTATTTATACAGGCTAATTAGGTACTCATGAGTTGCCCTAAACGACGACGACAAGCCTCGTGAAGAGGACCGCGCGTGCAACTTGGTGATCCAATGTAGTGCATTGTCTTTCTTTTTAGGGGGGTTAGGTGAAAGTAAAGAAAGTGAGTTGCCGTCGCCGACCCTCATCACTATCTATGACGAGGTCATATAGAAAATGGAGGCGTGGGATCTACGACGAGGAACTGGGGCACGTTGTGTGTGGAAGGAGGGCCATCGGATGGTCGATTAAGGATTTGGGGCTTGGTTTACTTTTTGGGTAAAGCAGGGCACAACACCAAGGACAGCGGCGCGTTTTGCGCGTGAGGCGTCTCATGCAAGGCAAGTTTGAATCACCAGGTAAACCAAGGCCCTAAACCTCATGCTTTGTCTGGTGTAGTTGGCTGTTGTGGGAGGGTCTGCTGTAGTTGGCTACTGCGGGAGGCTCTGTATCTTCACATTGAAGCATCCCCTTCTTGTTGGCATGTAAAAGGTGCGCAACGGGCTGCTCGCTTTTCTCCGTCTTCAGAACCCGACAGTAGTCATTCTCAAAATCTGCTCTGAGTCAACCAGGTAAGGCCCTAAGGCCCCAAATCGCATTTAGTGTGTTTTTGAGGTCTTTGCTGAATGCAATATGGTTAGCGATCATCACACCACATAATTAGGAATCCTGCAAGCTATAAAGAAATGCACGTCACTCACAGGTTTAGGACGCCTTGGAAGGGTATTTCATCGCACAAATTCTACCCTGAATTTCACATATACATTGGGCCATAACCCATGCTTACATCTTGTATGCCAAATCCGTTGCCCACACATAAGTGCAACAAGTGCTTTACAAGATCCCTTCTCGTGCTTGTGGATTCAAGGTGAAATGCATTTCCATGGGTAGATACTGACCAAGGCTGACATCAAGTTATAATGTATCCACAAAATACTCAATGTTGGGCTTCCTGGCTATCCTTAACTACAATGTCAAAGGTGTGCCCTTACAAGGCTATTGCCATGCATCATGACGATTGGGGAGTCTGAGAGATGTCTAATTGAGATTCTGGATAGTTGATTGGAGGGGCAAGATGATTACGTTGCAATTGGTTTTATACCAGGGGTTGTGCAGAGGTTTAGGTAGGGCCTCAAGAGTCTTTTCCCTAGGTCTTGGCACATGGCTTGGTTTAATGTACACAGGTGGGCTTTCCAATCTTACCCTGCCATGTGCCTTCGTTTATTGTGAGCAGTAGGAGTCTTGCTTTTTGCACTATGTCATGGTTTTTAAAATGCCATGTGTCATGGTTTACTATGCACAGTAGGAGCCCCCAAGATTGCTTTAACCCTATCTTGGTTTACTATGCAGGGTCAAATTTGCATCTTGTTGTGTCCTGCTTTGCTTTGCATAGGTACCAAGCTCACAAACTTCATTTACCCTGGGTTGGTTGCCTTGGTTTACTGTGCAAAGGTCAAAGAAGGAGTCCCCCAAGATTGCTTGCTTTTCCTTGCCCTAGTACACTATTCACAGGTTTAGGACCACAAGAGTATATTGTTTCTTTTTTGTAAGGCATAGAAGGATGTAGTTGACAAAGGATAAAAAACTCACAGTGGCCGTTGCCTAATAGGGCTTTAGTTTAGATATGGTGTGGGTAAGACGAGTGAGGGCATTGATGACATTCATTGAACATGCATTCAAGGAGGATATAGTAGATGAGACACAGATGGAGCCTGCACAGAATGTAGGAGAGGTCAAAGAAGGGCAATGTCCAATGGAAGAGAAAATAGGTGAGAGAAAAGAAACATATAATTACCTTACTTTGCCTTGTGTCTTGGTTTCTCAAATCCCATGTGTCATGGTGTTTAGACTACTATAGGAGTCCAAGATTTCTTTACCCTACATCCGGGTTTACTGTGTCATGGTGTTTAGACTACTATAGGAGCCCAAGATTTCTTTACCCTACATCCGGGTTTACTGTGTAGGGTGACTCTTAGGCTTGCTGTGTCTTGGTTTTCTGTGCACAGGTTTAGGGCCACAAAGTTGGCATTGCACTTCTTTGCTTGCTTTGTTTTCAGATATGACACAGCTAAGACGGCGCAGGAATCTAATTGAAGATGATGACCAGCCGACATGAAGACGACCGCGTGTGCAACTTGGTGATCTAATGTACTGCATTTTCTTTCTTTTTAGGTTGGATTATGTGAAAGTAAAGAGAGTGAGTTGTCGTCGCCGTGCGTTTTACCTCTATAGCATGTACATATGATACATGTTAGAAAGTAAGAAAAGGGCCGATGGGTGTGTAGCAGCCCAGCTGCTGTCTGGTTCCATGATGAGGACTCGGGTTCGATACCTAAGGGTTACATGCCACATTGCAGTACACACGGCATGCACAAATGCACCCTCTCGAGAGAAACCTCTCGAGAGAAAGTAAAGAAACGATTAGATACTTCATTTTTCTTTTGCAAGCGCTATGGTCTTGTTTCAATAGCACATAGATACATGTTAGAAAGCAAAAGAAATGTGTGATGAGATACTTAAATGCGTGAGATACGTTATTTAGCTATGGGTCACCTGCCATTGAATGGAAACGTTACCACTTATGACTTTATAGGAATGAAGCTCACCTCGAAATAGATCCAGCACATCATGCATTAAGTAACTGTACAATTCTTTTCGATTCCACATAAAAAGACTATGATATTATGCACCAATGCATTTGATAATGAGTACTTCCTTAATAATATTATAAGACCTTCTTTTTCCATGAAGCTCTAATAAATAATGAAAAGTGTAAGATTAGCATGGCACACGTGCCATTGTTAAACACAATTCCAACTTCTTCTAATACTTTTTTACTGTAGATAAAGCATCTCATAAGTCTGGATCAAAAAGTTAGCATGGCATTCGTACTACTATTAAGCACAGTTCCAATTGCTTCTAATCTATTTTTTGGTTGCATTGTCTAATCCATTTTTTTCAACTAATTACATCGCACATGTGCATGATTCCAAACACATGCATGCCCAAATGTGGAAAAATCCAGGAACATGTCCTTCCTCTTTTATTATTGAGAAGTAATATGAGTAATGATTTTGATAGAGTGTTTTTATTTGGGAGGTCTTATTCCATTCCTAGTCACACAAAATAATTTCATCTGGCTACACACACACACACACACGCACACACACCATACTACTCTCACCATGCACACACACCCAAGTACCACAAGGGGATACCACCCTTTCCAAATATTGGCCACTTTATATGTAGTGAACCCCACAAGTTAGTCGCTCGGCTGATTGCAGTGAACACCCTGCACAACTTTGGTAGAATTGGGCATCACAAGTTGAGTCACAATCTTTGATGTCCATAGAAAAACCATCGTCCCTGATCCATAGTGTGAGCTTGAAGGTAAAGCATTGCACATTGTTTTCACCCAAGATCACATACGGGGATTCCAGCCGGCTACACACACACCATACTTCTCACCACACACACACGCCCGAGTACCACAAGTCTGGGGAGGCCACCCTTTCTAAATATTAGCCACTTTGTATGTAGTGGACAAGCTGTGGGGGATGAACCCCACAAGCTGGTCGCTCGGCCGATTGCAGTGGACATCCGGCACAACTTTGGTAAAACTGGGCATCGCAAGTTGAGTTGCGATCTTTGATGTCCATGGAAAAACCATCATCCCTGATCCAAAGAATGAGCTTGAAGGATAAGCATTGCACATTGTTTTGCCCCAGGATCACACATGGGAATTTAACTGACTACACGCACACCTGAGTACCACAAGGCTGGGGATACAACCCCACAAGTTAGTCCCCCGAACTGGGCATCGCAAGTTGAGTTAGGATATTTGATGTCCATGGAAAAACCCTCATCCCTGATCCAGATTGAGCTTGATGGACAAGCATTGCACACTATTTTTACCCATGATCCCCACCGAAGAGGAGGGTGGAAGAAAGCACAATGATGATCAAACTATGATGGCCTAAGGTGTGTGGATGGCAGCCTAGGTGCCCACCTACCATCCAAAAACACCCTTAGTATCTTGGCAATCAAGGGAGCAATTTTCGGTGGCCCTATCTTCAATAGAAGTAGAGTTTATAAACTGGTGCTCTTGAACAACCAAAGAAGGAGTATGGTTACACAAGCTACTCACAGTTGGAGCCATATCATCCTTTAAATGTTTGTTCATGGATAATCGATCTTACATAACTCTCACTAGGTCTCACTAGCACTATGAGAAGACAAAGCATGTAGACTACAAATATCACTACATCAAGGAGTTGGTTGGTCATGGAATATGTGACTACCCATATGATGTGGGGGTCGACTCTGTATGTATTGGCCACCGAGATGAACCCCACAAGTTAGTCGCTTGGCCGATTGGAGTGAACTACACCCTACACAAATTTGGTAGAATTGAGTGTCGAAAGGTGAATAACGATTTTTGATATCCATGGCAACCATCAAGATTGCACATTGTTTTCACCCAAGACCATATTAGGGAGTTTGAAAAAATCCCATTACATTGGGAATTTTATTTTCAATCAAATTTATGGTGTATCTTGAGTATACCAATTCCAAAGTTGTCAAAGAATGTGGATTTGGAACCTACTCTTTAACAGCTTTCCAATGATATGTCACATGAGGGAGTTTTGAAAAAATCTTAAAAGGGTTCACTATGCCCCCCATTTTTTTATCTTGCAAAATGGGAATTGAGATTTTTCCAAACTCCCTAATATGGTCTTACCCAAGATCGTCGAAGAAGAGGTACTTAGCTAGCATGGTGACACCTAATGGATAGAGTCTACCCTACTCTTATAAGTAAGATGTAACTATTGACCATTGGCCATATTGGTTTTCATCACACAATGATCATGATAAAACTCGACTGATGAACCATTCCTGGTTGCAACACTAACTAAGAGTAGGTTTCTAGCTACGTTAGTAGGCACATAATAAACATTTTGAATTTAGGTGTAATGAACATCAGGAAATTGAATGGTGATTTTTCCAAACCTAGTGTCTTGTTGTATGCCATCATCTCCTAAACTAATAGGAAATGGTGACTGTAATGATTAATAGTCACTTAGCCAATCATGATTGTGTGTCATATGATGCATTACTCTGGTATCAAAATACTAGATATTAGACTTAGTGCTTTGGGTTTGAAAGTGGGCAGTAAATAGTTACATAGGAGAAGGTGACTCATTGGCTAAAGGATCAATTTGGAGGTTGTCACCATATTTGCTTGGTAATGTGACCTTGATGAAACTTGTTGTGCTTTATATTGTGTATGGCAATGTTTTGTATACTGACCCACTTTATCATGTGCAATGCACATTCTTATTGTAGGTAACTCGTGGAGGAGGTCTAGAACTTTAAAATGCTTGTTTACGCCCTTGGTTGTATGATTTAGAAGTAGGTGAATTATAGGTTTTTGTGTCATGGCTGCTTAAGGACCTGAACTGTGTTGTCTAGGTTGTATTCTAAGACCTATAGAAATGTTGAGCTTTTTTAAAGGGCTTGGAAAAGCTAGCTACTATAGCAAAGGATGAAGTACTGCACCATGAGGGTGTCACACCCCTCATGACCACTTCTTGGAGGATTCTACTAAAAGTGTGAAATTTCCCATGGAAAATTGGGTAGTCACAAAGGATTGCCATGTTCACTCTAGTTCATTTTTTTGTCGGATAATTTTCATCTTAGTTCTCTTAACCCTAGTTCACCCCGAGTTCACTTTAGAATCCGACGGTGTAGATTCAATAAGGATCGCGAAGCATTTTTCCAACCATAGATCCCTCGTGAAACATGGTGTGTCACATAGCCACAAGGGTGGGAGGGCAGTCAAGAGGATGGTGATGAGTACTGGTTTAGGAAGTACAAGGCCGACAATGGCAACTTGGTCAACAAGTGCATGCCATTCTTCAACAAATAAGGCAGCATTTTGATTTCCACACATAGACAAATTTGTGCAACTTGAGAGGCCATGCCATGTCATTCATATAATTGGGCTAAGGTTGTCCACATTTGATTTAATGTCGTGTAGGGCCCAGGCTATCATGAATTGAACCTGGTAATTCCCTAGTAGTACTGGGATTTCAAAACTATAAAGCTTTGGCCATTTAATTTTTCTATTGCAGTGAAGCGTGGAGGTAGATTAGTGGTTTCTTGGTTTTGATTTTTGCAGATCATAGGCTATTGGTTTAGTTAATTTAATACAAAAATATTATTAGAAGATATGGATTAAAATTAGAATCTAATACCATGTTATTTTATGTACTTAATTATTCAACATACACAGAGATTACAAAACTACACACTTGTTAATTCATTAGGAGGGCTTTGCCCAATAGTTACAAATTACAAATGTGATTGTTTGATTGGCGACCTTTGAATGGGTCACATCATTTTGGTTATCCAATGTAGTGCATTTTGTCTCTATAGCATGTACATGATACATGTTAGAAAGTAAAGAAAGTGAGTTGCCCTCCCCAACCCAGCCTGTTTTTTAGCATTTTGGCCATAAAACTTACAAAATCTTAAAATCCCATAAAAAATTACACTAAAGTACAAAAAACTTGTTATATGTCACAAAACCCATCAATTTTAAAGGGCAAGGACTCCCTTAAAAAATCAAGCCTACTCCCCAACCCAGCTGCCCAATGACCAACTATCCAATGTACTACATTTTATCTCTACAGCATGTACAGGGTACATGCTAGAAAATAAAGAAAGGGTTAGATACATCATTTTTTTGCAATGCGCTAGAGTTGGCAAATGGCCTTGTTAGTGTATGTTATCTCGATACATGTTAGGAAGAAAAACAAGTGTGTGAGATACTTCATTTTGCTATGGTGTCCTACCATTGAATGGAAACGTTATGACTTAGGACTGTGGGAATAAAGCTTGTCAAGAAGTGGATACAAAACATCATGCATTAGGTAATCATATAATTGCTTGCAATTCCACATAAAAGTCTATGATATTATGCACCAATGCACTTGATAATGTGCTAGTACTTTCCTAATAGTATTATGAGTGAATAATATACCTTTTGTTTCCATGAAACTTTGATAATAATGAAAAGTGTATAAGATTAGCATGGCACATTAATAAAAACATTTCCAAATTCTTCTTCTAATCCTTTTTTGTTGTAGATAAGATTGCATCATGCAAAAAATGTTAGTTCAACATGCCTACCCACTATTAAGCATAGTTCCAATTGCTTCTAATCCATTTTTTTCAACTACTTACATGGCACATGTTCATGATTCCTAAAGCATGCATGCCCCAATGTGGAAAAATTCAAGACCACATCCTTCCTCTTTTATTATCGACGAGAAGTAATTTGAGTAATGATTTTGATAAAGTGTTTTTTTAAGGAGATCTTATTCCATTCCTAGTTGTGCATAGGAATTTCACCCAACTACACACACACTCACTCACACTCTCACACAGACACACACACATACACACACACACACACCCCATACTACTCACCACACACACACCCGAGTACCACAATCGGATACCATCCTTTACAAATATTGGCCACTTTTTATGCAGCACACAAGCATGGGATGAAGTTAGTTGGTCAGCTGCTCTGCTGATGGAGGGAACACCCTACAAAACTTTGGTAGAACTAGGTGTCACAAGTTGAGTTGCGACCTTTGATGTCTACACAAGCAAGTGTGCATAAGGATGATGATTTGAATGATGACGGCCTAAAGTGTGATTTTGAGCGATACATTGAGCATTAAATTAGGAGAAATACTAATGGTTTTTTGAGTATTACGAATAAAATAATCAAGAAAAAAAAATGGTCAAATGGGATAGTAGCCTAGAAGTTAAATGTTTCAAAAGCAAGCAAGAGCTTGTTGGTTTGTCCCTTGGAACACACTCGTGAAAATGTTCCAGAAGTGTGATGCCCTTGATTTAATCTAGCCATCCACATACTAGGTCATGGTGGTTGTTTTAAAGCCTAGATTCTCATCACCATTGTGAACACCAATGGTTATTACTTGTGGGTATAAATTCCCCGTTTTAGATGTGTTAAGGTGGTTGCATGTTGTATGTGTCAAGATATTATACACGGCTATATCAAGGCTTTTTATACACTTAGAAAAAAGTTACATTGAATTCAAAAGCCTTATTGTGGTAACATAAGAAAAGGGTAGTCAAACAACATATCCTAAGCATCAAAGCGTAGTTTTTAAAGTCAATACCAATGATGTTTATTGTCACTCAAGTGTTGCTAGGTTTGTCATTGAAAACTATCACTGAATTTTTCACCTCCATTTCATGGTCGCCTCCATTTAAAATATTAAAAATACATGGGGGAAGATTTATTTCATAGTCGCCTCCATTTAAAATATTAAAAATACATGGGGGAAGATTTATTTCTAGTCTTTCTTTCCCCTTCTTTGCATGTAATTCTTCTTTAGTCTCACTAGCTTGGATACCATTAAATTTATAGACTTGCAATGCTAGTTTTTACTAGTTTCACTCTCTAGGATCCTATAGGATGCTTCTTTGATTTGGTGAAGAGGTCGGCCCCACATCAAATGGGTGGTCGTATATTCCATGGCTAGCTTGTATTCTTCCACCAACTCCTTGTAGTGATATTTGTAGTCTGTATGCTTCGTCTTCTCATGGTGCCAAGGAGACCTAGTGAGAGTTATGCAAGACTGATTATCCATGAACAAAAAAAGGATGAGATGGCTCCAACTACAAGTTTGGTGAGTGCCAACACTGCAAGTTCGGTGAGCACCAACTAGAAGCTCAGTGAGACGTAGCATGTGTAACCATACTCCTTCTTTGGCTATAAGAGTGCTAGTTATATACTTTTCTTTTTTGAAGATAGGGCCACCAAAGATTTATTCCCTAATTTCCAAGATGCTATCCAAACAGTTGTTCAAGACATGAACAAATTATCTAAACAGTTGTTCAAGACATGATTGCAAGCACTTGTGCATTATACACATAACCAAAGTAGTGTAAGCCATCACAAGTTTGACGAGACATCACAGCTCTCTAGTTGATACTTCACATAAGTTAAACTCTTCCTACCACATGTATCCTAGCATGAGGTCTTCTCAACTTCTTAGGGTTATGCCCAATTTTTTCAAGATCTTTCCCTCTAAAGGTCATTATAATTTTTGCCTATGGTCAACTTAAGATCCTTCCTTGTTGGCCATTTTTGGCCTAAGTTTATATCCTTATGATTAAGGATTAATAAGGTACTTAATCTAGAATCCTTGTTATCAACGCACGTATCATCTAAGTTTATATCTTTGTTTTTGGTCGAAATGCCTGCAAGTGGTGCTCTCCACTTAGGTATCATCTCCTTGTTCTATAATTTCCTCACACACACACACACACACACACACACACACACACACACACACACACACACACACACACACACACACACACACACACACATGTATGTATGTATGTACATACACACATATATTTGGGTTTAATGGGGTCAGTTGATCATGTGAGGTCTTATGTGAGGCCCATAGAGGTCTTATGTGAGGTCTTCTTGTCTTATGTGAGACCCATAGAGGATGAAGATAAATGGGAAATTTTATTATGTGAGGTCTTCTTGTCTTATGTGAGGCCCATAGAGGATGAAGAGGTGCTCTAACCATGAGGTTCTGCATTCTACCCATGATGAAGCCCATAATAAAAGGGGCAATGTGCCCTCTAGAAGTCGGCACGTGCACACATTGCCCCTTATTTTTTTGCGTTGGTAAGGCCTACACATTGCCCTGTGCCCATATCATTTTGACATTGGCCCTCACCACCAGAGCATTGACCTCTATTGAGAGAATATAGAGAAAATTATAAGAAAGAGGAGGGGCATTCATCTCTATGGGGAGGCATTCACATATATGTATGACCAGCCTCCCTCTTACACATACATTGTCATGAAGTATATCATATATATATACATAGAAGAGCATAATTTTTATGGTGGGCCTATCTCTTGGACATACTGTATATATACTTTATAAGAGAATACTTTCTTTCTTGGGCACACTATATATATAGAACCTTACTCAAAGTGCAAAACTATGTATTGATTTGGAAGATTTAATGCATATCATTTCTATTATTAATGTATGGCTACAAAAATTTGGTGGGCATCCTAAATCATCTATCGCTTCTTGGGATAATTTTATAGAGATGAGATGTTCTTGTGAGTACCAAAGTGTTAGCATAAAGGGGTCATAAGAGGTCAATATGGTTAAACTTTAAATTGGTGTATGGAGGAAGAAGAGAAAAAAAGGAGAGGAGATATAGCAATGTGAGTACAAAGTAATACCAAGAAATGAACTAGTATGAAGGGGTCATAAGATGCCAACACAATTTCTATTTAAATTGGTATATGGATGAAGAAGAGAAAAAAAGAAGAGGAGATAACAATTGGTCTAGCAAGAGGGAATAGCAAAAAAGGAGAGGAGAAAGAAATAGATACATAAATGGAGACTAAGAAGCTAGTTTGAGAGACCTTAAGTGTTGAGCAATGGAGTATTAGAGTTGGAGGCCATTACGTGTAGATAGAGTAGAATTAAAGGTGATTATGTAAAAAAGTTAATAGCCATCATGTAAATGATGGAGCAAAATTGGAGGTAATCATGTGAAAAAAAAAGTTGAAGGAAATTGTGTAGATGCATTTCTGTGTGGGCAAGTTTACATATATAAAAAAGGCATATATAGAAATTTATTAAAGCTTGTAAGTACCCATGAGAATGTTGATTGTGATATTGTTATGTGTATGGTGTATTACTTATTAAGAGTATATGGTCTTATGTATATAATATTATACTTTTTACAATTTTAGAGCATATATGTAATATCGGTGGTCACTAATTCATAGCTTCCATTTTAGGCTTTGTATATGATCTAACAACAATGATAAGCTCAAGCACTAAAGCTCCCCCCATTATGCAACTATGTTGTGTTTTACCAAAGTTGCTCATGTATAGGTTGTTTGCTAATTGTCTATGCAGGATTAGGTAATATGTAAGTACTAATTATGTGAATTACATATTTCTAGGTATATGTCGCAATACAACTTTCGATCACAAACAAGGAAATTATTAAGTGAGATAGAAGTAAGCAATACACAACATTCAGTGGTTGAGAAATCAATAATAGTCCTCATCCCTACCACTTCACAAGTGGAATCATCAGCCCCTACAACTTCAAGTGCAAGAAGACATGATGGAACCAAGTGATGCATTAGGGTTAACACAAAATATTACTAATGTAGCAAAAAATGAAAGACACAAAGACCAATAGCAAGCAACTCTCATTCCTCGTGGGCTCAGGACACAGATGTAGCTTGGCCTTCTTCAAGACTCCTTGTTAAAGTTCTACGTTATGAGGGAGAGAGATCCACCTCTAATTCCATTGTGTTGTTTAGTTTTGTGAATGAAGTTGTTAGGATGGCACAAATGGATGTGATCAATCTTATGGATAGATTTGACATAGCCAGCTATATTGAGGCTATTGTACCATTTCTTATTAGGCTTGGGGAGGACTTTATTCAAGTGAATGATGATGACATGCAAGAGTAGGGTCCAATGTGGAAAAGAATCAACACTATATTTGAAGAAGAGCTCCCTAATGATGGATGGTCAGATTTGAGAGAAAAAAGGATTTTGGTAAGGGATGGTAATAATCACCTCAAAGCTTGGTTATCTTGTATCAACAAGGGTAAGTGTTAAGGGCTTCACTCTAAGAACTAGAGAGTACAATTTCTTGGTACTATTTATCCTCAATTCTATATAACATTAATGGATTATATGCAGCTTATGCAAATGAGAGATCAAGACATATAAGAGTTAGGTGTAAGTTTTTGGATGTGGCCCATGGTCAAGAGGGAGAGCTATTACTCACACTCAGTGGGGTAAATTGGTAAGCACTCATTGCGTTTTGGAGCTAAGTAAATGAACAATAGAGTTTTGCCTACGAGGATTCATGTTCCTTTCACTCTTGGATATATGAACATATAATATTTTGTGTGTGTAGCATTATGAAGATTCATGCACCTTCCACTCTTGGACATGTTCCAAAAGTTTGAGATGGCAACAAAGAGAGTATAATGACAGCTCTCCCACCAGAGAATCGATTAATAATTGAAAGCGAAATAATTCTAGAGATAAGAAGTACACCTATCAAGCCTTGGTATAATAGCCTGACTTAGGCGATGGCCCAATTGGTCTTCAAGGTATGTGTTTAGTTGCTCAAGACACTAAACCAATTGATGGTTGTCTTATAGAGGTGACTCAACAAGCATGTTCTCCTTTGTGTAACCTAGGAGGTTTTCCATGAGGCCTTAATGGCCAAAACTTTTGTGCTTAATCAACAAGTACTTGGAGGTGAAGAATATGAAAAGAAAAACACACTTGCTTTGAAAGAAGTGGAAAAGGTGTGTATGGCAATATTAGCTTTCGATTATGTATGTGAATAACTATAAGAGGTTGGATAAGATTCTACATAATTGGCTTTAGAGATTCATCAATAGGGCATACAAAACCACTACTATTTCTAATCCGAACAATGGCCTTGGTTTCTTTTGAGTCTTGTTTAACATTGATTGGATTAATAACAAGGCAATGAATGACTTGCAATGGATCACGGGTTCAACAATTAGTCCTATAAGGTATATATCTTATACTTTCACATTATTTCTTATTATTGCTTTCACCTTTGTTTATTGTGGTGTATGTAAGAAAAACTTTAAGTTCCACATAGGAAAAAGAAGATCTTGAAAATCTTAGCAAGGCCTAAACACTACAACAGAATGAGGGTCTAGCAGTGAAAATAACAGCGTTTTTATAACCAGGGTAGCTAGGTGTTGAGCAGTGACTTCTATTTTTGCTACTGAGCAGCGAACACTCTACACAACAAAAAAAGAGATGGGCCAGACTCGGGAGTCTACATAGGAGTCCCTAGTCCTAACCCAGCTCTTAAAAAAATAAAATAAAAAAGAGTCACAGTTTTAGATTTATAACACAAACACAAATATAAGACACACATACACTGTGGAGAATGCAATTGAGCCCAAAAAGCTATTATATTTTAGAAATTGTTGGGTCTTTGGCCATGTATACATAAAGTTTTTACAATGAAGAGGTATGAAGAGGTGTCTAACTGGAATCCTCATCGGATTCCGAGTGATCTTCATCATCTGATTCCTCGTCCTCTTCACTTGCTTCACGTTGATAATCTAGATCCTCCTCCTCTTCTTCCCCTTCATCCTACAGACATGCCATCAAGCGTAAGGTAAGCAAGAGAATTAAAATACAATTAGACATAGAAAAGAGAATGGTTTAGGCTCACTACCACATCTTCTTGAGTCCCCAAAATGGGCTCATCCAAGTGTACACCTCACGTATGCATCCATGCCCATAATTGCGGATGGGGAGCGCTATACCCATAGTCATAATCCTCCTTTGATGGGTCACACCCAACAACCTCCCTCTACAAAAAACAATTAAGAAAATATATCAAGAAAACAATATAGTACAAAATGCCCAACAACCTCTCCCTTATCCATATGGCCTATGCATAGTATATGCATACCCTATGCATAAGGCTGTATGCATACTATTAAAACCCTAAGATCTCTCTAGATAATTGTTATGCATGAATATGCATAAAGCAGGCATAAACTCATCCACCCGACTACCCCCGAGCCCAAGGATGAAATATAATGAAATACATCATACCTCTACCTTGATGTCGTGATGAGCTATGGTAGATCAAATACTAGAATCAACATCATTAACAAAGTGATTAGATGATAAAGATGTGATTAGTGAGGAATTAACAAAGTGATTAGATAATAATTAATATGTGATTAGTGAGGAATTAACAAAGTGATTAGATGATAATTAAGATGTGATTAGTGATGAATTAACAAAGTGATTAGATGATAATTAAGATGTGATTAGTGAGAAATTAAGATGTGATTAGATGAGGAATTAACAAAGTGATTAGATGATAATTAAGATGTGATTAGTGAGTAATTAACAAATAGCTTAATGTAGGCATGGATAATAAAAAACCAGCAAATTCTCTTTAGGCCAATGCCTCAATTTATAGAGTTGCATCTAATCCCACTTGATTCACTCCACCTCTTTTCCTTGATTCTCTCCACCTCTCCCAGAATATCTCCACACCTCCCAAAATATCTCCACACTTCCTAAATCTTCTCATGCTACCCTTTATTCTCTCCCAGTAGATTCTTCTCACCTTTTCACAAGTTCTCTCACATTTACACATTCTCTTTTACAGCCTCTAACCAAGGGCTTGTTCTCGCACACACCCTATTCACTTGTATATTTCAACACCTCCCCTCAAGTGAATACTCCTAGAACACCTGGACCCTATACCAAGTTTCCCTCTTACTTGATAGTCCGCGACCAGTGCCTAGCACACCTCCCCTCAAGTGAACTTAGCACACCTAGACCCTATACCAAGTTTCTCTCTTACTTGATAGTCCGCCGCCGCGACCAGTGCCTCAAGTCCCTAATCTCATAGTCCTTGACACTCTCTCTCTCTATGTGTACAAGGCTTACTACAAGTGCCCACGACCTTGACTAAAGTGCTCACACATACATCTATCTACCACGTGGCCTACATCATCGGTGGCTCAGAGGTGGTTTTACTTTGTTGGGGCAGGTTACATTGGGTTGTGGGGTCTCTCTCTCTCTCTCTCTCTCTCTCTCTCTCTCAGAGATTTTCACATGGCTCCTCACTCTTTGGAGCCTCACATCTTCTCTTGTCTTCAGTCTTCTTGTCGTGGCAGCTTCTCTGCACGTGTCCATGTCTTTCTCTTCTTTCAGTCTTCTTGTGGCAGCTTCTCTTCACGCGTCCATGTCTTCCGTCAATGCTTCCTTTAGATCTTCTTCTTGGTGTGGATCCTCTTCTTGGAAAGAGATGTTCTTCTTCTGGGGCCATGAGCTTGTCCGTCAGGTCTTCTTGCTCCATGTGAGCAACATGTTTAAATGTTTTGCTGACAGTTCTTTTGGGCTTTTGATGTTTATCTTGTGTCATTATGTAATGCAAACCCAAATCTATGCGGGAGGTCTTACCTCTTGCCTTATTCTGGACAAGGGCAGTATCTGATCCCATTTTTACACTGATGTAATGTGCCCAATACATGCCCAATACATAATGCATATAGCATTCATTCTCATGCACATTCCCAAATGAAACTCTGGCTGTGAATAATCTTGAATTTGAGTGTAATTTGCAATCATTAACCAAGGGTTAAATGCAAAATGATAATTATCACAAATTTATCAGCATAATTTTTCCAGAAATTACATTAAATCAAGGGTAACCAATCTGTACGGAATGGTTGGAGTATCAAACCAACTCCGAATTGCAATCTGATTAATCATTGATTAGCAAATTAATCCTCTATTTTGTGTGCAAAAAACAGAGTATGCGGGGAGCCCAGATCTGAGGCCTTAGAGTTCAAATGAGCTCAAATCCTTTCAAGGCCATCAATAGCAATTAGTCTAGTAGAGGATTAAGCTAAGAAACACAAGATTTGACCAAACATTGAATGCCTAATCTCTGTTTTACCAAAGTCACCTGCAGATTTGATGAAGAGCTTGGATCTCACTGTAGACTTGATCAAATCAATTTCTGACTTCACCAACTTGTAGAGCATGCTTGAAAACCCCTGGATCTATAAGGAATTAGACCAATTTGTTTTCATGAAGTAGAAATCACTGATTTTCTCCAAAAAAAAGCGCCTGCAAATCGTGCTGCCTGCCGACATTCTGTGTTGAATTGGTTCAAATGCTTTGGGCTGTGTTGTGTAGGGCCTTGAGTCTAGAATGAGTACCTAAAAGGGCTTGGGCAATGGTTGAGCCTACAAGGAGAGGAGCTCCTCCACTGGCTGGGGGTACAGAAAGCTTCTTGAAAATAACTAAAAAATTGATTATTTTCTAATTATCTCCTAATCCTAATTAACTAGATAATGGGCTCATAAACTTGATGGATTCTAGGCTTGGCTCTGATACCATGTTAAAATTACAGCAATGTGATGAGCTATGGTGGATCAAATACTAGAATCAACATCATTAAAAAAGTGATTAGATGATAATTAAGAGTGAGTAATTAAAAAATAGCTTAAGGTAGGCATGGATAATAAAAAAACAGCAAATTATCATTAGGCCAATGCCTCAATTTATAGAGTTTACATCCAAGCATCTAATCCCACCGATTTCTCCTTGATTCACTCCACCTCTCCCAGAATATCTCCACACCTCCTAGAATATCTCTACACTTCCTAAATCTTCTCATGCTACCCTTTATTCTCTCCCAATAGATTCTTCTCACCTTTTCACAGGTTCTCTCACATTTACACATTCTCTTTTACAGCCTCTAACCAAGGGCTTATTCCCGCACACACCCTATTCACTTGTATATTTCAACATCTTGCAATGAAAAGAAGAAGAAGTGCACTGAACAATATCAACTGCCTCCCAAGTCGAATCCTCTATTTCCCTATCCTTCCACCTAATTTTAACCCCAGGGATTAGTCAACTATAAAGTTTCCTTTACCCGAATTCAATTATCTTATTAGGTTCATGTGGAAAATCGGATAATTCTTCGACTTCAACGAGTTCTTGAGGAGTAACTGTGCTATCCTCACCTCCCAGTTTTCCTTTCAATCTATCGATATATGAAAGACTGGATGAACTCTAACAATTGGAGGTAATTTAAGTTCATACGCAACCGTGCCAATCCGATGGATAAATCGAAATGGACCACAATATCTAGGAGATAAATTTGAGCATTTTCCTTTTGACAAAGTCTGAAAATCTTTAGGAACTCTGAAGTAAACCAACACTCCTGGTTCAAAAGACCAAATTGAGCGTCCTCTATAAGTATAAAACCGTGCTATATCCTGAGCACTCCTGATAGAATCCCGAGCTTCGGTCAACATTTCCTGCATATCACGCAAGAAATCCCTCGATGCATCAAGCTTGATGTCCTTAAGACCGACATCAATAGGTGCCCTGGGTTGATACCCATACATAAGCATGAACGGACTAAAACCAATAGCCATATGTTTAAAATTGTTATAGGCAAATTCCATCATTGGAAGATATTTTTCCCAATTTGATGCTTTTCCAGAGACATATGCACGAAGCATATCCTCTACAATCTGGTTCATACGCTCTATTTGCCCATCAGACTGCGGACGATCATAAGAATTCTTAGTCAAAGTAATTTCCTTGTTGTTGTAAACCATTCGGAATAAAGTAGGAAAACATGGCATTATGACAGTAGGAATCAAGGATTCATCAGCGCCTCGACGTACCCACATCTACACGTGGAATAATCGACGTCCCAAGTTACCCATATCAACATAGAGAGTCATCAGCATCTCGATGAGTCACATATGTCCATCTATAAACCATCAGGTTGACTGTGTAAATCACCTAAAGTACGGAACTAGAGAAAGAAATGCCAACAAAGAAAAAATCCAAATTTCCTTAATCCAAACACAACAAGATAAACTCGTTGAACTCTAAAGAAAGAGATTTCAACAAGTGAAAATGCCGACGAGATTACACTCATGAATACATGTAGGCTATAGATAAAAGAAGTTTATCTAGAGAATGCCCACGCTATAACTTCTAGTGAATTTAGAAAATGAGATTGTCTTTGAATGTTGAGGTCAACATGCTAAGTGATGTAAGCAAAGCAAAAATCTTGAGCCCAAATTATCCCATAAGATAATATATGTGAGATCGCTAGCGTCTCATACCACCATGATACCAATTTTTAGGATTTTTAAAAATAATATTTAGAAATTTCCTAATTTTTCCTTAGAATCCCATCATTCACGAAATTTTCAATTCCACCCAACAATTCTCAAATCCAATGAGAATTTATAATTTAAATGGATTTTTTAAATTTTTGGGTCAAAAAATATATTTTAAAGGAATTTGAATGGTCGTGGGCACCCGAATGGACACACCACATGCCAAACACCAACCCCACATTTTTTCAAAATTTAAAATAACCTTTGTCTAATTTTCCACTAATTTTTAAGAATTTTTAAAAAATTTTAATTTGCCTCGAATGCATTTAGAATACGAACAATCAAAAAATTTTGAAATTCCAATGGTTTTCTCGGAATACGGAAAGCCAACAGTTTCAAGAAAATAAAAAGACAAAAAAAAAATCAGAATGTGAAAGGTCAAAAGTTTGCAGAATACAGAAGGTCAAAAGTTTTTTCGAAATTCGGAAAGCCAAAAGGTTTCCTGGAAGATAAAAAGCCAAAAGGTTTTAAGAGGAAAAAAAATTCAAAAATTTCCAGAGAGTTTTTTTTCAAATCCCATATTTTTTCATAATTTTCAGGTTTTTTAAAGCTTTTTTGAAAAAATTCCAAAAGCTCTTTTTTTGTAATAAAAAACTCATTTTTAAAAAAAATAAAAAAAACAAACATTAATAAGCTTTAGTTAAAATCTTATTAAAAAAAATAGAGGGTGACGTTTTTTTTACCAGCGGTCGGCGGGCTGCTGCGCAGCCCCGCCCGTCCCCCCCCGCCCGCCTGTGCGTAGAATTGAGAGAGAGGGAGAGATTATCTCTCCTCTCCATCTTCTCCACTCCCTTCTCTCTCCACCCTCTCCTTCTCTATTAGAGAGGAGGTTGATTATGTTTTAATTAGTCTTGTTTAATTAAAGTAATCCTAATCATAATTAAATATTAATTATGATTAATATTTAATTAAAAAATCCCTTTTAAGAGAAATTCACACGTCGGGAGGAAAATAGACGAGAAAAATCAGATTTAAGAGGCGGAGAGGGTCCCACGCACATGGGAGAGCATTTCTTGCATCAACATGCTACCCCCTACTATATTTCAGTGGAAAATTGGCAGAAATTTGATCGCATACTCGTGGAAAAACTCGTAAAAATGTATAAAAAAATATTTTAAACCATAAAAATTTTTAAAAATTTTCTAAAAAATTAGGAAAAATTTTCTAAAAATTCTAAAAATTTAGGAAATCCATTCTACCAAAATATCCACAGTAAAATATGTGGTATTTTCATAAGAAATTCCATTATTGCTTATTTTAAACCATAATAGTTAGAAAAAAATAGCATTAAACTCACGAAATTTTCCCGCAACGTCGATTCATCCATTGAATAGTAGTAACACGCATTCCAATTGCCATATCGATGATCCACGTGCAAATCATCAACACAAATCAATAAAATAATATTTTTATTTGTAAATACTAAAATTTACTTTTAAAAAAATATTAAAAATTAATAAGAAAGAAAAATAACAACAATTAACTAGAGATTGCTCTGATACCACTGTTAAAACCCTAAGATCTCTCTAGATAATTGTTATGCATAAACATGCATAAATCAAGCATAAACTCATCCCCGAGCCCAAAGAATGCACACATGAAATATAATGAAATACATCATACCTCTAGATCTTGATGCCCCATACCATCAAGAGGTATAACTCCAATCTAGTAGCATGTATCTATAGTGTGAAATGGTAGGTAAGTAGATATGAACCTCTACAAGAGAGCATAACATAGCCTTGGCCTCACAAGCCCCAAGCCTCCAAGCCTCCCTTGAGTGTGCCCCATGCCCCTATTATATAGGAGGGCCCTCAAGTGACTCTTGACTCTCCATTTCCCATGTGTGACCCTTGGATGCCTGACCCTAACCTTAACCCTTAAGGTTAGTCCTAACCCATGCTCCACTAGAGCTTGTTCCCATGCTCCCATGCTCACACAAGCCTAATGTGGGTTAACCTCCTAGTATATGCACACATAATGTGCATGTTAACATATGCTATGCATAAGGTCTATAGGCTCTTGACCTAAACCTAATCCCCGGCACCCAAGGGTGCAGAAACATAAAGAGAAGAAGCATAAACGTAGAGGGCTTACCTCTACGAGCCGAATCCGTATGAACCGCCGTGTGGCCTATGCCCTTTTGGTGGTTGTTCGCTCTTGAATAGATCTACAAAAGATTATCATAATAAATCAAAACATTAGTTCATTAATTCATTAGTTCATAAGTCCTATGCATAAGGCCTATGCATCAGCCCTATGCTTACGGCCCATGCATACGGCAGTAGCCCTATGCATAGCCCTATTGCATAAGAGGGCTATGCGTAGGGTCTATTGCATAAGAGGGCTATGCATAAGCCCTATGCATAAGGGTATGCATAAGGCCTATGCATACGGCCTATACATAAGGCCTATGCCATAAGGCTATGCTTAAGTCCTACGCATAAGGAAATACGTAGGACTTAAGTCCTACGCATAAGGCCTATGCATAAGGCAATGCTTAAGTCCTATGCATAAGGAAATGCATAAGAGGGCTATGCATAGGGCTTATGCATAACCTAGCCCTATTTCATAAGAGGGCTATGCATAGGGATTATGCATACCCTATGCATAAGGCTATGCATAAGCCCTATGCATAAGGCTATGCATAATGCCTATGCATAAGCCCTATTTTCGAAGGCCTATGCATAACCCTATTGCATAAGAGGGCTATGCATAAAGCCTATTGCCTATTGACCTAACCCTGACCCCCGACACCCAAGGGTATAAAAACACAAAGACAAGAAGCATAAATGAAGAAAGAGGGCTTACCGTATTAGAGGCTATGCCCAAAACCTTGCTCACTTGAATAATCCTACAAAAAAGAAACATAATAAATAAAAACGTTAGTCCTAAAATTAACACATTAGTAAGCAAGAAGAACAGAAGAAAAAAGAAGTGAGTATCCTAAACCCTACTCTTAATGCATAAGTGAATGGAAAAACTAGTTTATGTTAAGCCTAAACCATAGCATAATGTATAGAATGCTTAATAGAAAGCTAGGGAAAACTATGTCCAAGCTTTCCATGAAAGCTTGGAAGAAGACATGAAACCATGAAACCACGAAGAAAGCAAGAAAGTGTTTACCTTGAGAGGAAGACTTGATTGATGAAAAATACTTGAGAGATGAGTTGTGGTGGGACAAATACTCGGGCTGCTGTAGGCGTAGGCTGTGCATGTGTAGGATAGGCGAAGTAGGTAGGTATTGACTCCCATCAGCGCGATGATTCAGGTGGGAGTCACAGTTCGAAGGTTGTTGCTGAGCAGCGAAAATTTGCTACTGAGTAGCGAATTTTTGCTATTGAGCAGAGTATTTTCTGAGGAGAGTATTTTCGCTGTTGTGCACTGAAAAAATGGTGCTGTGGTTTCACTGTTTAGTAGTGAAATCTTGGGTAATTTTTTGTTTGCAGTACTAGATGTTGTTGTGTGTTTTGTATGAATCCTAAATCAATTTTTTGTTTGCAGTACTAGATGTTGTTTAGTAGTGAAATCTTGGGTAATTTTTTGTTTGCAGTACTAGATGTTGTTGTGTGTTTTGTATGAATCCTAAATCAATTTTGGCCCAGTTAAAGATGTTTAACAGCGATCATCAAGGGCTGGAAGTTGGATCCAAGGCATGATTGAGAGAAAAAATTTGATGTGTGTGATCGATGCAAGGACTAATATATATGACAACGTCATAAAACAATTGAGCATGTCTAGACATATGGTCTTCATGAGGTAATGGCACGGCCAAGTGCAGATGATGACATGGAGAAGAACCATAGGAGAGTTCTAGATAACATGCCATACCATTCGGTGACATCAGGTAGAGTGCGAAAGGTGGAAAGGCTTTATATGGAAAGCATGGCTACTAAGACTCATCTTCCCCAACCAATCAATGAGGTGCCTCCACCATTGCCACATGAGGAGGAAGAGAATCTCATCATGGATGACATGGTGAATGACTTATTTAGACGGGAGGTCATAGATGATAGTGAGTAAGCTCCAATGTTACAAGAGGAGGAAACCTTGCATCATAGAGAGACAAGCACCCCTTTTGTATGAGGGATGTTCGTACTCCACACTACGAGCAAACTTGGATCTATTGAACTTGCAAACAGCTTATGGATGGAGTGATGCAAGTGTCACAAGTCTTCTTTGGTAAGACCGCCTCATTCTATTGAAAATATTTCATGTTCTATATACTCTCCTTGCTAATATTTTCACATATGATTTCTTACCGTATGTTGTATGCTTCTCAAGAAGATTCTTCCCCCTTAAAATATACTACCAAACTCACGAGATGGGTGTCTTAAAATTCTCTCTATGCTAGGTATGGATTACACAAAAATACATGCATGTTCCAATGATTGCATGCTATTTAGAGGGGTTAATAAAGATGCAACACAATGTTTACAATGTGGGGAGGGACGCTCTAGGGATGATTTGCAAGGAGATAAAGTTTCCTGAAAGGTTTTGAGACACTTCCCTATCATTCCTCGTATCCAACACATGTTTAAATGTAAGGGGATTGCAGAACTCATGACGTGGCATGCTACTCATCATGAGGATCGTAGCTGATTCACTGGCATGGCAACATGTAGAGCATTTAAAGATGAGCCTTGTTACGTATGTCTTGGCTTGGGCATGGATGGTGTTAACCCATTTAGCTTCAAGTCCACATCATGGTCTACTTGTTCTATTATATTGGGTGAATTACAACCTCCCTCCATGGGCGGCAATCAAGAAAGGTCATATCATGCTTGCACTCCTTGTACTAGGCAAGTATAAGGTGGCAAACATGAATGTGTACCTCGAGCCTTTTGATTGATGAGCTTGAGACACTATGACGAGGTATCCAAGTACATGATGTTTCAAGGCCAATAAATAGGCATGAGGTGGAAGTGAAAGGAGTTTTGCTTTGGATGATGCATGACTATCTCGGGTTCTCGAAGTGCTCAAGTACCTACTTGAACCTTATATGCATAAGAGTTTAGCCTTTAAACTTTAAGTTTATATCTCTATCTCAATCATCTCAATTTTAAAATAGGTTTGGCAACCTCCGGACATCATGCACATCCGATTTGCGGACCATCACTTGTTTTGGAAAGACCCTCTACACTTAAGAAGGTGGTGTATGACAAACATCATCGATTTCTCCCTCCTTCACATCCGAAGTATGTGCCACATGATGTCTCACCACTTGTGATGAGAGGTAGAGATTGGTTTGGGGCATGGAGAAGCACTCCCAATCCACCACCAAATGGGATATCTAGACACTCAATCTACTTTCAACTTCCATATTGGTGTGACATGAAGGTCAATCATCTCTTAGATCCCATGCATATCTTCAAGAGTGTGGCAACAAATATTTGGGACCATTTAATTGGTAAAAGAGATACAAAGGGTGCAAGGGATGACTTACAAAACATTGGACGCCTTCAAAGTGCATGGCCAATTGAAAGTGAGAGTGGAAAAATATTCCTACCAAAGGCACCATGGGTATTAACCAAGAGGGAGCACAATAAGGTGAAAAGTACGATCGCCTCTTTTCATACACCAACGGGAGTAATGCATTCATTGAAGGGTTCCTTCACAAAGACCAAAAAGAAAGGAGAGGAACAACTATATGGCCTCAAGACACATGATTGTCACAAGATATTACAGGTATAAATATTCGCTTATTCATATTCTTTTTGTGGTACATAATTTGTAAGCTCATATACTAACTTTCATTTTTTTTCTATGCATAGTTTATTCTTCCAATTGCTATAGTTGGTTGTGGAGACAAGAAGGTGAGAGAGGCTATTTACAAAATGGGAAGCTTGGTGAGGTATGAATCTTCTCTTCAATTCACTAAGTTATATTGCTTATTTGGAATTCTCATACGCTCACAAGTTATGTATTGTTAAATAATACACATAATTGCTATGTATGTAGGTACATATCCTTAAAGGAGATAGATCCTACATCCATTGAGATGGCTCATCTCAATGCTATTAAGGTAGTGTGTATGATCGATGAGAACTTCCCTAGAATAATTCTCATGAGCCAATTACATCTTGTAGTGCATTTGGTTGATGAAGTGGCATTGTGTGGTGTTGTTTTGTTCAATGGATGTTTTTTCTTGAAGGTTCGTGAAAACCTTGAAGGACTTTGTGAGACAAAGAGCAAGGCCAGAAGCAAACATGGCAAAGGGATGGTTGATGCAAGAGTCTCTTGTCTATATCTCAAAACATCTATCTTGCATAGATCCTTCCATGCCACAATTGTGGAGCAATGAGGAGGATGACCGACTAATCACTTATGTGCCTCAGGGAAAAGGAAGGCAACGAAGGATGGATGAAGCATTATGCCACAAGGTGAATACATTCTGCATTCTAAATAGTCCCATCATGAAGAAGTGGATTCATAGATACAAGGATGCAATCAATAGACGAAAGGATGAGAGAAGAGCTTTCAGAAGAGCAAATAGACGCTTGTCATTCCCGCCCAGCTTGGAACCTCTACCAAATGTGACCAATATAGAATGGCTTCGTATGGCAATATTGATGGCATCACAAAATGGAGAGATGATCACAAAAGGAGAGCATGAGTATGCAAGAGGATGTGACCCTCAAGTAAGTACATTATTCATCTCTATCTCACGTATATACCTTGTTTAATGCACTATATGAAATGTCATGCTTTTGTTTAATGTTAGTACAAACTATATGATGCAATATGGTCAGAGGGAACACACTTTTGCACAGAGCGTGTGGATTCTAAAAGAAACACATTTGATTGTGGTGGTGTGATGGTAACTTTTGAGCAAGAAAATCGAGCTAGTAGACATGATACCAATGCCATAGAGGACAATCTTGAGTATTGTGGAACTATTGAGGATATTCTTGAGGTTGGATTTATATAATTTAGCCTATTCATCTTTGATGTCAAATGGTTCAAGGTGATATATAGAGGTGCTCAAGTAACCGTGAAGAAACATCCAAAATGGGTTCTTTCAAATTGATTCCACCAAGTTTTTGAATGATGAGAAAGATACTTTTCGTACTATCTCAACACTGTCAATAGGTTAGTAACCCAACCAATCCCAAATTAAATCTTGATGTAGTATAATAAAAGTGTAACCCCATTTGCTTTGTGATATTAGGTTGTGTTTTACACCGATTGAATTGATCCAAAGTGGTGGTATGTTATACAAGTTTCCCCTCGTTCAAAACATATCTTTCAAGATCAAGATGTGGAGGCCGAATGTCTAGATGAGGTGCAAGTACTACCTCAAATCGGCTCATTGAAGAAGACGATGAAGAAAACATTTTGGATGGGGTCGATGAAGAGCATGAGGAACATCAATCGGAAGAAGATGATGAGTCACCTATCAATCATGACAATGCTTCATTGGATCATGATCGTGATATTGATATTGATATAGAACCCCATATTTTCATTGAGCTTCCATTAGATATAGACATTTATGAAGCAACACATATGGATTTTACAAGATGGAATAGATTCATGATCTTGACATTGTTTTTCTTCTCAAAAGTTTTCAACTATTTTTTTATTTTTTCTTGAAACATGGCTCCAAGGGTTTTAATGTATGTTTTTTAAAAACTATATATCCTTTTCTGTGTGTATGTGACATGTATGTTTAGAATTCAACATCCAACAACTCTCTAGAATTTCATGCAGTGAAAATAGTAGTGTGATTTCGCTGCTATTTGCGCTGTTCAGCAGAGCAAAATCACAATATAGCAGCAAAAGTTTGCTGCTAAAGATGCTTCTCAGCAAGGAAATCTTGCTGTGGGGTAGCAAAATTTCACTATTAATAGTGCTGCTCAATATGGGCGAGCGAAATTTTGCTACTACAGAGCAACGAATGGAATCCCCGACATCCCAAAAAAAGCGCTGTTGAAACACTGTTGTGCCACCGACGTGTTGTAGTGAAAGAAGTGTGAGATAGTTGGGGAATGCCAATAGATAATATGCCTTTCCACCCTCACATGAAGAAGGAGACATATTGGTACCATGCTTATATGAGGGCTTCAACCATTTCCAGAGGGTCCTAAGGCATATTTCAAGGACATGAGGACACATCATTTCCAAAAATCCTTTACATACTTAAAAGCTACAATTTGAAGAGTGGTGAGCCTATGGACAAACAACCAGAAATTGAAAAAACCACTCAGTTTGGTATACAAGTAAAGATTAAGTGTAAGATACATGCATTATGTCACTTTTACTCTTAAAATTGGTTTATGAGATGATTGTGTGTCTTGTGGGGTTTTAAAGGTGGCCCTCACATCTCATTGAGAGTGGCCAGTTCATATACAACACCCAAATGTGAATGTTATGGGAGAGTCCATCTTGCATGTATCTGGATACATGGAAGGATGAGGCCAGCACCCAATGTGGATAGAGATATAGAATAAAAAATGAAATTGGGCTAAGACTTGTTTGGACCTGGAGTTGGCAAGTTGCATGCTGGTGATGGATCACAAGGTGGTGGTGGTGGTGGACATGCAAGCATGGAATCAAAGATGATAATGAAGGTAGCTAGCTAACTCTAGTGTTCAATCATGATTGTGTTTTTATAAGATAATTTTGAGATGGCTTGTAGCTAAGTCAAATTAATGTTTGTATTATGCTTCAACATTGGAGAGAAAGTTGAAAATGTTAACGGTAGGATTTGTTTTATGGTCTTCTCTAGGTTCATAGCTAGCTTGTTCTAAAATTGTCATCATGTTGCACTATGGTAAGAGACCTTGGAGCACCATTTACTTTTGTATGCCCTATTCATGGATGCATCATTCTGATGGCATACTTGATTGAACAACTAAAAAAGTATGTCAATCCGAGTATCGATCAAAATTATTTATCAATATTTACATCCTCTTTGTTCTCCCTTGTTTATAAAGCATTACTTAGATTATGAACTTATGTTTTGCTAGCATGATGGATCAATGACGAAGCTAGTACGGTTTTGGCATGCACATGCCATGGAGAGACCAACCTTGAAGGGATCACCAAGCAAGTGTATAGCAAAGTTTGCTTGGGTCGATCTCCCAACATCATTGATACCCAAATAGCTTCACAATGAGGGTGGCATTGCTTCATGGAATATTCATAGTAGTGATCTTGTGGAGTCAATTTTTTCGATTAGTAGATTTGTTTTGGTGTGACCAAGGGTGGTTTGTGGTCACCCCCATTATGGAGCATATGCCTATGGTCATGGAGTGTGCCAAGGTGGTTAGCCTATGGTCATGGAGTGTGCCAAGGTGATTAGCTTTCAATTGGGCTATTACTTGTCACTTGGCTTGTGGCTTGAATGTTATCGCGAGGACTTTCCTCAAAATGTAAGTTGAAGATAATGCTTGCGCGATAACACTATATAAGAGACTAATCTTATATGTTAGTAAGCACATAGTTTAGTAAGCATACAAGAGACTAATCTTATATAAGAGACTAATCTTAACTACTCATAACATAGAACTTTGACAAGGAGTCTTGAAGAAGGACAAGCTACATCTGTGTCGTCCTGAGCTCATGAGGAATGACAGTTGCTTGCTATTGGTCTTTGTCTCTTTCATTTTTTGCTACATTAGTATTATTTTGTTTTAACCCTAATGAGTCACTTGGTTCCATCACATCTTCTTGCACTTGAAGTTGTAGGGACTATTGATGATTCCACTTGTGAAGTGGTAGGGAGGAGGACTATCTATATTAGCCTTGGAAGTCGACATAATTCTTTCAATCCTCGCCAACTCAGTGCTACTTCAACACATTGCAGTTCAATAAGAGTCTATATAACTCACTTCTTGTACTTCATGTATATCTGCTTCATAAAAGCATTAAAAGCACTCATGGGAAGAAGCATACAGGAATAGGTCCTACTCAACAACATTTGACAACAATCCTGCCACACAAAGGGACTTCATTTGTTCAAATGATGAATGTCACTTCAATGAATCGGATGAGGAACTGAGAATCAACCATCTCGTTTCTAATGATTATGTCTATGTTCCTCTGGATCCTTCCCTCTCTTCTCTCCCATTATTAACATCTCTTAGTATCCCCACTAACACTAATCACATGTAACCTTGCTTATGATTGCCGAAAACAAAGTGAGCAAAAAACACCCAAAAAAAACATGCTCACATAAATATAAAGGAACAAAGACCATTGAACGATAAAGCTTGTCCATTCTCCCCACACAAAGGTCTTCAAACGTGATCACAAGGACGTGATCAGCATCAAGAAGGGGGGAATGTTAACCCATTCCTATTGTTAACAAGAACTACCACCATTATCTTACTTCAAGGAGTCAAGGTAGATACACCAAAGGGTCATACATTCAAGATATGTCCAAATCTACAATTTGGTCGGGCGCCCATAATGGTGTGATGGAGCATTTATGGCAATTCCCGCTTCAAGAGCATGTGGTAGCATATAGAATGAAGTCCCAAGTGATGTACTTCATGGATATATTATGAGAGTAGTCATTGTAATAGTATTAGGTCTCTTATGAGCCTAAAGTGCCGAACCGGCCACAGTTTAAGTGAGTGTGAACACTTATGGGTATATAAGAATTTCTCTCACAATATAATATACTCTCCCATTGTGCAATTGACTCTTGCTCTTGCTAATATCTCTCTCTAATGCATGCTAGTGAGTGTGTGTGAGTGATGTGAGGTGAGAGGAGGGATGAGTACCCATAGTGCAATGCGGTGGTGTGACAATGCTCGCGAGAGGTGCGGTGGAATTGCTTCTCAAGGAGTTGTAGAGCTTGGAGACCTCAAGGATTACAATCTCAGCCATTGGAAAGATCCTCACGACAGTTGCGGTTCACCAGGTAATCTCTTGTTGGATGTGTTTTAAGGGGGGTTAGGGTGAGCCATAACACAAACCTTGTGCCAAATCCTAGCATAATTCCTTACAAAGGCACATGCTCTTATTGTGGATTCAACCATGCTTATAAGTATGGTCCTAGTAGAGCGAGGATTGCCCTTGTAGAGAGGCATTCGATAAACCTTAACTTTTGAAGCATACAAGGAGGACTTATTTATATAGTCTCCCTTAATGTTGTTAGAAGGATAAAACGCCAAGACAAGGGTAGAATTCAAAGGAACATCTAAGACTGCCAATAAAAAGAAGGCCTAGGCTTCCACTTCAAAGCAAGCAGCAAAAGAGCCAGAGGCACAAGCTGTTAGCACTGCTAGTAAAATGCACAACTATGGAAGAGAAAATGAGAAAGAGAGAGAGAGAAACACTTGATTTCATAAACCCACACACACACACACACACACACATGCTTACATAAGAGAGAGACAACTTGCTTTACCTTGTGATTGTACTTATAAATAGTGTTACATGAGGGTGCTTTATATAGGCACTGGAACTAGCCTCAAAGTGAGTGCACGAAAGTGTATTCACGCAAACCTTACACTTAATCAAGAGAATTTTCACATGCCCATAAGAATAACACTATATGTATGCATTTTGATGTCCCCTCAAGGAGGCTCACAAGAATAACACTATATGTATGCATTTTGATGTCCCCTCAAGGAGGCTCACAAGTGGAGATGCAACATAAATCCTACATTCAACACTCCCTGTTAACTCTAGAACCAATGATGTCATAGTAGAAGTGAAAAAACTTTCCCCTTTGCTCTGGATTTCATGCCTCATTGTACTACATCTCTCTGATGAGCTATCCGCATTTGACCTACTACCTTAGATCATAATAAAAAACTTCGGTCCTCTAAAGAAGAAAATGACTGGTCCTTTGGGAGCGACCTATGACCAATCTAGATGTTGTCGCCCTAGATCTCCTCAGCACCAACGTGCACTCTAACATTCTTAATGAAGACCACCCCATCCAGACAATAGGGGAAAATCAATCTCCCTCTTCCTTCCACATCTCCCTCTACATCCAAATAGATGTAAAAGGCTAGCTCAAGACTAGAAGGACCACTCAACATCAACAGATGCCATTGCATCCACCAAATTCAATGTTAGCTTTAATGAAAGGAAATCTATAAACACTCACTCACTTAATGTCCCATAGATGAAAGAGAACACATGGGAGAGAGAGAGTGTAGAAGGCTAGTTCACGAGGAGTAAGAGCTCAAGGTACAATGAAGTACAAAATTAACAATAACCCTAAAGTGAGGATGAGGTTGCTTATATAGAGTGTAGAAGGCTAGTTCACTAGGAGTAAGAGCTCAAGGTACAATGAAGTACAAAATTAATAGTAACCCTAAAGTGAGGATGAGGTTGCTTATATACTACCTATTAACCCTAAGGTGCCCATTCACACCAAATGGCCATGCCAAAAAACCCAGTAGGATAAAAGTTCCTGTAGTGTAAGTGTATGACCTCATAGTATAGTACTACCAAATATCTAACAAACCCCCTTATAGTATGAATGTGAGATTACAGAGATTCCAGATCAATCTCTAAAAGGGAAGAGGTACAAAGTTTTGTGGAAGGCCTCAAACTTTTCACGTGATAAGATCTATCATAGTATCATGTAAACTCTAATAGATCAAATTGATCTCTTCTACATGGAGCCTCTCTCTGACATAGTGGTAATACACTTCAATGTGCTTGGTCTTACCATTGCACTCTAGCTCTTAGAGGAGAATAAGAGTGGATTCTAAAAGGATACAAAGATTCTCCATCCACCTTCTCAACCATACACATTCAATTGTCATAGTGAATGATGCTCTATATTTACCTTCACAAGACGATGTTGCCATAGATGGTTGTTTCCTACTTAGCCAAGATATGTATGAGTTGCTAAGAAAGAAAAAAATTCAAAATGTGGACTTTCATGTATCATAATTTCCTACCCAATTAGAATCACTAAAGGTCTGTACTTCTAAATCACCTTCCTTGGCACATAAAAATTTAAGGTCTTAAGTGCCTTGAAAGTATCTGAAGATACGTTTAACTACCTACTAATGCTTAGTTCCTGGGAAATGCATGAACTTTGAAAGTTATGACACACCATACTGGATTTCTAGCCGAGTTGTATAAATAGATTAGGATCCAACAGTTTGATCATAAGTGGTTATGACACACCATACTGGATTTCTAGCCGAGTTGTATAAATAGATTAGGATCCAACAGTTTGATCATAAGTGGTTATGACACACCATACTGGATTTCTAGCCGAGTTGTATAAATAGATTAGGATCCAACAATTTGATCATAAGTGGTTATGACACACCATACTGGATTTCTAGCCGAGTTGTATAAATAGATTAGGATCCAATAGTTTGATCATAAGTGGTTATGACACACCATACTGGATTTCTAGCCGAGTTGTATAAATAAATTGGTGGCTGATGCCTTTGGTGCTAAGGTTTCTATCTTTGTGCAAGCTTAGGGGACTTTTTGATGCGCTTGGGAATCCAACTTTGGTATTACCTTGGTAGTACTCTTGTGCTTGTAGTAATATTTTTGGAACCCACACTAGTTGACTTGTTGGAGTACTTTGAGGAACTTGCAAAGGCTTTTGTGGATGGTTTTGTGAAGTACTTTTATTTTTCCTTGGCCTCTAAGTGTTGCGTTGAGGAAAAGGCTTTGATGATTGAGGCAGGATCCAACAGTTTGATCATAAGTGGTTATGTCGAATGGTTCACTGGCATCCTATAGACTAAGTTTTACACCAGGTTCCATCGTGTAGAAATTTGTTTATAACTTTTCATGTTCAACATCTTGAGCAGTGCTTTGATCTACTTTGATTGCTTAATGACTATACCCTCATCATGCTATATAAAGTACAATAGTGCAAAAGACCAAGATTTGACACCTCAAAATTTGAGGCAAGATCAGCCTTGAAGGGTGTAGTGAAATTCTGATTAATATCTATTATAGCATGTCATCTACATAGAGATAGAGAATAAGCAAATGTTGCTTGTCCTTTTTCACATATAACATGCTTTTCATAGCACTATTTTGAAATCCATGTCTATTCAAATAGGCATGACTCTTATGGTACCAAGCTCTAAGAGCTTATTTCAAACTATATAAAACTTTTATTAAGCTTGCATACTTGCTTTTCTTGACCAAGTTGGGCAAATCTAGCTAGTTAACTCACATAAACTTCTTTCTACAAGTCACACCATTTAAGAATGTGGTTTTGATTTCCAATTGATGCACTTTCCATCCATGATGTGGGTGATAAAGCAATAACAAATCAGATAGTGGTCATATGGAAGAAAGTGGGAGCGAAAGTTTCACCATATAATTAATCCAATTCAGCATAAAATTTTGCAGCAAGTCTGCCAATGGATCCATTTGTCTTTCTTTTGATTTTGAAAACCCACTTAGTACTAATAGTTTTCTTGCCATTTCAACTTGCATGGCTTTCACCCAATTTTGATTCTTGAGCCTCTTCAAAAGACTCAAGTTCATCTACATCATGTAGTGAACTAAGAAATGTAAACTCACCAATCTGTTAAAGAAGTGGTTTGAGCATTGGATCTAGTTTTACTCTACAATGGATCATCTGCAATTTCTAACCCATCTATGCGCAACCGTAGATTCATTTATTTCTTGCTAAGCTTTATTGTATCTTCCAGCTAATCTAAATAGTGGTGCATCAATTTCTTGAGCATTCCCCCTAATATAAGCAAGGATCGGTATGCAAATCTACTGAGAATTCACAAGTAATAACCCATCAAACATGTCTAGAGTATTGCATGATTATTGAATTCCATCATTGGATAGAATTATCTATAAAATACAACATCCCTACTGACAATAATCTTCTTAGTGAGAGGATTGTAGAGACAATAATCTTCATTTTCAGTACTATAATTATTAAAAATGCATTTCATTGCTTTTTCACCAAGCTTAGTTCTCCTTTGTACTAGCACAGGAGTATATGCCAAATAACCAAAAACACATGTGTTCAACCTTGGGTTTTTGATTGCACTAAGCCTCATTATAAGGAGTGATAGTCTTCAAAGATTTAGTGGGGAACCTATTTTGTTGTGGTGTATAAGGAGTTGTAAACTTTTTCTTAATTCCTTTTTGGGCCAGAAAACTTTGAATATATTAGACATATATTCCCCCCCCCTCTTTGAATGGAGAGTTTGAGATTTTAAGCTAGTTTCATTTTCAACCATAGCAACAAAGTGTTAAAAATGAGAAAATACCTCTAATTTTTCTTTGATTTTTCTTTCATAGTATAAGACCAATTCTACTTGCTACTATAATCATCAATGAATGTAACAAAGTATAAGTTTTCTCCCAAAGAAGTAGTCCTCACTGGACCACACACATCATTGTGTATGAGCTGCAATTTGTGATTAGCTCTATTTGCTACATTATTTGGGAAATGTTGGTGAGAAATTTTGCCAAGGATGCATCCTTCACAAAAATATCATCGAGTTAAGGAAGATCCTCTAACATCCTATGTCGCTCTGCAAAAGCATCAAACCACCAACAAAAGTGTGGCCAAACCTAGCATGCCACAATTACATTAGAAGTGTTTGACAAACAAGCAATATCACACTTATTATACACGTCCAATTTGCAAAAACCACTTGTGGTTGAAGATCCGGTAAGCATAATATGTTTATCCTATTCTTTGTCAACAATGCATTTATTATCTACAAATTCAACATTAAGATCCCCCTTGCTAGAGTGGCCACGAAAAGCAGATTCTTTTCAATACTTAGAACAAAAAGTATATTTTGAAGACAAATATCCTCACCATTTATAGTAGTGAGAACTATCTCACCAATACCTTTGAGATAGTTCCCACCACTTATAGTAGTAAGAACTATCTCACTAATACATTTGACGAGTAAGAGGCATTATTAGCACACGTAACAATGTGACCATCTTGTGTAGTCTCCATATTTTGGACCAAACTTCTTTGAGAAGTTACTTGCTTTGAAGCGGATGTGATTTTTTGGGAAAAAAGGCAAACTTTTGGATCTTTCATGTCTCTGTGTGCTTTAAAAGCTCATCGCACCCAGTCCATTATATGCAAAAGAATATATAAGTGAACTAGCATTTGAGATTTAAAAAAATCTAATAAAGAGTAAAAGGCATATAACATACATTATGAGGAGACTATTTATGATCATTACATTTCAAAACTATATAAATGGTTAGTGTATTTAAACTTACTATTTCAGTGTCCCACTATTAAAAAAAATGTTCCATAAATATAATATGATCAACATATTCATGCAATATGATCAACAATGATCCATAAATGTAATATGATCAATAATGATCCATAAATGTAATATGATCAACCATAAATCATAATACCAATCTTGTAGTTTCAACTCAAAAGCAAAACAACATAGAATTCTCATAACATACATGGTAAGCATATTTAACATCACTTGTGTTTTAATGAACCTTGACAGCACAACATATCAATACAAAAATAACAATCCCATCTCCTAAATCCAAATCAACAAGTCCAAAAAGATACTTTCCACGTGACTAATAATCCAAACTAACAATCCCAAAAAGACATTGTCCACATGACTAACAATCCAAACAATTTGCTTGTGCTAAGGCTTGGATGATTCGTTCTCTTGAGATTGCATGTGTCACCACTTTGAATCTCCCCGTTGAGAAACTTATTATAAAATTCCTTGTGTTTTTTGACACACACATAGAAGCACATCATAAGTTCACATACTCTTGCCATGCATCCGCATCCTACAAGCATATCAAACACTAGTCATCCTTCTTAGTGAAGATTGCCAACAACCACTATTAAAAATGGTCACAAGATACACATACAAGGTCTCACACATGTGAGTACTCTTGCATACATAGAAGATCACACACATACACTCTCGCACACTTACTCTCGAGACCACACATACAAGGTACCACATTCATACAATGACATACATGCTATTGATTCATACAAGGTACCACATTCATACAATGACATACATGCTATTGATTCATCATAAATAAGTGATTAAAAAGCAATGCTAAGAGAACGTGCACTTTTACCCCCTGGACTAAAATAATCAATATTGGTAATTATAAACTTGAATCGCGATACTCAAAAGATAATTTATTATTTTCCTCTAACCCTTGAACTAAAATCATTAATATTGGTAATTCTGAACTTGAATGAGGATACTCAAGATAATTTATTATTCCCCTTTTTCCAAACATTCGATCTCGGAGGTAACTTCATACTTTTTGGTTTATGAAATACAATAATCAAAGCCTGGGACATCCATTGGAGGTAACTCTTCATACTTTTTGGTTTGTGAAATACTTGAATAAGACTGGGGAAAGTGTATCTTTCATGCATTGAACTAGTGCAAACATAAGAGCTTATCGTTTTCAAGTCCAAGATTAGAAATTTGAGCATGGCCTTTTGTGTGACTTTTACTGTGGTAACACAACATCCTCGTCGAGAGAAACTCAAGTATGACCTTTTGTAAGACTTACAAGTTGTGCCAACATGGAAGACAATATGACCTATGTTGTCATCAATTGTCACCAAGACCTTGCAAGTTGCTACTATGCTCCTTGTTGTGGTAAGGACCTTGTGAGTGTAAACAAACTAAAGACAAACAAGATAACAATAATAATAAAACACAATAGCATGAAACATCAACAATAGACATACCTATTAAATGAAACATTTTACAAAGGGTTACAACCCTTTGCAATGTTTGAATAAACTCTATGGGTTCATAGTAAAAGAACTCGATTACATGCTTCCCTCTGTAGTTATCTCTCAATTTGTTAAATGATTAAGTATTAGATTAAGTCAAATATCAAGTACTTAGTTTCGTCCATGGTTTCAGTTTAGAGAAACTAGCCTAGCTAGTTCCTAACAATCCTTGAATTCTTATGCCTTTCAAAGTGCATATGAGCACACCTACCTTCCCTCTTAGGTAAATATCTTCAAGAAATTGATGCTCTTGAAAATGAAAGAAGAGCAATCTGCAGCAATTCCTTCATTGATGAGACTAGCAATCAATCCTTAGTGGTGGTGAATGCCATCATTGCGGGATTGGCCATCCCAGACTCCTTGCAAGTGATGACCCTTCTCATAGCACTCCCTCCTACATGGAGATCATTCATCACGACCCAATAATCAATAGCAAATCAACTGATACCTCATACGATTAGCAAAATTAGACAAGAATAGACAATGAGGGGACATTCTGGAAATTTAATTGGAGCATTTAAGTCGATGGCAATGACCATATGGATCTCAAAAACTCTGTGTAGAACCTTTTACATGGCAAATAACTACATTAATTAGCCAAGAACTAACTTCAACCCCAATTCCTCTTGGCCCCCACTATCATCATATAGAGGGTCCAGATAGCCTTCCCATTTAATGGGCTCCTAAGAGGACTGGTCCAGTGCCATTACTTTCATAAAATTGGACATATTGAGAGGGAATGTGGAATAAAACAGCAGGATCTTGGGCAACAATCAAGGCCATGAGCTCAAGTCTGGATTGCACAAGTTTGACAGAACTTGGATCAAGATGATGCCACAATAGAGGAGCCCTAGAGTGATCTCGATAGACATGTCTGAGGGATGCATCTAGAAAAGTTTTAACAAACTAAGTTTCCTTGCTCAAATTCAAGAACTTTTCGACCACTTTAATTGGTTCATTCTGATATATGTGGGCCTATTCCATCCAAATCCTTAATGGGCTATCACCTCAGCTTTACTACTGGTGTCACGTTCCTCAAGAACAAGTCTGAGGTGCGCTCATAATTCATGGCATACAAAGCACTCCATTAGAACAGACAATGGCGAAAATGCATCAAAGGAGTGAATCATAACTTATTGTGTCAAATACATGGAGTACATCATCAGGTTACTGTGCCATACAAAAGGACTGGTGGAAAATCAGCTGAGCAGAAGGATCAAAACCATTAGAACAGACAATGGTGGCAATTATGCATCAAACGAGCTCATAGCTTATTGTCAAATACATGGAATAAAGCATCAGCTTACTGTGCCATATTACCATCCACATCAAAATGGCATCGCAAGAAAGGAAGAAAAATATGACTCTGATGGAGGTAGCGAGATCAATGATGAAGGATGTATACCACAACTTGCCACAGTCATAGGAGATTCTTCACATAGAACACATCAATTTAACAAGGGGATGACACAAGAAGATATAGTGGATGTGTTACATTTTATCATCAATAGCACACTGAAAGCAAATTTACCTCATCCACAGGAATGGAAGGTGCCCACTCTTGCAAGATCCAGATTCATAAAATGAAATGCACAGTCACTCTCTAGAGGACAGGCATTTATGATGTGTCTGAACTCTGTGCAGTTATCTCTCATTAATTAAGTGATTAAGTATTAGATTAAGTTAGATATCGAGTAGTTAGCTTCTTAGAGACCTCATTAAACCTGCAATACCTGCACTTTCACTGCATTTGCCCTACGTTCTCATAGAAAACAGCACAGCATGTATATTGTAACTTCACCTTTTGAACATAATATGCTTAACGCACCTAATTTCATAGAGAAATGAAGGGTCGAAGCTGCATGCTTGTTGTTGGCAGCTCAAAATCAAAACAAAAGCAATCGAGAAAACGCTACATAAATCTGTGCAGTCGAAAGCGATTAGAAACGACGCTTAACGAGCTAAAATGCACTCGAAGTTGACGTCGATGACAGGCACGGTGGCCATGAAGCCCTTGTAGGAGACCGTCCAGGCTTGGTTGGGAGCCAAGCTCTGGCCGCCGTTGATTTGGCAGACCGACTGGTGGACGTTGCCCAGAATGAACTCGCAATCCATAACTACACTGGTGGCCTTGCAGAAGGCGCAGCTGTTGAAGACCGTCAGCGTGAACGTTGAAGCGTCCTCGTAATCGGGCGCTGGCGCCGTGCTGGTAACGATCGCCGACGGGTCACAAGTGTATTCACTCGAGCAGCTGCACTTGTTATTCCATGTTGGCCCTGCTGCAGCAGCAGATCGAAATACAACGCAAGCTATGTAATAACCGCCCACATTATTACAACGCAATATCATCATCTAGCTATGCTATGTATTTTCTATTGCAAACTTGCAACCTTATACAGACCTTCTGCAACGCAACCAGAGACCATCATGATCAAGAGAATGATGTTTACTGCGACGGCCGCCGCCGCCGTCTGGCGGAGCTCTGATCGAGTGTTGCACGATTTCGCCATGACGAGCGTTTCGTAGACTATATTTGCAGCCGAGCAACAGGAGCTGGACAAGCCTTGCTTATTTATACAGGCTAATTAGGTACTCAGTTGCCCTAAACGACGACGACAAGCCTCGTGAAGAGGACCGCGCGTGCAACTTGGTGATCCAATGTAGTGCATTGTCTTTCTTTTTAGGGGGGTTAGGTGAAAGTAAAGAAAGTGAGTTGCCGTCGCCGACCCTCATCACTATCTATGACGAGGTCATATAGAAAGTGGAGGCGTGGGATCTACGACGAGGAACTGGGGCACGTTGTGTGATGGAAGGAGGGCCATCGGATGGTCGATTAAGGATTTGGGGCTTGGTTTACTTTTTGGGTAAAGCAGGGCACAACACCAAGGACAGCGGGGCGTTTTGCGCGTGAGGCGTCTCATGCAAGGCAAGTTTGAATCACCAGGTAAACCAAGGCCCTAAACCTCATGCTTTGTCTGGTGTAGTTGGTTGTTGCGGGAGGGTCTGCTGTAGTTGGCTGCTGCGGGAGGCTCTGCATCTTCACATTGAAGCATCCCCTTCTTGTTGGCATGTAAAAGGTGCGCAACGGGCTGCTCACTTTTCTCCGTCTTCAGAACCCGGCAGTAGTCATTCTCAAAATCTGCGCGTGCAACTTGGTGTACTGCATTTTGTTTCTTTTAGGTGGGTTAGGTGAAAGTAAAGAAAGTGAGTTGCCATCCCCGTCACTATCTATGACGAAGAAGTGGAGGCGTGGGATCTACGACGGAGAACTGGGGCACGTTGCGTGATGGAAGGAGGGCCATCGGATGGCCGATTAAGGATTTGGGGCTTGGTTTACTTTTTGGGTAAACCAGGGCACAACAACAAGGAAAGCGGGGCGCGTGGCGGGCATGCGAACTGTCGCATCACTAAGACGTTTTACGCTCGAGGCGTCTCATGCAAGGCAAGTTTGAATCACCAGGTAAACCAAGGCCCTGAACGGGAGTTGGCTGTTTACGGGAGGGTCTGCTGTAGTTGGCTGCTATGGGAGGCTCTACATGTTCACATTGAAGCATCCCCTTCTTGTTGGCTTGTAAAAGGTGTGCAATGGGCTGCTCGCTTTTCTCCATCTTCAAAACCCGGCATTATTGATTCTCAACCTCTACTCTCTGAGTTAACCAGGTAAGGCCCTAAGGCCCCAAATCGCATTTAGTATGTTTCTGAGGTCTTTGCTGAATGCAATATGGTTAGCAATCACACCACATAATTAGAAATCCTACTAGCTATAAAGAAATGCACGTCACAGGTTTAGGACGCCTTGGAAGGGTATTTCATCGCACAAATTCTACCCTGAATTTCACGTATGCATTGGGCCATAACCCATGCTTGCATCTTGTATGCCAAATCCGTTGTCCACACATAAGTGCTTTACAAGACCCCTTCTCGTGCTTGTAGATTCAAGGTGAAATGCATTTCCATGGGTAGATACTGACCAAGGGATGACATCCAGTTATAATGTATCCACAAAATGTATCCACAAAATACTCAATGTTGCTTACAAGGCTATTGCCATGCATCATGACGATTGGGGAGTCTGAGAGATGTCTAATTGGGATTCTGGATAGTTGATTGGAGGGGCAAGATGATTACATCGCAATTGGTTTTATACTAGGGGTTGTGTAGAGGTTTAGGTAGGGCCTCAAGAGTCTTTTCCCTATGTCTTGGCACATGGCTTGGTTTAATGTACACAGGTGGGCTTTCCAATCTTACCCTGCCATGTGCCTTCGTTTATTGTGAGCAGTAGGAGTCTCGAAACTTGCTTGCTTTTTGCACTATGTCGTGGTTTTTAAAATGCCATGTGTCATGGTTTACTATGCACAGTAGGAGCCATCAAGATTGCTTTAACCCTATCTTGGTTTACTATGCAGGGTCAAATTTGCATCATTTTGTGTCCTGCTTTGCTTTGCATAGGCACCAAGCTCACAAACTTCATTTACCTTGGCCTGGTTGCCCTGGCTTACTGTGCAAAGGGGTCAAAGAAGGAGTCCCCCAAGATTGCTTGTTTTTCCTTGCCCTAGTACACTATTCACAGGTTTAGGACCACAAGAGTATATTGTTTCTTGTTTGTAAGGCATAGAAGGATGTAGTTGACAAAGGATAAAAAACTCACAGTGGACATTGCCTAATAGGGCTTTAGTTTAGATATGGTGTGGGTAAGACGAGTGAGGGCATTGATGACATTCATTGAACATGCATTCAAGGAGGATATAGTAGATGAGACACAGATGGAGCTTGCACAGAATGTAGGAGAGGGCAAAGAAGGGCAATGTCCAATGGAAGAGAAAATAGGTGAGAGAAAAGAAACATATAATTACCTTGCTTTGCCTTGTGTCTTGGTTTCTCAAATCCCATGTGTCATGGTGTTTAGACTACTATAGGAGCCCAAGATTTCTTTACCCTACGTCCGGGTTTACTATGCAGAGTGACTCTTAGGCTTGCCGTGTCTTGGTTTTCTGTGCACAGGTTTAGGGCCACAAAGTTGGCATTGCACTTCTTTCCTTGCTTTGTTTTCAGATGTGACACAGCTAAGATGGCGTTGGAATCTAATTAAAGATGATGACCAGCCGACATGAAGACGACTGCGCGTGCAACTTGGTGACCTAATGTACTGCATTTTCTTTCTTTTTAGGTGGATTATGTGAAAGTAAAGAGAGCGAGTTGTCGTCGCCGTCGTGCGTTTTACCTCTATAGCATGTACATATGATACATGTTAGAAAGTAAGAAAAGGGCCGATGGGTGTGTAGCAGCCCGGCTACTGTCTAGTTCCACGATGAGGACTCGGGTCCGATACCTAAGGGGTACATGCCACATTGCAATACACACAGCATAGTAGGCACATAATAAACATTTTGAATTTAGGTGTAATGAACATCGGTAAATTGAATGGTGATTTTTCCAAACCTAGTGTCTTGTTGTATGCCATCATCTCCTAAACTAATAGGAAATGGTGACTGTAATGATTAATAGTCACTTAGCCAATCATGATTGTGTGTCATATGATGCATTACTCTGGTATCAAAATACTAGATACCAGACTTAGTGCTTTGGGTTTGAAAGTGGGTAGTAAATAGTTACATAGGAGAAGGTGACTCATTAGCTAAAGGATCAATTTGGAGGTTGTCACCATATTTGCTTGATAATGTGACCTTGATGAAACTTGTTGTGCTTTATATTGTGTATGGCAATGTTTTGTATACTGACCCACTTGATCATGTGCAATGCACATTCTTATTGTAGGTAACTCATGGAGGAGGTCTAGAACTTTAAAATGCTTGTTTACGCCCTTGGTTGTATGATTTAGAAGTAGGTGAATTATAGGTTTTTGTGTCATGGCTGCTTAAGGACATGAACTGTGTTGTCTAGGTTGTATTCTAAGGCCTATAGAAATGTTGAGCTTTTCTAAAGGGCTTGGAAAAGCTAGTTACTATGGCAAAGGACGAAGTACTGCACCATGAGGGTGTCACACCCCTCATGACCACTTCTTGGAGGATTCTACTAAAAGTGTGAAATTTCCCATGGAAAATTCGGTAGTCACAAAGGATTGCCATGTTCACTCCTAGTTCATTTTTTTGTCGGATAATTTTCATCTTAGTTCACTTAACCCTAGTTCACCCCGAGTTCACTTTAGAATCTGACGGTGTAGATTCAATAAGGATCGCGAAGCATTTTTCCAACCATAGATCCCTCCTGAAACGTGGTGTGTCACATAGTCACAAGGGTGGGAGGGCGGTCAAGAGGATGGTGACGAGTACTGGTTCAGGAACTGGTTCAGGAAGTACAAGGCCGACAATGGCAACTTGGTCAACAAGTGCATGCCATTCTTCAACAAATAAGGCAGCATTTTGATTTCCAGACATAGACAAATTTGTGCAGCTTGAGAGGCCATGCCATGTCATTCATATAATTGGGCTAAGGTTGTCCACATTTGATTTAATGTCGTGTAGGGCGCCCAGGCTATCATGAATTGAACCTGGTAATTCCCCAGTAGTACTCGGATTTCAAAACTATAAAGCTTTTGCCATTTAATTTTTCTATTGCAGTGAAGCGTGGAGGTAGATTAGTGGTTTCTTGGTTTTGATCAGAGGCTGTTGGTTTAGTTAATTTAATACAAAAATATTATTAGAAGATATGGATTAAAATTAGAATCTAATACCATGTAATTAATCCTTATTTTATGTACTTAATTATTCAACATACACAGAGATTACCAAACTACACACTTGTTAATTCATTAGGAGGGTTTTGCCCAATAGTTACAAATTACAAATGTGATTGTTTGATTGGCGACCTTTGAATGGGTCGCATCATTTTGGTTATCCAATGTAGTGCATTTTGTCTCTATAGCATGTACATGATACATGCTAGAAAGTAAAGAAACTGAGTTGCCCTCCCCAACCCAGCCCGTTTTTTAGCATTTTGGCCATAAAACTTACAAAATCTTAAAATCCCATAAAAAATTACACTAAAGTACAAAAAAACTTGTTATATTTCACAAAACCCATCAATTTTAAAGGGCAAGGACTCCCTTAAAAAATCAAGCCTACTCCCCAACCCAGCTGCCCAATGACCAACCATCCAATGTACTACATTTTATCTCTATAGCATGTACATGGTACATGCTAGAAAATAAAGAAAGGGTTAGATACATCATTTTTTTGCAATGCGCTAGAGTTGGCAAATGGCCTTGTTAGTGTATGTTATCTCGATACATGTTAGGAAGAAAAACAAGTATGTGAGATACTTCATTTTGCTATGGTGTCCTACCATTGAATGGAAACGTTATGACTTATGACTGTGGGAATAAAGCTTGTGACTGTGCGAAACGTTATGACTTATGACTTATGACTGTGGGAATAAAGCTTGTCAAGAAGTGGACACAAAACATCATGCATTAGGTAATCATATAATTGCTTGCAATTCCACATAAAAGTCTATGATATTATGCACCAATGCACTTGATAATGTGCTAGTACTTTCCTAATATGAGTGAATAATATACCTTTTGTTTCCATGAAGCTTTGATAATAATGAAAAGTGTATAAGATTAGCATGGCACATTAATAAAAACATTTCCAAATTCTTCTTCTAATCCTTTTTTGTTGTAGATAAAGCATCTCATAAGATTGCATCATGCTTGCAATTCCACATAAAAGTCTATGATATTATGCACCAATGCACTTGATAATGTGCTTGTACTTTCCTAATAGTATTATGAGTGAATAATATACCTTTTGTTTCCATGAAGCTTTGATAATAATGAAAAGTGTATAAGATTAGCATGGCACATTAATAAAAACATTTCCAAATTCTTCTTCTAATCCTTTTTTGTTGTAGATAAAGCATCTCATAAGATTGCATCATGCAAAAAATGTTAGTTCAACATGCCTACCCACTATTAAGCATACTTCCAATTGCTTCTAATCCATTTTTTCCAACTACTTACATGGCATATGTTCATGATTCCTAAAGCATGCATGCCCCAATGTGGACTCAAAATTCAAGACCACATCCTTCCTCTTTTATTGTCGAGAAGTAATTTGAGTAATGATTTTGATAAAGTGTTTTTTTAAAGGAGATCTTATTCCATTCCTAGTTGTGCATATGAATTTCACCCAACTACACACACACACACACACACACACACCCCATACTACTCACCACACACACGCCCGAGTACCACAATCGGATACCATCCTTTCCAAATATTGACCACTTTTTATGCAGCACACAAGCATGGGATGAAGTTAGTTGGTCAGCTGCTTGCTGCTGCTGATGGAGGGAACACCCTACACAACTTTGGTAGAACTAGGTGTCACAAGTTGAGTTGCGACCTTTGATGTCTACACAAGTAAGTGTGCATAAGGATGATGATTCGAATGATGACGGCCTAAAGTGTGATTTTGAGCGATACATTGAGCATTAAATTAGGAGAAATACTAATGGTTTTTTGAGTATTACGAATAAAATAATCAAGAAAAAAAATGGTCCAATGGGATAGTAGCCTAGAAGTTAAATGTTTCAAAAGCAAGCAAGAGCTTGTTGGTTTGTCCCTTGGAACACACTCGTGAAAATGTTCCAGAAGTGTGATGCCCTTGCTTTAATCTAGCCATCCACATACTAAGGTCATGGTTGTTTTAAAGCCTAGATTCTCATCACCATTGTGAACACCACAATGGTTATTACTTGTGGGTATAAATTCCCCATTTTAGATGTGTTAAGGTGGTTGCATGTTGTATGTGTCAAGATATTATACACGGCGATATCAAGGCTTTTTATACACTTAGAAAAAAGTTACATTGAATTCAAAAGCCTTATGGTGGTAACATAAGAAAAGGGTAGTCAAACAACATATCCCAAGCATCAAAGCTTAGTTTTTAAAGTCAATGCCAATGATGTTTATTGTCACTCAAGTGATGCTAGGTTTGTCGTTGAAAGCTATCACACTGAATTTCACTCTTCACCTCCATTTCATAGTCGCCTCCATTTAAAATATTGAAAATGCATGGGGGAAGATTTATTTCATAGTCGCCTCCATTTAAAATATGAAAAATACATGGGGGAAGATTTATTTCTAGTCTTTCTTTCCCCTTCTCTGCATGTAATTCTTCTTTAGTCTCACTAGCTTGGATACCATTAAATTTATAGACTTGCAATGCTAGTTATTACTAGTTTCACTCTCTAGGATCCTATAGGATGAAGAGGTTGGCCCCACATCAAATGGGTGGTCATATATTCCATGGCTAGCTTGTATTCTTCCACCAACTCCTTGTAGTGATATTTGTAGTCTGTATGCTTTGTCTTCTCATGGTGCCAAGGAGACCTAGTGAGAGTTATGCAAGACTGATTATCCATGAACAAAAAAAAGGATGAGATGGCTCCAACTACAAGTTTGGTGAGTACCAACACTGCAAGTTCAACTAGAAGCTCAGTGAGACGTAGCATGTGTAACCATACTCCTTCTTTGGCTATAAGAGTGCTAGTTATATACTTTTCTTTTTTGAAGATAGGGCCACCAAAGATTTATTCCTTAATTTCCAAGATGCTATCCAAACAGTTGTTCAAGACATGAACACATTATCTAAACAGTTGTTCAAGACATGATTGCAAGCACTTGTGCATTATACACATAACCAAAGTAGTGTAAGCCATCACAAGTTTGACGAGACATCACAGCTCTCTAGTTTTCACATAAGTTAAACTCTTCCTGCCACATGTATCCTAGCATGAGGTCTTCTCAACTTCTTAGGGTTATGCCCAATTTTTTCAAGATCTTTCCCTCTAAAGGTCATTATAATTTTTGCCTATGGTCAAGTTAAGATCCTTCCTTGTTGGCCATTTTTGGCCTAGGTTTATATCCTTATGATTAAGGATATATAAGGATTAAGTTTATATCCTTATGATTAAGGATTCATAAGGTACTTAATCTAGGATCCTTGTTATCAACGCACGTATCATCTAAGTTTATATCTTTGTTTTTGGTCGAAATGCCTGCAACAAGTGGCGCTCTCCACTTAGGTATCATCTCCTTGTTCTATAATTTCCTCACACACACACACACACACACACACACACATGTATGTATGTATGTACATACACACATATATTTGGGTTTAATGGGGTCAGTTGATCATGTGAGGTCTTCTTGTCTTATGTGAGGCCCATAGAGGATGAAGATAAATGAGAAATTTTATTAAAGAGGTGCTCTAACCATGAGGTTTTGCATTCTACCCATGATGAAGCTCATAAAAAAAGGGACAATGTGCCCTCCAGAAGTCGGCACGTGCACACATTGCCCCTTCTTTTTTTGCATTGGTGGTAAGGCCTACACATTGCCCTGTGCCCATATCATTCTGACATTGGCCCTCACCACCAGAGCATTGACCTCTATTGAGAGAATATAGAGAAAATTATAAGAAAGAGGAGGGGCATTCATCTCTATGGGGAGGCATTCACATATATGTATGACCAGCCTCCCTCTTACACATACATTGTCATGAAGTATATCATATATATATACATAGAAGAGCATAATTTTTATGGTGGGCCTATCTCTTAGACATACTGTATATATACTTTATAAGAGAATACTTTCTTTCTTGGGCACACTATATATATAGAACCTTACTCAAAGTACAAAACTATGTATTGATTTGGAAGATTTAATACATATCATTTCTATGATTAATGTATGGCTACACAAATTTGGTGGGCATCCTAAATCATCTATCGCTTCTTGGGATAATTTTATAGAGATGAGATGTTCTTGTGAGTACCAAAGTGTTAGCATAAAGGGGTCATAAGAGGTCAATATGGTTAAAATTTAAATTGGTGTAAATAGGAAGAAGAGAAAAAAAGGAGAGGAGATATAGCAATGTGAGTACAAAGTAAATACCAAGAAATGAACGAGTATGAAGGGGTCATAAGATGCCAACACAATTTCTATTTAAATTGGTATATGGATGAAGAAGAGAAAAAAAGAAGAGGAGATAGCAATTGGTCTAGCAAGAGGGAATAGCAAAAAAGGAGAGGAGAAAGAAATAGATACATAAATGGAGACTAAGAAGCTAGTTTGAGAGACCTTAAGTGTTGAGCAATGGAGTACTAGAGTTGGAGGCCATTACATGTAGATAGAGTAGAATTAAAGGTGATTATGTAAAAAAGTTAATAGCCATCATGTAAATGATGGAGCAAAATTGGAGGTAATCATGTGAAAAAAAAGTTGAAGGAAATTGTGTTGATGCATTTTTGTGCAGGCAAGTTTACATATATAAAAAAGGCATATATAGAAATTTATTAAAGCTCGTAAGTACCCATGAGAATGTTGATCGTGATATTGTTATGTGTATGGTGTAATACTTATTAAGAGTATATCGTCTTATGTATATAATATTATACTTTTTACAAATTTAGAGCATATCATTGTAATACCGGTGGTCACTAATTCATAGCTTCCATTTTAGGCTTTGTATATGATCTAACAACAATGATAAGCTCAAGCACTAAAGCTCCCCTCATTATGCAACTATGTTGTGTTTTACCAAAGTTGCTCATGTATAGGTTGTTTGCTAATTGTCTATGCAGGATTAGGTAATATGTAAGTACTAATTATGTGAATTACATATTTCTAGGTATATGTTGCAATACAACTTTCGATCACAAACAAGGAAATTATTAAGTGAGATAGAAGTAAGCAATACACAACATTCAGTGGTTGAGAAATCAATAATAGTCCTCATCCCTACCACTTCACAAGTGGAATCATCAGTCCCTACAACTTCAAGTGCAAGAAGACGTGATGGAACCAAGTGATGCATTAGGGTTAACACAAAATATTACTAATGTAGAAAAAAATGAAAGACACAAAGAGCAATAGCAAGCAACTCTCATTCCTCGTGGGCTTAGGACACAGATGCAGCTTGGCCTTCTTCAAGACTCCTTGTTAAAGTTCTATGTTATGAGGGAGAGATCCACCTCTAATTCCATTGTGTTGTTTAGTTTTGTGAATGAAGTTGTTAGGATGGCACAAATGGATGTGATCAATCTTATGGATAGATTTGACATAGCCAGCTATTTTGAGGCTATTGTACCAGTTCTTATTAGGCTTGGGGAGGACTTTATTCAAGTGAATAATGATGACATGCAAGAGTAGGGTCCAATGTGGAAAAGAATCAACACTATATTTGAAGAAGAACTCCCTAATGATGGATGGTCAGATTTGAGAGAAAAAAGGATTTTGGTAAGGGATGGTAATCATCACCTCAAAGCTTGGTTATCTTGTATCAACAAGCGTAAGTGTTAAGGTCTTCACTCTATGAACTAGAGAGTACAATTTCTTGGTACTATTTATCCTCAATTCTATATAACATTAATGGATTATATGCAGCTTATGCAAATGAGAGATCAAGACATATAAGAGTTAAGTGTAAGTTTTTGGATGTGGCCCATGGTCAAGAGGGAGAGCTATTACTCACACTCAGTGGGGTAAATTGGTAAGCACTCATTGCGTTTTGGAGCTAAGTAAATGAACAACAGAGTTTTGCCTCTATGAGGATTCATGTTCCTTTCACTCTTGGATATATGAACATATAATATTTTGTGTGTGCAGCATTATGAAGATTCATGCACCTTCCACTCTTGGACATGTTCCAAAAATTTTAGATGGCAACAAAGAGAGTATAATGACAGCTCTCCCACCAGAGAATCGATTAATAATTGAAAGAGAAATAATTCTAGAGATAAGAAGTACACCTATCAAGCCTTGGTATAATAGCCTGAATTAGGTGATGGCCCAATTGGTCTTCAAGGCATGTGTTTAGTTGCTCAAGACACTAAACCAATTGATGGTTGTCTTATAGAGGTGACTCAACAAGCATGTTTTCCTTTGTGTAACCTAGGAGGTTTTCCATGAGGCCTTAATGGCTAAAACTTTTGTGCTTAATCAAGTACTTGGAGGTGAAGAATATGAAAAGAAAAACACACTTGCTTTGAAAGAAGTGGAAAAGGTATGTATGGCAATATTAGCTTTCGATTATGTATGTGAATAACTATAAGAGGTTGGATAAGATTCTACGTAATTGGATTATAGAGATTCATCAATAGGGCATACAAAACCACTACTATTTCTAATCCAAACAGTGGCCTTGGTTTCTTTTGAATCTTGTTTAACATTGATTGGATTAATAAAAAGGCAATGAATGACTTGCAATGGATCACGGGCTCAACAATTAGTCCTATAAGGTATATGTGTTATACTTTCACATTATTTCGTATTATTGCTTTCACCTTTGTTGATTGTGGTGTATGTAAAAAAAACTTTAAGTTCCACGTACGAAAAAGGAGATCTTGAAAATCTTAGCAAGGCCTAAACACTACAACAGAATGAGGGTCTAGCAGCGTTTTTATAACTAGAAGGGTAGCTAGGTGTTGAGCAGTGACTTCTATTTTTGCTACTGAGCAGCAAACGCTCTGCACAACAAAAAAAGAGATGGGGCAGACTCGGGAGTCTGCACAGGAGTCCCCAGTCCTGCCCCAGCTCTTTAAAAAAAAAAAACAGAGTCAGTTTTAGATTTATAACACAAACACAAATATAAGAAACACATACACTGTGGAGAATGCAATTGAGTCCAAAAAGCTATTATATTTTAGAAATTGTTAGGTCTTTGGCCATGTATACATAAAGTTTTTACAATGAAGAGGTATGAAGAGGTGTCTAATTGGAATCCTCATCGTATTCCGAGTGATCTTCATCTTCTGATTCCTCGTCCTCTTCACTTGCTTCACGTTGATAATCTGGATCGGCCTCCTCCTCTTCTTCCCCTTCATCCTACATACATGCCATCAAGCGTAAGGTAAGCAAGAGCATTAAAATACAATTAGACATAGAAAAGAGAATGGTTTAGGCTCACTACCACATCTTCTTGAGTCACCAAAACGGGCTCATCCAAGTGTACACCTCACGTATGCATCCATGCCCACAATTGCGGATGGGGGGCTCTATACCCATAGTCATAATCCTCCTTTGATGGGTCACACCCAACAACCTCCCTCTACAAAAAACAATTAAGAAAATATATCAAGAAAACAATATAGTACAAAATGTCCAACAACCTCTTCCTTATCCATACGGCCTATGCATAGTATATGCATACCCTATGCATAAGGCTGTATGCATACTGTTAAAACCCTAAGATCTTTCTAGATAATTGTTATGCATAAACATGTATAAATCAAGCATAAACTCATCCACCCGACTACCCTCGAGCCCAAGGGATGCACACATAAAATATAATGAAATACATCATATCTCTACCTTGATGTCCCATACCATCAAGAGGTATAACTCCAATACAATAGCATGTATCTATAGTGTGAAATGGTAGGTGAGTAGATATGAACCTCTACAAGAGAGCATAACATAGCCTTGGCCTCACAAGCCCCAAGCCTCCAAGCCTCCCTTGATGAGTGTGTCCCATGTCCCTCTTATATAGAAGGGCCCTCAAGTGACTCTTGACTCTCCATTTCCCATGTGTGACCCTTGGATGCCTGACCCTAACCTTAACCCTTAAGGTTAGTCCTAACCCATGCTCCACTAGAGCTTGTTCCCATGCTCCCATGCTCACAAGCCTCCTAGTATATGTACACATAATGTGCATATAACATACTTCCCCTCTCTCAAAACATTGCACTCTTGTGTTAAAATTACAGCAATGTGATGAGCTTTGGTGGATCAAATACTAAAATCAACATCATTAACAAAGTGATTAGACGATAATTAATTAGTGAGGAATTAACAAATAGCTTAATGTAGGCATGGATAATAAAAAACCAAAAAAGTGATTAGATGATAATTAAGATGTGATAAGATGATAATTAAGATGTGATTAGTGAGGAATTAACAAATAGCTTAATGTAGGCATGGATAATAAAAAACCAGCAAATTCTCTATAGGCCAATGCCTCAATTTATAGAGTTTACATCCAAGCATCTAATCCCACTGATTTCTCCTTGATTCACTCCACCTCTTTTCCTTGATTCTCTCCACCTCTCCTAGAATATCTCCACACCTCCCAAAATATCTCCACACTTCCTTAATCTTCTCATGCTACCCTTTATTCTCTCCCAGTAGATTCTTCTCACCTTTTCACAGGTTCTCTCACATTTACAGACCACAATATCTAGGAGATAAATTTGAGCATTTTCCTTTTGACAAAGTCTGAAAATCTTTAGGAACTCTTAAATAAACCAATGCTCCTGGTTCAAAAGACCAAATTGAGCGCCCTCTAAGTATTAAATCGTGCTATATCCTGAGCACTCCTGATAGAATCTCAAGCTTCAGTCAACATTTCCTGCATATCACGCAAGAAATCCCTCGATGCATCAAGCTTGATGTCCTTATTAAGACCGACATCAATAGGTGCCCTGGATTGATACCCATACATAAGCATGAACGGACTAAAACCAATAGCCATATGTTTAAAATTGTTATAGGCAAATTCCATCATTGGAAGATATTTTTTCCAATTTGATGCTTTTCCAGAGACATATGCACGAAGCATATCCTCTACAATCTGGTTCATACGCTCTATTTGCCCATCAGACTATGGATGATCATAAGAATTCATACTCAAAGTAATTTCCTCGTTGTAAACCATTCGGAATAAAGTAGGAAAACATAGCATTATGACAGCAGGAATCAAGGATTCATCGGCGCCCCGATGTATCCACATCTGCACATGGAATAATCGACATTCCGAGTTACCCATATCAACATAGAGAGTCATCAGCATCTCAATAAGTCACATATGTCCATCTGTAAACCATCAGGTTGACTGTATAAATCACCTAAAGTATGGAACTAGAGAAAGAAATGCCAATAAAGAAAAAATCCAAATTTCCTTAATCCGAACACAACAAGATAAACTTGTTGAACTCTAAAGAAAGAGATTTCAACAAGTGAAAATGTCGACGAGATTACACTCAGGTGGTACATAATTTGTAAGCTCATATACTAACTTCCATTTTTTTTCTATGCATAGTTTATTATTCCAATTGCTATAGTTGGTTGTGGAGACAAGAAGGTGAGAGAGGCTATTTACAAAATGGGAAGCTTGGTGAGGTATGAATCTTCTCTTCAATTCACTAAGTTATATTGCTTATTTGGAATTCTCATATGCTCACAAGTTATGTGTTGTTAAATAGTACACATAATTGCTATGTATGTAGGTACATATCCTTAAAGGAGATAGATCCTACATCCATTGAGATGGCTCATCTCAATGCTATTGAGGTAGTGCGTATGATCAATGAGAACTTCCCTAGAACAATTCTCATGAGCCAATTGCATCTTGTGGTGCATTTGGTTGATGAAGTGGCGTTGTGTGGTGTTGTTTATGTTCAATGGATGTTTTTTCTTGAAGGTTCATGAAAACCTTGAAGGACTTTGTGAGACAAAGAGCAAGGCCAGAAGCAAACATGGCAAAGGGATGGTTGATGCAAGAGTCTCTTGTCTATATCTCAAAACATCTATCTTGCATAGATCCTTCCATGCCACGATTGTGGAGCAATGAGGAGGATGACCGACTAATCACTAATGTGCCTTAGGGGAAAGGAAGGCAACGAAGGATGGACGAGGCATTATGCCACAAGGTGAATACATTCTGCATTCTAAATAGTTTCATCATGAAGAAGTGGATTCGGAGATACAAGGATGCAATCAATAGACGAAAGGATGAGAGAAGAGCTTTCAGAAGAGCAAATAGACGCTTGTCATTCCCGCCCAACTTGGAACCTCTACCAAATGTGACCAATATAGAATGGCTTCGTATGGCAATATCGATGGCATCAAAAAATGGAGAGATGATCACAAAAGAAGAGCATGAGTATGCAAGAGGATGTGACCCTCAAGTAAGTACATTATTCATCTCTATCTCATGAGTATGCAAGAGGATGTGACCCTCAAGTAAGTACATTATTCATCTCTATCTCATGTATATACCTTGTTTAATGCACTATATGAAATGTCATGCTTTTGTTTAATGTTAGTACAAACTATACAATGCAATATGGTCAGAGGGAACACACTCTTGCACGGAGCGTGTGGATTCTAAAAGAAACACATTTGATTGTGGTCGTGTGATGGTAACTTTTGAGCAAGAAAGTCGAGCTAGTAGACATGATACCAATGTCATAGAGGACAATCTTGAGTATTGTGGAACTATTCAGGATATTCTTGAGGTTGGATTTAGATAATTTAGCCTATTCATCTTTGATGTCAAATGGTTCTAGGTGATATATAGAGGTGCTCAAGTAACTGTGAAGAAACATCCAAAATGGGTTCTTTCAAATTGATTCCACCAAGTTTTGGAATGATGAGAGACACCTTTTCATACTACCTCAACACTATCAATAGGTTAGTAGCCCAACCAATCCCAAATTAAATCTTGATGTAGTATAATAAAAGTGTAACCCCATTTGCTTTGTGATATTAGGTTGTGTTTTACACCGATTAAATTGATCCAAAGTGGTGGTATGTTATACAAGTTTCCCCTCATTCAAAACATATCTTTCAAGATCAAGATGTGGAGGCCGAATGTCTGGATGATTGTGTGTCTTGTGGGGTTTTAAAGGTGGCCCTCACATCTCATTGAGAGTGGCCAGTTCATATACAACACCCAAATGTGAATGTTATGGGAGAGTCCATCTTGCATGTATCTGGATACATGGAAGGATGAGGCCAGCACCCAATGTGGATAGAGATATAGAATAAAAAATGAAATTGGGCTAAGACTTGTTTGGACCTGGAGTTGGCAAGTTGCATGCTGGTGATGGATCACAAGGTGGTGGTGGTGGTGGACATGCAAGCATGGAATCAAAGATGATAATGAAGGTAGCTAGCTAACTTTAGTGTTCAATCATGATTGTGTTTTCATAAGACAATTTTGAGATGGCTTGTAGCTAACTCAAATTAATGTTTGTATTATGCTTCAACATTGGAGAGAAAGTTGAAAATGTTGACGATAGGATTTGTTTTATGGTCTTCTCCAGGTTCATAGCTAGCCTGTTCTAAAATTGTCATCATGTTGCACTATGGTAAGAGACATTGGAGCACCATTTACTTTTGTATGCCCTATTCATGGATGCATCATTCTGATGGCATACTTGATTGAACAACTAAATAATTATGTCAATCCGAGATCGATCATATGAATATTTACATCCTCTGTGTTCTCCCTTGTTTATAAAGCATTACTTAGATTATGAACTTATGTTTTGCTAGCATGATGGATCAATGATGAAACTAGTATGGTTTTGGCATGCACGTGCTATGGAGAGACTAACCTTGAAGGGATCACCAAGCAAGTGTATAGCAAAGTTTGCTTGGGCCGATCTCCCAACATCATTGATACCCAAATAGCTTCACAATGAGGGAGGCATTGCTTCATGGAATATGCATAGTAGAGAGCTTGTGAAGTCAATTTTTCGATTAGTAGATTCGTTCTGGTGACCAAGGGTGGTTTGTGGTCACCCCCATTATGGAGCATATGCCTATGGTCATGGAGTGTGCCAAGGTGGTTAGCTTTCAATTGGGCTATTACTTGTCACTTGGCTTGTGGCTTGAATATTATCGCGAGGATTTTCCTCAAAATGTAAGTTGAAGATAATGCTTGTGATAACACTATATAAGAGACTAATCTTATATGTTAGTTTAGTAAGCATACAAGAGACTAATCTTATATAAGAGACTAATCTTAACTACTCTTATATAAGAGAATAATCTTATATGTTAGTAAGCACATAATTTAGTAAACATACATATACGTACGAAAGCACATAGTATATAATAAGTAAGTTTACTATGGTGGTATGTCTCTCACATTGGTGGTTACTTTGGTAGTGTGTCTCTTCCATCAAGAAGGATATCCAAGGTCATGGATGGACATAGAAGAAGGAGAGAAGATTGATCCACAAGCATTTTGTGCAATGAAAAGCTTCATTTTGGAGTTGCCTCCTAAGATTAATCCAAGGTATACTATTGGTCCAAGCGGTCCATATCATGGAGGGGCTGAATGGTCATCATTATTTTTCAAGTACGCGTTCTCTTAGCATTGTTTTTTTATCACTTATTTATGAATCAATAGTATGTATGTCATTCTATGTATGTGGGACCTTGTATGTGTGGTCTCGAGAGTACGTGTGCGAGAGTATATGTGTGTGATCTTCTATGTATGGAAGAGTACTCACATGTGTGAGACCTTGTATGTGTATCTTGTGACCATTTTTAACAAATGGTTGCTAGCAATCTTCACTAAGAAGGATGACTAGTGTTTGATATGCTTGTAGGATACGGATGCATGGCAAGAGTATGTGAACTTATGATGTGCTTCTATGTGTGTGTCAGAAAACACAAGGAATTTTATAATAAGTGTCTCAACAAGGGGGAGATTCAAAGTGGTGACACATGCAATCTCAAGAGAAAGAATCATCCAAGCCTTAGCACAAGAAAATCGTTTATATTGTTAGTCATGTGGACAATGTGTTTTTGGGATTGTTAGTTTGGATTATTAGTCAGGTGGAAAGTATCTTTTTGGAATTGTTGATTTGGATTTAGGAGATGGGATTATTATTTTTTCATTGATGCGTTGTGTTGTCAATGTTCATTAAAACACAAGTCATCTTAAATATGCTTACCATGTATGTTATGAGAATTCTATGTTCATTAAAACAACACAAGTCATCTTAAATATGCTTTACCATGTATGTTATGAGAATTCTATGTTGTTTTGCTTTTGAGTTGAAACTAAAAGATTGGTATTATGATTTATGGTTGATCATATTATGATTTATGGTTGATCATATTACATTTATGGATCATTGTTGAAACTACAAGATTGGTATTATGATTTATGGTTGATCATATTACATTTATGGATCATTGTTGATCATATTGCATGAATATGTTGATCGTATTGCATTTATGGAACATTGTTTTTAATGGTTGGACACTTAAATAGTAAGTTGAAATACAGGCTAACCATTTATATAGTTTTGAAATCATGTATGTTATATGCCTTTTACTCTTTATTAGATTTTTTTAAATCTCAAATTCTAGTTCACTTATATATTCTTTTTCATATATTGGATTGGGTGCGATGAGCTTTTTAAGCACACAGAGACATGAAAGATGCAAAAGCTTGCCATTTTCACTAAAAAATCACATCCTCTTCAAAGCAAGTAACTTCTCAAAGAAGTTTTGTCAAAAATATGGACCTCCCCAAGCCTAATAAGAAATAGTACACAATAGCCTCAATATAGCTGGCTATGTCAACTCTATCCCCATAATATTGATCACATCCACTTGTGCCATCCTAACAACTTCATTCACAACCAAACAACACAATGAAATTAGAGGTGGATCTCTCCCCTCATAACATAGAACTTTGACAAGGAGTCTTGAAGAAGGACAAGCTACATCTATGTCCTTAGCCCATGAGGAATGACAGTTGCTTGCTATTGGTGTTTGTCTCTTTCATTTTTTGCTACATTAGTATTATTTTGTTTTAACCCTAATGAGTCACTTGGTTCCATCACGTCTTCTTGCACTTGAAGTTGTAGGGACTATTGATAATTCCACTTGTGAAGTGGTAGGGAGGAGGACTATTACTAATTTCTCAACCACTGAATGTTGTGCATTGCTTACTTCTATCTATCTCCTTGTTTGTGATTGAACGTTGTATTGCAACATATACCTAGAAATATGTAATTCACACAATTAGTACTTACATATTACCTAGAAATATGTAGTTCACACAAGTAGTACTTACATATTACCTAATCCTGCAAACAACCTATACATAAGCAACTTTGGTAAAACACAACACAGTTGCATAATGGGGGGAGCCTTAGTGCTTGAGCTTATCATTGTTGTTAGATCATATACAAAGCCTAAAATGGAAGCTATGAATTAGTGGCCACCGGTATTACATATATGCTCTGAATCTGTAAAAAGTATAATCTTATATACATAAGACCATATACTCTTAATAAGTAATATGCCATACACATAAAAATATCATAATCAACATTCTCATGGGTACTTACAAGCTTTAATAAATTTCTATATATGCCTTTTTTATATATGTACACCTGCCTACACAAAAATGCATCTACACAATTTCCTTCAACTTTTTTTTTTCACATGATTACCTCTAATTTTGCTCCATGGCTATTAACTTTCTTACATAATGGCCTTTAATTCTACTCTATCTACACGTAATGGCCTCCAACTCTAGTACTCCATTGCTCAACACTTAAGGTCTCTCAAACTAGCTTCTTAGTCTCCATTTATGCATCTATTTCTTTCTCCTCTCCTTTTTTGCTATCCCCTCTCTTGCCAGACAAATTGCTATCTCCTCTTATTTTTTTCTATTCTTCATCCATATACCAATTTAAATAGTGTTTGGGTTGGCATCTTATGACCCCTTCATACTAGTTCATTTCTTGGTATTTACTTTGTACTCACATTGGTATATCTCCTCTCCTTTTTTTTTCTCTTCTTCCTCTATACACCAATTTAAAGTGTAACCATGTTGACCTCTTATGGCCCCTTTATGCTAACACTTTGGTACTCACAAGAACATCTCATCTATATAAAAGTATCTCAAGAAATGATAGATGCTTTAGGATGCCCACCAAATTTTTATAGCCATACATTTATCATAGAAATGATATGCATTAAATCTTCCAAATCAATACACAGTTTTGCACTTTGATTAAGGTTCTATATATATAGTGTGCCCAAGAAAGAAAGTATTCTCTTATAAAGTATATATACAGTATGTCCAAGAGATAGGCCCACCATCAAAATTATGCTCTTATATGTAATATATATATAGTATACTGCATAACAATGTATGTATAAGAGGGAGGCTGGTCATACATCTATGGAGGCGACTATGAAATGGAGGTGAAGAGTGACATTTAGTGATAGCTTTCAACGAAATCCCTAGCATCACTTGAGTGACAATAAACATCATTTGTATTGACTTTAAAAACTAAGCTTTGATGCTTGGGATATGTTGTTTGACTACCCTTTTCTTATTTTACCATAAGGCTTTTTAATTCAATGTAACTTTTTTCTAAGTGTATAAAAAGCCTTGATATAGCCGTGTATAATATCTTGACATATACAACATGCAACCACCTTAACACATCTAAAATGGGGAATTTATACCTGCAAGTAATGACCATTGGTGTTCACAATGGTGATGAGAATCTAGGCTTTAAAACAACTATGAATTTAGTATGTGGATGGCTAGATTAAATCAAGGGCATCGCACTTTTGGAACATTTTCATGAGTGTGTTCCAAGGGACAAACCAACAAGCTCTTGCTTGATTTTGAAACATTTAACTTCTAGGCTACTACCCCATTGGACCATTTTTTTATTTCTTGATTATTTTATTCATAATACTCAAATCCTTATGCGCACTTGTGTAGACATCAAAGGTCGCAACTCAACTTGTGACACCACCTAGTTCTACCAAAATGTGAACTAATTTTAACTCTCATGAGTCCCAAATGTTAGATAAGTTTATATGTGTGTAAAAGACCTTAAAGGTGGTCGAGGACAAATCGATATTGTTGGAGAGCCCAATGGTGAGCATGAGGAGATGAAGGTAGTTGAGTATGTGAGACGAAGAAGAGAACTCTCTCTCTCTCTGTCTCTCTGTCTCTGTCTCTCTCTCTCTCTCTCTCCCCTTTGTACCTCTATGACCAACTCCACTTTTCTCTCTATAACCCAATAGCACTGTGACAACAAAAATTGATATCTTCTCCACTTTTCTCTCTATAACCCAATAGCACTGTGACAACAAAAATTGATATCTTCTTTTCAGAATAACAATAAGGTGGAGACTTGTGGGAGAATCTTGCAGGACCCACAATGTGATGGAGAAGCTAGCCATGGAGACATGGGAACCAAGAAGCGTGATGGAGAAGCTGGTGGCGGGAGATGGCTTTTGACGGCTAATCTCATTGCAGCTTGTCAATCATTTAATGACGACTACTTTATCTCATGTAATAACAAATATGGGCTTGATACTAATTGGAATAATTAGTAAAATGATTGTGTATGTGAGTATGAGTGGAGTGGATCATTGTAAATACCATGTGTATGAATTATAAATACCTTGGTATGGGAATAGAGTGGTTTGAGAGTAAAATATTATTGGATTGTATTGGGAAGATAGAAATGAGTCATGTATTTAGGGTGGGCCAAATGTCTACATGGACTCAATAAGACACTTAAATAACATGGAGACCACATGCCAAGCACATGAAGGGCATGTGGAGGAGTGTGAAGAAGTGTGGGATCAAGAGGAATCCTTCTACAAATCCTAAGTGGAATATGGAGGATGTTGACATGTGGAAAAGAGAGGGTCCCTATGGGCTCCATGTGAGAGGACTCTTGACTTTTTAAATTTTAAAAGATTCATGAGCATCTTTAGATGGGAAACTTGTCAAAATGTGTCCAAAAGGACAATTGATAGTGACCCATGTCCTTATGTGGGGTGAAGGAATCTACTGGCTAGAAATGTAACAGGGTGAGAGTTTCTTTATAAAAGAGGCCTCTCTCCTCCCTCTCAAGCACCTATTTTTTTTTCTCCTTGTAGCTATGCCATAGCCTTGTATCCAGCTCCTCCTATGCTTTTCCATCGCCCTCAAACATTAGGCTTTCCTACTGTGTTAGTCCTCTCCAATTGGAACTCTCTTTTGCTTCATGAATCAAGCTTTTGCTTCCTTTCTCTATCTTTTGGCTCTTCACTTCAGAGCTTAGTGTGTCGACATGAGTAGCTTGCTTCTAGATCTATGATAAGAGGATACTCTACTCCCTTGGGTGACCTCAACCCACCATGTATCTTGGAAGTTACTTCTCTAGCGAGGGAAATCGTTGCCTCTCCCCACAGCTGCAGGCGGGTATAGACAGTTTTGGTGTACTGTTCACTAAAACACATTCATAACTTTGTGCTCGCTTCTCTGTTTTTTACGAAACTTATATCAAAATCTTTTCTTTTTGAAGCTCAATCCATTTATGTTTTCTAAGTAGCACAGAAAAAGTTATGGCTGTCTGATCAGAGTAGACTGTGTATTTGGGACAGTTTTGACACTTCTCACTAAAATAGTCATAACTTTGTGCTCGCTTCTCCCATTTTTATGTTGGAATTAGGGTTGCAGGAAAGCACACAAAGCTTGGAGAAGAAGAAGCAAGAATGTACAAAACACAAAGTGTATTAGATTGTGTCAATGTATAGAAAGATAAGTTAGCCCTAGAAGGATGGGCGTATATACAAGCCGGGGGAAAAAACCTCCTAAAGAGGGAAAAAGTGCCCCGGCGGTCCTAAGTGTGTTCACACACATCACTGCCTATGTATATGGCAACAAATCCCCCCTGGGAGTGATGGTGTGAACGAGAGCTGGCACTCATGTATAGGGGAGTGCCATGCCCGAAGTAGATCAATCCACAAAGGGGAGCAAGTCCAAAGCTTTGCGGAAAGCTTCGAACTTCTCACGAGGAAGCGCCTTTGTGAAAAGATCAGCGAGGTTGTCTTGTGTTGGCAGGCCAAGCTAATCTCTCCTGCTGAGAGTCTCTCCCTGACATAGTGATAATGCACCTCAATGTGCTTTGTGCGAGCATGAAAAACTGGGTTTCTCGCAACTGCCAATGCGCTCTGACTGTCAGTGAAGATAGAGGTGGCAGACTCCTGTCCAACACCCAAGTCAGCCACCATAAGCCGTCTGAGCCACACACACTCAACCGTAGCTGTGAAAGCTGCCCTGTACTCAGCTTCACAACTAGAAGTGGCCACAGTAGGTTGCTTCTTACTTAACCAAGATATGCATGAGCTACCGAGCATGAAACAAAAACCACTTGTGGACACTCTTGTGTCATAGCAACAACCAGCCCAATCTGAGTCCGAAAAAGCATGTAAATCTAGCGGCAACGATCCCCCCTTGGGATAAAACAACCCAAGATGTATGGTGCCACTCAAGTAGCGAAAGATGCGTTTAACTGCCTTCCAATGCTGTGACCCTGGGCTATGCATAAACCTGCACACCTGTGAGACTGCAAATTGAATGTCCGGCCTCGTAATGCATACATAAATGAGGCAACCAACAGCTGTCTGATAGAGTGTGACATCAAAGTGATCTCCAGCATCATGAAGACTCAACTTCAAACCTGTCTCCATTGGAGTAGCAATAGGCTTGCAGTCTTCAAGGCCAAATCTTCGCAACAATGTCTCAATATACTTTGTCTGACACAAAGCAATACCTCCATCACACTGCTTAAATTGTATCCCCAAATAATGATGCAAATGCCCCAAATCTGACATCTCAAAAGAGGCATTCAAATCAGCCTTAAAATCAGCAATATGACTCTCATTTGGTCCTGTGCGCAGCATGTCATCGACATAGAGCACAATAATTAGATGTACACCATCCACACATTTAACATACAAAGTGCTTTCTGTTGGACTATTCTGAAACCCATGTGCAGTCAAATATGCATTTATCTTTTCATACCAAGCTCGTGGAGCTTGCTTTAAACCATATAAAGCCTTTTTCAACCTGCACACTTTGTTTTCCTGCCCTCTTTGAACAAAACCATGAGGCTGGGATACATACACCTCCTCATGCAAATCTCCATTCAAGAACGCAGTCTTTATGTCCAGCTGATGTACATTCCAACCATTATGAGCTGCCAATGCACAAATGCTACGAATGGTAATCATACGACAAGTGGGAGCAAAGGTCTCATCAAAATCAATGCCCTTTTCTTGAGCATAACCCTTTGCAACAAGCCTAGCCTTATAGCGATCAACACTGCCATCTGGCTTTCGTTTCAACTTAAAAACCCACTTACATCCAATGGCCTTTTTACCAATAGGCAAATCACACAAAGACCATGTACCATTCTTCATTATAGCATCCTATTCACTTTGCATTGCAGCCAACCAATTTTTTGAATTTTGTGCCTCATCAAATGAAAGAGGTTCTTCCTCTTCACACATACTAGACACAGCCAAAGCATAACAATCTGATGCATAAGAGGCATGCTGAAAACCTGAACGAGTACGACTAGATATAGGTGCATCAATTTTACTATCACGCAAGGTTTGCACCAGCCATTTAGGCATACTTCTAGCCTGCTCATTTTCACCCTATCCTCAGAAATTACATCCTGTAAATCTGCATCCAAAATAGGCTGATCTATGATGTCGTTTGAAATCTGCATAGGTTGAATATTTGCCTCATTAGGACTTACATTTGGATTCCCACCTATAAATAGAGGCAACAACGTATCAAATACATCCCGTGAGCTCACACCTGTCTCTTTGGTACATGATAACAAAGGCTGCATAGCATCTTCCACAAAAACAACATCTCGACTAATCAAGATATGCTTTGACTGCGGATGATACAATCTGTAACCCTTGCTCTCAGCACTGTAACCAACAAAAATGCATTTGACAGCCTTATCATCCAATTTTCTGCGTTGTTGCACAGGCGCTAAAGCATAGGCCAAGCAACCAAAGACATGCAAGTGACCAATAGAAGGTTTCCTGCCATGCCAAGCTTCATATGGAGTAATAGACTGCAAGGCCTTAGTGGGACACCTGTTGAGTACATATGTAGCACACATGACAGCCTCAAGCCAAAATGCATGTGGCAAAGCTTGGCTCTTGACCATACATCGTGCCATCTCCATAAGTGATCTATTTTTCCTCTCAGCAACACCATTTTGCTGAGGGGTATATGGCACTGTACATTGGTGTTTTATCCCATGACTAGCCAGAAATGCATCAAACTCTTTAGACATGTACTCCCCCCCTCGATCAGAATGGAGGGTGCCCACAGTACAATTGTATACATTTTCAACCATAAGCAAAAACTGTTTGAAGCACAAAAACACTTCGGACTTTGCCTTCAGTGGATATACCCATGCATGCCTTGAGTAATCATCAATGAAAGTCACAAAGTACAAGTGTTTACCAAATGACGGAGTTTGCATAGGCCCACATGCATCACTATGTACAAGTTGCAATTTGCGAGTGGCCCGCACAGAACCATCCTTTTGAAACGCAGAACGCTGCATTTTGCCCAAAATACAGCCTTCACAAACATGTTTCAATGGGGCCTCAAGAGGGGGCAATAAAGCAACCATATCAAATTTCTGCAAACGCAGCAAATAGTAAAGTTCAGATGACCAAAATGAGCATGCCATAGTTTTGCATCTGAAACTGCCTTTTCATCAAAAACTGCATTTGCTGAATCTTCCACATGCTTGTCATAAGAATTGACCCTATACAGCCCACGAAACAAGGTGCCAGATACAATAATCGTATCACCAGAAGTCAAATCATGAACAGTACATCTGTCATCCACAAATTTGACTACAAGTCCAAGTCTAGCAAGCGCAGAGACAGACAATAGATTCTTCTTTATCCCTGGCACATACAAAGCATCTGAAAGTGTGAAAGTGCTGCCATTTGCAGCAGTAAGCATAATTTTACCAACGCTCTTCACTGGGTAAGAAGCATTATTGGCACATGTGACAGTATTCCCATTAGGGACAGCCTCAAGAGAAGTGAACATATCACGATGCGAGGTAATGTGCTTTGTAGCACCACTGTCAAAATACCAAACATGAGAGTCAACAGAAACTGCCAAACATGCATCATGTACAGATGGGTCATACTGGCAATACACGCTAAACGCCCATTCTGTATCCTACACAACATTTGCAGAATCTGCATTTGTAGAAGCATCCGCTATTGTGGCTGCATTTGACTCTTTCTTCTTTGCCTCTTTAGCCTTTAGCTTAGGGCAATTCTTAATGACATGATCATTTGCCTTACAATAGTTGCACCTGGTCCTTTTCTTGCCTTTATCAAGAGCCTTCTCAGACTTATTGGTGCTACCTGTGGAAGGAGAAGAAGTTGCAGACCTACTAATAGGAGAAGAAACAGTGGAAGGGGCTGCCTTACCACTTCTTCTCTGCTGTTGGGCAGCCATAAATTTCTCCTTGTAGCTATGCCATAGCCTTGTATCCAGCTCCTCCTATGCTTTTCCATCGCCCTCAAACATTAGGCTTTCCTACTGTGTTAGTCCTCTCCAATTGGAACTCTCTTTTGCTTCATGAATCAAGCTTTTGCTTCCTTTCTCTATCTTTTGGCTCTTCGCTTCAGAGCTTAGTGTGTCCACATGAGTAGCTTGCTTCTAGATCTATGATAAGAGGATACTCTACTCCCTTGGGTGACCTCAACCCACCATGTATCTTGGAAGTTACTTCTCTAGCGAGGGAAATCGTTGCCTCTCCCCACAGCCTGCAGGCGGGTATAGACAGTTTTGGTGAACTGTTCACTAAAACACAGTCATAACTTTGTGCTCGCTTCTCTGTTTTTTACGAAACTTATATCAAAATCTTTTCTTTTTGAAGCTCAATCCATTTATGTTTTCTAAGTAGCACAGAAAAAGTTATGGCTGTCTGATCAGAGTAGACTGTGTATTTGGGACAGTTCAATCCATTTATGTTTTCTAAGTAGCACAGAAAAAGTTATGGCTGTCTGATCAGAGTAGACTGTGTATTTGGGACAGTTTTGACACTTCTCACTAAAATAGTCATAACTTTGTGCTCGCTTCTCCCATTTTTATGTTGGAATTAGGGTTGCAGGAAAGCACACAAAGCTTGGAGAAGAAGAAGCAAGAATGTACAAAACACAAAGTGTATTAGATTGTGTCAATGTATAGAAAGATAAGTTAGCCCTAGAAGGATGGGCGTATATACAAGCCGGGGGAAAAAACCTCCTAAAGAGGGAAAAAGTGCCCCAGCGGTCCTAAGTGTGTTCACACACATCACTGCCTATGTATATGGCAATAAATCCCCCCTGGGAGTGATGGTGTGAACGAGAGCTGGCACTCATGTATAGGGGAGTGCCATGACCGAAGTAGATCAATCCACAAAGGGGAGCAAGCCCAAAGCTTTGCGGAAAGCTTCGAACTTCTCACGAGGAAGCGCCTTTGTGAAAAGATCGGCGAGGTTGTCCTGTGTTGGCAGGCCAAGCTAATCTCTCCTGCTGAGAGTCTCTCCCTGACGTAGTGATAATGCACCTCAATGTGCTTTGTGCGAGCATGAAAAACTGGGTTTCTCGCAACTGCCAATGCGCTCTGACTGTCAGTGAAGATAGAGGTGGCAGACTCCTGTCCAACACCCAAGTCAGCCACCATAAGCCGTCTGAGCCACACACACTCAACCGTAGCTATGAAAGCTGCCTTGTACTCAGCTTCACAACTAGAAGTGGCCACAGTAGGTTGCTTCTTACTTAACCAAGATATGCATGAGCTACCGAGCAGCATGAAACAAAAACCACTTGTGGACACTCTTGTGTCATAGCAACAACCAGCCTAATCTGAGTCCGAAAAAGCATGTAAATCTAGCGGCAACGATCCCCCCTTGGGATAAAACAACCCAAGATGTATGGTGCCACTCAAGTAGCGAAAGATGCGTTTAACTGCCTTCCAATGCTGAGACCCTGGGCTATGCATAAACTTGCTCACCTGTGAGACTGCAAACTGAATGTCCGGCCTCGTAATGCATACATAAATGAGGCAACCAACAGCTGTCTGAGAGAGTGTGACATCAAAGTGATCTCCAGCATCATGAAGACTCAACTTCAAACCTGTCTCCATTGGAGTAGCAATAGGCTTGCAGTCTTCAAGGCCAAATCTCCGCAACAATGTCTCAATATACTTTGTCTGACACAAAGCAATACCTCCATCACACTGCTTAAATTGTATCCCCAAATAATGATGCAAATGCCCCAAATCTGACATCTCAAAAAAGGCATTCAAATCAGCCTTAAAATCAGCAATATGACTCTCATTTGGTCGTGTGAGCAGCATGTCATCGACATAGAGCACAATAATTAGATGTACACCATCCACACGTTTAACATACAAAGTGCTTTCTGTTGGACTATTCTAAAACCCATGTGCAGTCAAATATGCATGTATCTTTTCATACCAAGCTCATGGAGCTTGCTTTAAACCATATAAAGCCTTTTTCAACCTGCACACTTTGTTTTCCTGCCCTCTTTGAACAAAACCACGAGGCTGCGATACATACACCTCCCATGCAAATCTCCATGCAAGAACACAGTCTTTATGTCCAGCTGATGTACATTCCAACCATTATGAGCTGCCAATGCACAAATGCTATGAATGGTAGTCATACAACAAGTTAGAGCAAAGGTCTCATCAAAATCAATGCCCTTTTCTTGAGCATAACCCTTTGCAACAAGCCTAGCCTTATAGCGATCAACACTGCCATCTGGCTTTTGTTTCAACTTAAAAACCCACTTACATCCAATGGCCTTTTACCAATAGGCAAATCACACAAAGACCATGTACCATTCTTCATTATAGCATCATATTCACTTTGCATTACAGCCAACAAATTTTTTGAATTTTGTGCCTCATCAAATGAAAGAGGTTCTTCCTCTTCACACATACTAGACACAGCCAAAGCATAAAAATCTGATGCATAAGAGGCATGCTGAAAACCTGAACGAGTACGACTAGATATAGGTGCATCAATTTTACTATCACGCAAGGTTTGCACCAGCCATTTAGGCATACTTCTAGCCTGCTCATTTTTAGCCCTATCCTCAGAAATTACATCCTGTAAATCTGCATCCGAAATAGGCTGATCTATGATGTCGTTTGAAATCTACATAGGCTGAATATTTGCCTCATTAGGACTTACATTTGAATTCCCACCTGTAAATAGAGGCAACAACGTATCAAATACATCCCGTGAGCTCACACCTGTCTCTTTGGTACATGATAACAAAGGCTGCACAACATCTTCCACAAAAACAACATCTCGACTAATCAAGATACACTTTGACTACAGATGATACAATCTGTAACCCTTGCTCTCAGCACTGTAACCAACAAAAATGCATTTGACAGCCTTATCATCCAATTTTCTGCGTTGTTGCACAGGCACTAAAGCATAGGCCAAGCAACCAAAGACATGCAAGTGACCAATAGAAGGTTTCCTGCCATGTCAAGCTTCATATGGAGTAATAGACTGCAAGGCCTTAGTGGGACACCTGTTGAGTACATATGCAGCACACATGACAGCCTCAAGCCAAAACGCATGTGGCAAAGCTTGGCTCTTGACCATACATCGTGCCATCTCCATAAGTGACCTATTTTTCCTCTCAGCAACACCATTTTGCTGAGGGGTATACGGCACTGTACATTGGTGTTTTATCCCACGACTAGCCAGAAATGCATCAAACTCTTTAGACATGTACTCCCCCCCCCTCGATCAGAACGGAGGGTGTCCATAGTACAATTGGATACATTTTCAACCATAAGAAAAAACTGTTTGAAGCACAAAAACACTTCGGACTTTGCCTTTGGTGGATATACACATGCATGCCTTGAGTAATCATCAATGGAAGTCACGAAGTTTGCATAGGCCCACATACATCACTATGTACAAGTTGCAATTTGCGAGTGGCCCGCACAGAACCATCCTTTGGAAACGCAGAACGCTGCATTTTGCCCAAAATACAGCCTTCACAAACATGTTTCAATGGGGCCTCAAGAGGGGGCAATGAAGCAACCATATCAAATTTCTGCAAACGCAGCAAACTAGCAAAGTTCAGATGAGCAAAACGAGCATGCTATAGTTTTGCATCTGAAACTGCCTTTTCATCAGAAACTGCATTTGCTGAATCTTCCACACACTTGTCATAAGAATTGAGCCTATACAGCCCACGAAACAAGGTGCCAGATACAATAATCGTATCACCAGAAGTCAAATCATGAACAGTACATCTGTCATCCACAAATTTGACTACAAGTCCAAGTCTAGCAAGCGCAGAGACAGACAATAGATTCTTCTTTATCCTTGGCACATACAAAGCATCTGAAAGTGTGAAAGCGCTGCCATTTGTAGCAGTAAGCATAATTTTACCAATGCCCTTCACACTGGGTAAGAAGCATTATTGGCACATGTGACAGTATTCCGATTAGGGACAACCTCAAGAGAAGTGAACATATCACGATGCGAGGTAATGTGCTTTGTAGCACCACTGTCAAAATACCAAACATGAGAGTCAACAGAAACTGCCAAACATGCATCATGTACAGATGGGTCATACTGGCAATACACGCTAAACGCCCATTCTGTATCCTACACAACATTTGCAGAATCTGCATTTGTAGAAGCATCCGCTATTGTGGCTGCATTTGACTCTTTCTTCTTTGCCTCTTTAGCCTTTAGCTTAGGGCAATTCTTAATGATATGATCATTTGCCTTACAATAGTTGCACCTGGTCCTTTTCTTGCCTTTATCAAGAGCCTTCTCAGACTTATTGGTGCTACCTGTGGAAGGAGAAGAAGTTGCAGACCTACTAATAGGAGAAGAAACAGTGGAAGGGGCTGCCTTACCACTTTGCTGCTGGGCAGCCATAAATGCTTGATCAACTGGACGCTGCCTGGCCCTGTTTTGCCTGGACTACGCTTCTTGCAAGAGCTTGTTGACTAAAGTATCATACTTGACAGCATCAGGTCTGTCCTCATTAAGAAGTCTCCATGTGGAAGCAAAAGTCTGATATGTCTCAGATAAAGCATCAAGAACAGTCTGCACAAGAGAATGATCAGGAATAATCTCACCTGTAGAAATCAACTGTTCTTTGAGATCTTTAATCTCAATAAGAAAAACATTCATGTCATCATCTTCCTGCATAATCTTCAATTCTAGCTCTTTACATAGGTAAGCGATTTTTGCCTCGTTATTACGACCTGCATACAAACCAGTTAGAATATCCCAAGCCTGTTTTGTTGTTTTAGCTGACCGAATGTGTGGGGTGATGTTATGTTTGACAGAAAGTGCAATCAAGGCATGAGCCTGCGCATCTTTACCATCCCAACGAGCTTGTTCAGCAGTGGGTAAAATAGCAGCAGCAACAGTAGAGCTGCTAGAACCTGCAACATCCTCAACAGATCCTATATCCATAGAACCTGGACGTACATCCATACCCTGCACAATGTTCCACACTCCTTTTGCAACCAAAACATGCTGCATCATGTATGCCCAAAGTGGGTAGTTGCTGTCTCCATCATCCAATTTGTCATCAGCAGATAACATGCGAAATACATCATTGTTGTTATCAGCCATGGCCACTGACTGAAACTGATGCAAAAGCTACCTGTAATGAAGCAAAGACTGAACAGAGAACAAATCGTGCTATGTAGCACGGTCCACAATAGAATACGTATGCCTGTTTTGCAGAAAACTGCACTGTCAAAATTTTTGCAGAAAATGACAAAAACACCTGTGCAGAACTTGAAATGCATGACAGGCTATTTTGCTTACAAAGTTCATGTGCGTGTAAACCCTATAAGTTGTATGACCCCTGGGGAATAAGTGTAGCATTTCTAGGATTTAATAAGATTTTACATGGCAATAGTGAGTAGTATCTCACTCCAGATGAGCCTGGTTGTTGTTAGTATCAGATCCAACATATGTAATGTACATAAACTCGGGCTGAGTTAGGATAGGAGGCTAAGCCGGAGAGCTTAGTGGTAAATCCTACTGTATCTGGTGAGTTTTGACTTAACCGGAGTGTTAAGAAGTAAACTCAAAGTCTGGGGCTGAACTGGAGTGTTCGGAGGCAGACATATCTTTTGTTAAATCGGAAAATTTAGCAAAAGATGTGAACCATGGTACCCAAGAAAAATCTCTTCACACTAAAATAGTGCACAATAATTTTAGGGTGATAAAAATCCATCGCAAGAATGTTTTACAACTTTCCATAGATGATAGATGAAGACCATGTACTTTACGGAGTTAAAGTACATAGGTGGTGACTTCGGCGCCACATTTTTTGTAGGAAGTCACCAGTGGTGTAATTAGGTCAGCCGAGACTCCACAAGACCTATGCACTAGTTTTTAAGTTGACCTCTATGATAAGGACATCCAAAAATCATGTTGTAATACAAGAGATTGTACTGCAATGTGCAATGGAGGGGTCAATTTGTGTAGTCACTTCTTAGCAGCAAGTGACTTAAGCATCTTGTTATAGATGGTTGTATATGGTACTCCCACTCGGGGGAGGTACGCCATTGGGTACAGAGTTACTCACAGACTAGTGTGGAGCTACTAGTGTGATGATAGTGGGTACGTAGTTACTCACTACTAATACATAGCTGCTAATAAAATTAAGATCTTCGAGTGAAAGATACTCTAGATCAACATTTTAAATTACCGAACCACAATCCATGAGTATCGAGGTACTTATGTTGACGTTGCTCAAATCGAGGGACCGATTTGTTTGATGGTATGGAATAAGCAAGGAGAGTGGAGTAACTTAATAGTTACACATCACTAGTCCTAGTGAGCTGTCAAGGTCATCCGTAGTTTGATGATCCCCTCTACCTATCAAACAACATTCAATTTTGAAGCCCTGGTATTTAATCCGTAGTGATTATGAGTTTGGTGTGAGATATGGTTATGAAGTTCTTACAAGAGTACTCGTTTATTTGCTTGTCATTGGTTATAGCTTGGTAGAGATTGCCACCTGTGATGGGTAGGTAGCTTTGCCGCTATAATGAGGAGGCAGCAAATAATGTTCTCATAGTTATACTTCATACCAACACCAAACAGGGATAGGATAAAATTCCTAAGTTCATCATCACGAAGTACTATGATGTTTGCATTTATGTTGAATGTATGATGTAATGAGACATTGGGCCATTAAGTATCCATAGGCTGCTTTACATGATGTTACTTCTTCTACACAGCCCTCTAAAAATTCTTTGGGGGTAATGGAGCACCTTAAGATGAGAAAGTTTGTCATGGATTTGGATCTTGGCTTGTATGGAAAAGTTCTTAGCAAGAATCCTAGTAATTTGAAAGAGGCGCTTCGTATTGCTTTGAAAAAGGAGGTTGCCCTTCAAATTGAGGTTGCGTTCCAACCTTCTGCAAGTGTGCCAACTCCACCACCTCGGGTAGAGGTAGCCTCAACATCTCAGGTACCGGCTCCATCATCACTGGATAACAATATTGCACAACTTATGGCAGAATTTACAGATTTGAAGTTGCACTCTCAGTCAATGCAAGGCCGCCTAAGGCTCCATGTATTGAGGAGAAGCCTAGAGATATAATCAATGTTACATGCTATGAATGTCAAGAAAAGGGACACTATCACCATGAATGTCCAAAATTGAGGAAAAGAGAGGGTAAAAGTGTAGCACTTCTGGAAGAAATATGTTTAGAAGAAGCAGAAGAAGAAGAAGAAGAAAACTTGATGCCATTGATGGCAAGAAGGAATCGTAGAACTAGGAGTGTTAAAGAAGAAGAAGAAGAAGAAGAAGAAGAGAAAGAGGAGAAACAAAAGAAGAAGAAAAAGTCATCTAGGACGAGAATTGGACAATCGAATTTTTCTCTTGGACAAGGATCTCTTAGTTATGACCTTTTAACAGACCTTAGGGAGAAAACTGCACAAATCACATTTGGAAAACTTTTGGCACTCTCTCCAAAACTCAAGAAGGAATGCGGTAAGTTAGCTAGCACAAGAGAGTCCTAGAAAAAGAAGAAGAAGGATAATGGAATCCCTATGGCTGAAAAGGTAGACATAGATATGGGGGATGATGTTCTTGTGATTGATGTCATCATTGATGGGCAAACAATTTCTAATGCATACATTGATGGAGGTGCATCAATAAATGTCATGAGTGAAAAGACAATGAAAGATGTTGATTTGAAGTTGTCTTCTGTCAACTCTCCCTATCGCATCAAACTTGCTTATAATACTAGGGTGAAAATGCTAGGAGTGGTAAAGAATCTGGCAGTGGATGTATGTGGTATCTCTGTGCCTACAACTTTTTAGGTTATTCCTACAAAGCCAGATGCTAGGGCTTACCCATTGATCTTGGGAAGGCCATGGCTTTGCCATATGAAGGCAGTTCATAAGTGAGAGATAGGTGATCAAGACCTCATTTGTTACCCCCTGGGGAGTGTATGCCTATAGGGTGATGCCATTTGGCTTAACCAATGCACCAGCAACTTTTCAACGGTTCATGAGTGTATGCCTATAGGGTGATGCCATTTGGCTTAACCAATGAACCAGCAACTTTTCAACGGTTCATGAGTCAGGTATTTGCACCTTACTTGGGAAAGTTTATAAGAGTCTTTTTGGATGCTTTTTGCATTTATTCAAGCCGTGTGGATCACTTGGAAAAGTTGAGAATGGCCTTGCAAAGTGTTGATGATACAAAGGGTTGTCTCAATCCTGGAAAATGCCGCTTGGCGCACGAAAGAAGGTGGTTCTTTTGGGATATGTTATCTCAAAGGAAGGCATAGAGATGGACCCTCAAAAGGTACAAGCAATTATGGACCCTCCACCACCTTCCAATGTAAGGGAGGTAAGGAGGATTTTGCATAAAACATAGTGTTACCAACGCTTTGTTGACATGTTTTCTGAGAAGATGTATTCTATAAATTTGTTGACAAAGAAAAATGTTTCCTTCCAATGGGGACTAGAGCAAAATCAGGCCTTTTGTTTGCTTAAATAATGCATGAGTCAACATCCTATTATGTAGCCTCCTAGGTGGGGGGATGGCTTTTATGTGAATCCAAGTGTGTCATCACATTCAGTGGGTGCTATACTCTTGCAAAAGGGTGATCAAGGACGCATGAAACCAGTATATTATGTAAGTCGACAACTCACTGATATTGAGGAGAGATATGGTGAAATAGAGAAAGGACGTTTGTCTTTGGTCTTTGTAGTGAATCCTGTAGGAAAGTTTGCAAAGTGGCTTTGTGAGCTTCAAGAATTCTCTTTGACTTGGTGCAAAAGCCCAGCTGAAAGGGATGCATCATTCGAATGGCGTACTTAATTGAACAGCTAAATAAGTATGTCAATCTGAGTGGGCTGAAATTCTTCCAAACTTCTTGAGGGCGTGGCCTTAACTTGGCATGAGGCTTTACCAGAAGACACCAAGACTGATTGGGACAACTTGATTGTGGCAATGAAGGAGAGATTTGGGATAGTGGAGTCGCCAAATGCTTTACTATTGCAGCTGGATCAAATTTCCCAAATAGGAAGGAGGGTCAATTTCTACCTTCTCGGTGAGGTATGAGACCTTATTCATTAAGTATCAATAGGATGCTTTACATGATGTTACTTCTTCTACACGTCCCTCTAAAAATTCTTTGGCAATGGAGCACCTTAAGATGAGAAAGTTTGTCATGGCTTTGGATCCTGGCTTGTATGGAAAAGTTCTTAGTAAGAATCTCAGTAATTTCAAAGAGGCGCTTCGCATTGCTTTGAAAAAGGAGGTTGCCCTTCAAATTGAGGTTGCGTTCCAACCTTCTGCAAGTGTGCCAACTCCACCACCTCTCGGGTAGAGGTAGCCTCAACATCTCAGGTACCGGCTCCATCACTAGATAACAATATTGCACAACTTATGGCAGAATTTGCTGATTTGAAGTTGCACTTAGTCAATGCAAGGCCGCCTAAGGCTCCACGTATTGAGGATAAGCCTAGGCATAAAATCAATGTTACGTGCTCTAGGGGGCGCAAGAGAAAACTAGAAGAGGGGAGAGGGTTGCACAAGCAGATGGCAAGGGGACTAGGTAGTGAAGGAGGGGCACTGGTGAAGGGGAAGAGGCATAGGCAGCACATAACGTAGGAGGGGGACGCTCGTAGATCCATGCCGATTGTGAATTGTGTTTCCTTTACCTTCCTTGGGTTTATGCTTTCTTTAATCCTCTTTTCCTTGTCTTGAGGTTTAGATTCAACCTCTTTAGTTTGTGTAACTTTGGCTTTCTTGGGTCTAGAAGGTTGTGAATCTATTTTTGGTTTTTGTTTTGAGACATTTTCCTTTGCCCCTTGAATCTATTTTTGGTTTTTGTTTTGAGACATTTTCCTATGCCCCTTGAATCTATTTTTGGTTTTTGTTTTGAGACATTTTGCTCTACCCCTTGGACTAAAATAATCAATATTGATATTTATAAACTTGAATCACGATACTCAAAAGATAATTTATTATTTTCCTCTAACCCTTGGACTAAAATCATTAATATTGGTAATTCTTAACTTGAATGAGGATACTCAAGATAATTTATCATCTCCCTTTTTCTAGACATTCGATCTCGGAGGTAACTCTTCATACTTTTTGGTTTGTGAAATACAATCATCAAAGCTTGGGACATCCATTGGAGGTAACTCTTCATACTTTTTGGTTTGTGAAATACTTGAATAAGATTGGGGAAAGTATATCTTTGATGCATTGAACTAGTGCAAACATAAGAGCTTATCGTTGTCAAGTCCAAGATTAGAAATTTGAGCATGACCTTTTGTGTGACTTTTACTGTGGTAACACAACATCCTCGTTGAGAGAAACTCGAGTATGACCTTTTGTAAGACTTACAAGTTGTGCCAACATGGAAGACAATATGACCTATGTTGTCATCAATTCTCACCAAGACCTTGCAAGTTGCTACTATGCTCCTTATTGTGGTAAGGACCTTGTGAGTGTAAACAAACTAAAGACAAACAAGATAACAATAATAATAAAACACAATAGCATGAAACATCAACAATAGACATACCTATTAAATGAAACATTTTACAAAGGGTTACAACCCTTTGCAATGTATAAATAAACTCTATGGGTTCATAGTAAAAGAACTCGATTACATGCTTCCCTGTGTAGTTATCTCTCAATTTGTTAAGTGGTATTAGATTAAGTCAAATATCAAGTAGTTAGTTTCATACATGGTATCAGTTTAGAGAAACTAGCCTAGCTAGTTCCTAGCAATCCTTGAATTCTTATGCCTTTCAAAGTGCATATGAACACACCTACCTTCGCTTCGCAGGTAAATATCTTCAAGAAATCGATGCTCCTGAAAATGAAAGAAGAGCAATCTACAACAATTCCTTCATTGATGACTAGCAATCAATCCTTAGTGGTCAATGCCATCATTGCGGGATTGGCCATGCCAGACTTCTACAAGTGATGACGCTTCTCATAGCACTCCCTCCTACATGGAGATCATTCATCACGACCCAATAATCAATAGCAAATTAACTGATACCTCATATGATTAGCAAAATTAGACAAGAATAGACAATGAGGGGACATTCTGGAAATTTAATTGGAGCATTTAAGTCGATGGCAATGACCATATGGATCTCAAAACCTCTGTGTAGAACCTTTTACATGGCAAATAACTACATTAATTAGCCAAGAACTAACTTCAACCCCAATTCCTATTGGCCCCCACTATCATCATACAAAGGGTCCAGATAGCCTTCCCATGTAATGGGCTCCTACAGAGGGCTCGTCCAGTGCCATTACTTTCATAAAATTGGATATATTGAGAGGGAATGTGGAATAAAGCAGTAGGATCTTGGGCAGTAATCAAGGCCATGAGCTCAAGTCTGGATTGCACAAATTCGACAGAACTTGGATCAAAATGATGCCACAATAGAGGAGCCCTAGAGTGATCTCGATAGACATGTCTGAGGGATGCATCTGGAAAAGTTTTAACAAACCAAGTTTCCTTGCTCAAATTCAAGAACTTTTGACCACTTTAATTGGTTGATTCTGATATATGTGGGCCTATTCCATCCAAATCCTTAATGGGCTATCACCTCAGCTTTACTACTGGTGTCACGTTCCTCAAGAACAAGTCTGAGGTGCCCTCATAATTCATGGCATACAAAGCACTCCATTAGAACAAACAATGGCGAAAATGCATCAAAGGAGTGAATCATAACTTATTGTGTCAAATACATGGAATACATCATCAGGTTACTGTGCCATACAAAAGGACTGGTGGAAAATGAGCTGAGCAGAAGGATCAAAACCATTAGAACAGACAATGGGGCAATTATGCATCAAACGAGCTCATAGCTTATTGTCAAATACATGGAATACAGCATCACCTTACTGTGCCATATTACAATCCACATCAAAATGGCATCGCAAGAAAGGAAGAAAAATATGACTCTGATGGAGGTAGCGCGATCAATGATGAAGGATGTATACCACAACTTGCCACAGTCATAGGAGATTCTTCACATAGAACACATCAATACAACAAGGGGATGACACAAGAAGATATAGTGGATGTGTTACATTTTATCATCAATAGCACACTGAAAGCAAATTTACCTCATCCACAGGAATGGAAGGTGCCCACTCTTGCAAGATCCAGATTCATTAGATGAAATGCACAGTCACTCTCTAGAGGACAGGCATTTATGATGTGTCTGAACTCTGTGCAGTTATCTTAACTTATTGTGTCAAATACATGGAATACATCATCAGGTTACTGTGCCATACAAAAGGACTGGTGGAAAATGAGCTGAGCAGAAGGATCAAAACCATTAGAACAGACAATGGTGCCAATTATGCATCAAACGAGCTCATAGCTTATTGTCAAATACATGGAATACAGCATCAGCTTACTGTGCCATATTACCATCCACATCAAAATGGCATCGCAAGAAAGGAAGAAAAATATGACTCTGATGGAGGTAGCGCGATCAATGATGAAGGATGTATACCACAACTTGCCACAGTCATAGGAGATTCTTCACATAGAACACATCAATACAACAAGGGGATGACACAAGAAGATATAGTGGATGTGTTACATTTTATCATCAATAGCACACTAAAAGCAAATTTACCTCATCCACAGGAATGGAAGGTGCCCACTCTTGCAAGATCCAGATTCATTAGATGAAATGCACAGTCACTCTCTAGAGGACAGGCATTTATGATGTGTCCGAACTCTGTGCAGTTATCTCTCATTAATTAAGTGATTAAGTATTAGATTAAGTGAGATATCGAGTAGTTAGCTTCTTAGAGACCTCATTAAACCTGCAATACCTGCACTTTCACTGCATTTGCCCTACGTTCTCATAGAAAACAGCACAGCATGTATATTGTAACTTCACCTTTTAAACATAATATGCTTAACGCACCTAATTTCATAGAGAAATGAAGGTCGAAGCTGCATGCTTGTTGTTGGCAGCTCAAAATCAAAACAAAAGCAATCGAGAAAACGCTACATAAATCTGTGCAGTCGAAAGCGATTAGAAACGACGCTTAACGAGCTAAAATGCACTCGAAGTTGACGTCGATGACAGGCACGGTGGCCATGAAGCCCTTGTAGGAGACCGTCCAGGCTTGGTTGGGAGCCAAGCTCTGGCCGCCGTTGATTTGGCAGACCGACTGGTGGACGTTGCCCAGAATGAACTCGCAATCCATAACTACACTGGTGGCCTTGCAGAAGGCGCAGCTGTTGAAGACCGTCAGCGTGAACGTTGAAGCGTCCTCGTAATCGGGCGCTGGCGCCGTGCTGGTAACGATCGCCGACGGGTCACAAGTGTATTCACTCGAGCAGCTGCACTTGTTATTCCATGTTGGCCCTGCTGCAGCAGCAGATCGAAATACAACGCAAGCTATGTAATAACCGCCCACATTATTACAACGCAATATCATCATCTAGCTATGCTATGGATTTTCTATTGCAAACTTGCAACCTTATACAGACCTTCTGCAACGCAACCAGAGACCATCATGATCAAGAGAATGATGTTTACTGCGACGGCCGCCGCCGCCGTCTGGCGGAGCTCTGATCTGCACGATTTCGCCATGACGAGCGTTTCGTAGACTATATTTGCAGCCGAGCAACAGGAGCTGGACAAGCCTTGCTTATTTATACAGGCTAATTAGGTACTCATGAGTTGCCCTAAACGACGACGACAAGCCTCGTGAAGAGGACCGCGCGTGCAACTTGGTGATCCAATGTAGTGCATTGTCTTTCTTTTTAGGGGGGTTAGGTGAAAGTAAAGAAAGTGAGTTGCCATCGCCGACCCTCATCACTATCTATGACGAGGTCATATAGAAAATGGAGGCGTGGGATCTACGACGAGGAACTGATCTACGACGAGGAACTGGGGCACGTTGTGTGTGGAAGGAGGGCCATCGGATGGTCGATTAAGGATTTGGGGCTTGGTTTACTTTTTGGGTAAAGCAGGGCACAACACCAAGGACAGCGGCGCATTTTGCGCGTGAGGCGTCTCATGCAAGGCAAGTTTGAATCACCAGGTAAACCAAGGCCCTAAACCTCATGCTTTGTCTGGTGTAGTTGGCTGTTGCGGGAGGGTCTGCTCTGTAGTTGGCTACTGCGGGAGGCTCTGCATCTTCACATTGAAGCATCCCCTTCTTGTTGGCATGTAAAAGGTGCGCAACAGGCTGCTCGCTTTTCTCCGTCTTCAGAACCCGGCAGTAGTCATTCTCAAAATCTACTCTGAGTCAACCAGGTACATTAGGAAAAAAGGGAGCTCATTTTGGGGCCTTTTACGGTTTGGAAAAATAAGCTCTCAACCAATGAACAGAGGGCCAACGTAACGTTGGAAATTCACAAAAATAAAAGAAAATAGATAAAAGAAACAATATTTTATGTAGGTACAAGCGTGCTACATTAATGTGGAGATTGGTTTTTTATTCTCACAAGATCTTTGGACATGAAAATAGAATCTAGTCTGACATTTTCTCTGACAAGGCCCTTCCCGCTTCCACCTTCCTTTGAACTTTGAAATGTTGTGCTGCCTTTCCTTCGAAAGGTCTACCATTCTACACCACTGCCTCATTGTGCAGCAACCTCTTCTTTTCCAAAACTGCTCCCTTGATCCTGTTTGGCTTAGAGTAAGATGTTTCTTGTCAACTATCTGTCTGCCCACTTTCTCTTTCTTGAAACTTCACTTTGTTATCTTGTTTACATTACTTTGCTGTGGTTACAGATTCACAAGGTCTCCATGGTGAATAAAAACTATGGTCGTTCTTGTGGAAGACGCTCTGTGGATGATAATGCTATGAAGGCAGAATTATACCACACATCCTTACCCCGTCAACCTGCTTCTTCTATTTCTTCGGTAGAGAATTCAAGTACAGTCAAAACGGAAGGAACTTGGGAAAGGTTTACTGTTTCGAAAGGAGTATGGGTGCTCATGCAACCTAGTAAAAGAAAGAGACCCCAGACAAAAAACATTTTCTTGGCATCATGGAAGGGAAGAGTACGAGATTTTAAAATCACCAGAGGGAAGATATCGGTGAAAGAAGTTTTGATTCAGCATGTGTACATGCATAAAGAACTTGTCTTGCGAGACTATCCAAATGATCTTCCGCAACACAGGCCTAATTGTATATTTTTCTATTGTGGTTTTGTTCTTTATGAGGTGCATGAATTTTTAAGACAAAGCTTTCTTTCTTTGCTTATTGATATTCTTGTGTTATTTTATTTCAGATTTATACCCTTCATCGTATGAGACATGGCAAAACATCGATTGTATTCTGGGATTTATAGATGTTTTGCATGGATCGATAGGAGAACAACAATACCAAGGTCGATGTGCAACAGAGCTAGCTCAATCCGGTATATTTTTTACTGATCATTTTTATCAGTTGCTGGACAATGCAAACACACATGGTGTGTTAAGAAAACAAGACCTTCCGGCATGGAATTCAGTGGATTGGCCTCTCCCACATTTTAGTGTTACAGAGGCATATAGAGCCAAGCTTTTCAAAGAAGTACAGAAAGCTCTGAGGCCCAATATTGCCACAAGGATAATAAAAATTTCTTTATGCATGCCTCTCACAGTTTTTGTAGACTTGTTTAATACCTTTCCAGTGAAGGTTTCAAAAACAATGCTCACAGTTAAAGCAACAAGTCTGGCATGCATGCCACAATTTTTGGATAAAGGTTGGGATAAGAAGACATGTAGTTCAGTGTTTTGTGAGGTTGTCCAACCTTCTATGCAACTGAAGTACATGGTTGCATCACAAAATTTCATTTTTTCTTTTTATTATAAGCGCAGTCGAATGCTAGGTACAAAACTAGTCCCAATGGATCAAGATGAAGATTCTTTTGGTGCAGAAAATAAACTTCTTGATATTGATGTTGTTGAGAATGGTGATGTGCTAGTCAATATCTCATTAAGACAATGTTGCTCCCTAGCTCAATTGCGCAATGACATTCTATTTGAGACAGAAGGTTCTATTTCAAAGGACTTTTTATTTATCTACAACAATAAGAAGGTATACCATGTGACTTATCCTAGTCTCATTAAGCACTGCTATTAGTTTACTTTACCCTATTGTTTCATATTGCTTTTTTGCAGGTGCTCAAAAGAAGAGAGAGTTCAATAAAATGCAAAGACATTGAAAATTTGAAAATTGAGATAACATAGACTCCATAAACAAAGGTATTATATTCAATAATGTAAAATTCTGTACAGAAGTGTTTAATTATGTATGTAGAACATATTCTTGACAACAATTTTCTATTTATCTACAGGTTGATCTAGAGGCTGCTCTACATGGTCCAAGCTCACCGTATCATCTTTATTTGGAGAATCTACTTTCTGCTGCTCCATCCTGTCGTGTACAGTCTCTTGATGCTGCTCCATTGTCTCCTCTACTGCCCCTGGAGCATCTGTTTGCTGCTGCTGCTCCATCATCTCCTCAATAACATCAGCAAAGCAGCAGGTCCTTGTTCTTGTGGCTTCTCCTCATCAGCACTAGGTCCTTGTTCCTGTGGCACCACATCTGCATCATCTGTGTCATCAAGGTATATGACACCTTCTCGGACTTTAGAGCTCTCACCCAACTCGACAGTAGCTGGTACAATAGGTTTGGGGGAGGCATACTTCAAAAACTTCCAAATTATATCAGCTCTGAAACTATACACATAGTTCGAGTTGAAGCTATTTTCTCTCATCTGCAATGAGATATGATGATTTAGAACACTTTGTACTCGACTTTGTACCAATATCAAATTTTTTTAAGCTAAATGAAAATTATTTTTTCTTACAAGCTCTGGCTGTCCTATCTCAAAATAGCTTGAAAGTATATATTTGGCACTAATCAGCACTCTCCAGCCACCACAGCTACTTGAATCATCTTGTTGTGGTGTCTGGATAGTTGGAAAGATATGTAATGTCTGAACAAAATAAAATTATTCAATAAGTTCAAAGGCATAGCATGAAATAGACATCAGTAGAGGGAACAACTTTCTACCTCTAAATCTATTGGCTCTATTGAATCCAAAAGATTGACATTAGGAGGGCACTGATCCAATGCATCTAGAAGTCTTCTAATACAACTGCAATACATATAATTCAGTTAGTGTGCATTAAATCCAAATAATGAAGTTTAAAGTTAAAAATAGCACACAAACCACTTATAATTTCACCTCTCTGTGTGTGTTTCTAAGAGAGTTGAATAAAAAGCATTGCTTCTGCTGGATGTCAATAGAAGCAAAGCTCCAGTGGTCACTGCATAAGGAAAAAAGCATTAAGAAATCAAAGGCTACAAGAGTACTCAATCTTGAAGAAAAATCCCAAAAGAAGCAGACACACACATACTTGTTATGGTATGGAAGTAGCAAAATATCAACATGATCAAAATCACAGTGTCTGAACCAATTGGAAATATCCATGGGAGTTTCCTTTGGATCTCTTAACTTGAAGGAAATTGCAGGATCAATAATATAAACTGTATGCTGTACAGCATGGTTCAGCCAGCTTCTCATCATGCTACATTGGACAAAACAATAATTAAGGTAAGGTGTAAGGGAGGAGGTACAATAAGGATTGTTTTGCAAACAAATGTAAAATAAAAGACCCTTACTAGAGCATTGCAAGAATGATAGTATCTGAGCAATACTCATTCTTATGAGCCAATGCTGCCAAGCATGCTTTTGTCAAGTCAAAATTATTCTCTGAAAAATCATCTTCAATATGGACAACTATGTTAGGGCCCAGCTCCTGCAACCTTCTCTGTATCTGTAGCTCCATCTGTACAGTCTCCACATCTATAGCAGATTTGGATTCTTCTATTTGCTGCTTCAGTGACTCCTCATAAGCAGCTTTCCGTGGGTCACTTCAACAACCTTCACCTTGTCTGCCTTCAATTTTCTTGTAGGTGGAATTAATAATATGTCTCTCATTTTTATGTCCTGCCATTCCACAGGATGGACCAGCTTGTCATACCTCCACCTCACTCTGGACAATGTGTTGAAGTCCTTGGCCATCAGAGTTACCCTGTGAGCATGGGCTGCTACAAGCATTGCATCTTCAAAGTACTTCTCCAAGTAATCCTCTGCCATTTCCTGTAAGGAATGAATTGCAGTCCTATTCCACCTGAAACCAAGGTGCCAGCTATCACAAATTTCTCTCACTAGCCTCTGAAAAGGTGCCTTGGGGATTGCAAAGCCTATAGCTTTTTGTTGTTTCCTGATCTCCTTTAGCACACCTGCAGAATGTTTTAACCTCTTGTACTTTTGCTGCAGCATGCTCATTGGCTTCCCCTTCCTGCCATATGTAACTCTTCCCTTTGGCACACTAGATTCCTTGATATCAGCCCCAGCTGCTGCTGCTGCAAGCCCTGGCCCCTTGCCAGACCTCCTTGCAGTTGCCTTGGTTCTTGCCATCACTCTGAAAAGGTGCATACAAAGCAATGGAAAAAGATTACAACCATGGAGAACATGGAATGATAAAAGAAGGTGATGACAAATTGGATAAAGCAAAATTGAACAATTTGTAACAAAACGCGATTATGATAATTTGAAATTTCTAACAGCTCATCATCGCGTTTTTCTGCAAATACTTGAAACAACATGCTATTGCATCCCTACAGTTAATTCTCTGTCTTTTCAACTATAAACAATATGTATTGAGTTTATGCAAGAAGTATGCAGCCTTGAATAGCCTAGAAAGTTACAAAATCATAATGAAATGGGTGGATGAAGAAGCATTTTCAAATTTGCAACAAAATGCGATTTGGGTTGTTTGAGATTTCTAAAGCCCTCTCCTCACGTTTTACTGCAAATTCTAGAGGCAGCATACTTGAACATGCCTTTAGTCATTTCAGTGTGTATACTCCTTGGTGCAACATGGATTGAGCCTATAGACATCAAGAAGTGATCAAGCTCTCACTCAACAGGCCCAAATAAAAAGTCTTCTTGCTTCTACATGCAGTGGAGAAAATCTAAGAAATGCATATAATATTTATCATAATATCTAACCTACATCACATCAATCAGTACCTTACCCTAATATACTATTAAACAAGAAGAGAAGGAAATAGATTGTCTTACTGACCTGGAAGCTATCTGCAGGTGTGATGTGCTGATGATGAGTATCCTGTGCTGGGGTTGAACCTCTGTTGCTAGTCTGGATGCTGATGGTGTAGAGTAGGGAGGTAGAGATGCAAGAGAACTAAGTTAGGAGAGTAGATTATTGCAAAATACAAATAAAGAAGTTATTAAATACCACACGTGTGAAATATAGTCGTTTTTTAACATGTGTGGGTCCCACCCAGATCTTTTGGAATTTGAAATTTGACACGTGTGAAAGTCACTTTTTGCCTTGGAAATTGTGCCAATCATGATTTCATAATTAGATCCATTAACACTTTTCCCTCCCCGTCTTCCATCCCTGCCAGCACCCTCCCATCATCCTTTTCTTTCCCACTCTGATCACTTCCTACCCAACACACTCCATCCACTCTGCAACCTGTCTGAAGACTACTACCATTGCCAGATCTCCAGGTTACCAGTGCTACAGCTCAAGTTTGGAAGAGAGCAGGAGAATCTCCAGGGCTACTCCAACAGTATGGAAGAGGAAAAGAAAGGTCAGAGATCTATACCCTTTCCTATGTTTTCTGATATATATTTCTTCCATCTACAGAATTTTTGAATCTCAGTGCCTAGGAATCTAGTAGATCACCCTAGGATTTGATTAGAGATGGATATGAATAGGACTTAGAATTTTGCAACAAAATGCGATTAGAGTGCTTTACATTTTCCAAATGCTCCAAATCGCGTTTTCCTACAAATTCTCATATTTGTTTCAGTTTTTATTTCTTCCTCTTTGTTTTGCTCTCTTTTGCCCTGGGGAATTCCTCCTAGTACCATTTACTGTCCTGAACATTGTGAGATGTCCCTAGCATTTGATTGGAGATGGATGTCAATAGAAATTTAGAATTTGCAACAAAATGCGAGGAGAGCACTTGACATTTTTCAAATGGTTCTGCATCGCGTTTTGTTGCAAATTCTTGTGTCCCTTTTGGTTTTTACTGTTTCCTCATTGTTTTGCTTTCTATGTCCCTGGGGATGTCTTTCTTGATGATGAGAAAGGTTTTTGCTTTGGAACAGTTGATTCTCAGGCCCCTCCTTTCAAGAGGAAGCTGGACTTTTCTGCTGCTATACTCAGACCACAGCAATCACCAGGTGATTCAAGTGTGCTCATGAAGAGAGTTGTTTGGTGATATCCTATACATTATCTGATTGCATATGTCAGCATATAGAATTCATGTTATATAAATTTTGGTTCACGCAAAAGCAAGAGACTAGAGCAGAAAGGTGAGTCTTCCCTTTCAAAACAAAGGGAATCAGAAGAGGACAAATCTCCAGATTTTCTCCTATTTGACTTTCTTCACAAGTGCAAGGCTCAGAGGAGCTTCCACATATACCACAGTATTTTCAACAGGGAGTTCACTATGAGCTCTCTTTTGGACCATCACAGAGATTTTCTTTCAGACCATTGGGATACCTTCAAACAACTGACAGAGGCAGGAAGGATTGTGGAAGGTGAAAAGGTTTTTGTGCATTTAAATCATATTGTCTCCATTGACAGGCTGAGGTACCATATGAATAAGAAGGTTTGACAGCCTGCCTGAGGAATATAAATTCAGCTGTAACTTGCACACCAGAAAGTGTAGAGTGCTTGAGGAAAACATGGCATTCCTTATGTACATTGTCTTCCAACAGCAATCTCTAGAAGAGCAAGGGCAGGAGGCTGAAGAAGAAGATATATCTGTAGAGCGGAGGTAAAAGAGGATATTCCTGTCGCAACAGATATGGCAGAGCAGGAAGAAGATATCAACCTCGAGGATGAGGGACTGTAAGTGGCTGCTCTTGACCTTGTTCAACTGAGGACTGAAACTCTTAGGGCAGCACAGCCAGTTGAAGATTTTGATGTTCAGAGCAGCAACTATGCAGTGCCCATGCTTCCAGGTGTCTTGATTGGTGGTAAAGATTATGTTTTCCTCCATGATATAGAGTGTATGTTCAATTTGAGGGAGGACTATGCCATTTCCCTTATTGCCCAGGCTTCAAGGCTTGACAAGCAGGTTGGCATAGAGGATGACCATTCACTGCTAGCTTTGGAAACAACTTTTGATCCTGCAGAGGCCCTTACTATTTGTTTCAAAGAGGCTGAAAATTTCCAAGAGCCAGATGAAGCTGCCTTCCAGCTCACCCAGGAAGCTATGAATCTCTCAGCACTTCATAAGGAAAAACTTAAAGAAGAGGCTGGACTGGAGGGGAGAGGAATAAATCTTTGGAAAGATGAACTTCTTGTTGCTGATGAAAATGAGAAGGTATGATATTATTACTTCAAATCAAATACTTTATCTTGTGTTTAAATGTTTTGTAGTTATGTATTATTGTCTCACTCCAATCTTTTGATACATGGCAGCTACAAATTGAGGATAACACATTCCTCCAGAGAACAAGTGAAAGCAGGCCGGTTGGGTTTGGCAAAATGTCAAGCCTAGCTCATTATATTCATGATCTAGGCAGTGCTAAGATCTTGATTTACCATAGGCAGTTGAGCAACAATGGAGAAGCCATTGTTTACTTCTTTAAATGTTTGTCTAGGGTTTTAGGTGGACATGATCTTCCATGGCAAAATGAAAAGATCATTTTAATAGAGAGGTTGTCCGCCATAGATATATTTGGGGATTATGTGAATAAGCAGGCCTCTAGGGCCTCTTACTTTTTATCTTACACTTCTTATGCATTAGCATGTTGTGTTAAGGAGCCCAAATGTCTAGAGGACTATGGAAAACACAAGCTCATAAGGTTTCGAGAGCCACCCATGATTGCATCAGGCCACACAATCCAAGAAGAAAAACACGTCGAGATAGCTGAAGACAAGGATACCCCTCTCAGACAAGCAACAGAGGCAAGCATTGATAAACAGAAAGTCGACATCAAGCCAATAAGGAAGAAAAAGAGTCCAATCAAGTTCAAAAAGAGAGTTCCGACTCGCAGGCCTTGGGAGTAATAGGATTTAATCATCAAATATAGCACAAACATTATGTTGAAGTTGAACTGATTTGTACAAAGTCTTTGATCCTCATCAGTTCCTTGTCCATACGGACGATCAGTACCCTTTTGCATTTGTCCCATCACCGTACGACACTTCAGTACTCTTCCCACACTCAGTAGCTTCTAAAAGCGTTTGACACTCAGTACTTTATTGGTAAGGATCAACAGTGTGTCTAGCATAATTAAGTAGTATTGATTGAATTTTTTGTGTGTTAATATATGGATGTATTGATGCTTGTTAATATAGATCACATGTTTCACAAAAGAAATACTTTTGATGGAGTCTCAAAACATATAGGCATAACACCAAGAGTCACTTGTTCCACAGAATAAAAATCTATTGATTGAGTTTGAAAACATGTGGACATAACACCAATAAGTTACAAACTGCTATTCATGTTCACTTGTCCATTTATGGTTTCTAAATATCTTCGAATCCCTCCACTGTCTATGTCTGCTGCCATTGAATTGTCCAAAGTTTGTCTTCGTCTTTGCTTTTGGGCTAGAATAAAAGCAAGCTTGACTTTGGAACTAGCAACTTTTCTTTTAGCATGCAACCTTTGTAGAATGCCTCGATAAAACCGTTGGAAGACTTCCTTCAGCTATTTGCCTTTTGACTCCCTCCATAGTGTTGTGTGTGTCTAAAAAATGCATTACGTGCCATGTAGTGAGACTTCTCCATGCCTTGGGTAGACCAAATTGCTGGGCATCCATACTTTTTGACAAAATAGGGAAGGTGGTTGTAGATGATATGCTGTTTTCACAAAGACATAAGAATGCATAGTAAGTTATAAAAAAAAAGAGGATCACACTTAAGTAAAAGAAGAAGACATCACTTTACCATGTAGTGAGTTATATTGCAGGCTGTCCATGCGTCTTTCATTGACTTCCCAAAATGTTTAATTGCCTCTTCAAAGTTCTTGTAATCACTCTTTGTCCATGTTACATTGTCACAGAACATGAAGAGTTGATCAAGAGACCTCCACACCTCTGCCTTCACATTTTGTGCTTCCCCATCTGCCTCATGATCTTTCACGGCATTATGGACTTGCTTCCACAATCCATAACTAATCCTTGAAACTGTTCTACGTTACCTTACTTGCTTACTACTGTGTTTGGGTCGAGACAAGAATCTTCTTGCCTTAACACCACCAATAGAGGGCTTGATTGGTACCTCCTTGCCATTGGTAGACTTTTTAAAATCCTTTGTGATATGAACATCACCTCCATGCAGACCTATATCGGATAACACTTTTTCCAATGCATGAAGAGCATCCTTTCTATTTCTTTTGGGACGGAGTTTCCAAGCAAATCCAATATACAAAAATACCAATTTCTCAATAATTCGACATAGAGCATGCAATGTGCATATGTGAACATTACATAGTGGAATGTCAAGAATGGCCTTGAAGTCAGGGTCAACTTTATCTCTATTAGGTGCTCTCTTCCACCATTTGGAATCCATTACTTGAGCTGATTCTTTGCAGTAAAGACAAGGAGACTTTGAGTTACCTCCTTTACTAACGGTATACATGCACTTAAGTGTTTTAAGATCCCCCGCCATATGCCACTCTACTTGAAAATCACCTTTTCCTGCAACATGAAGATTCTCTCCTTGCACTTGTCTTTTAATTATTCTTGGTATTTCCGTGTGGTGAAACACCCAATCTAGTGTTTCATGGTCTTCTGTCTTTACCTGTGATTATACAAAACAAAAGTCTTACTATAAAAGATTTGAAAACATTGACTAAAATCAAGTACGAAATAAAAAATGATCATACCTGGAATGAGCCCAACCACCATATGTGTTTCTCCGACTGCACACTAAAATACTTGGAACTCGCTTCATTCAATGATGTATCAAGTGCTCCATTCATCAATGTGATAGTAATCCTTTCCATTTTCTTTTCCTTTACAACCTCACACTCATCGAGTTTGATAACAAATTTTAAAATGCCTTTGCACTCTTCAAATGTTATTCCATAAAACTCGACCATTCTTCTTTGAAGTTGTTGTAGATCTACAAATATATTGTTCCAAGGGTCATACACAGTGGTTCCTTTAGCACCATGAAATATTTCTTCAATATGGATATATGGTCCAAAACTCATCTTTACTTTCATTCAAATGACCTCTTATCTTCCACACTGTTGCTGGATTTAGCAGTAAAACTCGTTTAATCCTTTGATCTCTCAAAATTGAGGATATCGCATGGAAAATCGAACTATATCCCTTCCTGCTAACTCCACTAACATCAAGAGCCTCTTGGATTGTAGTACCATCAACTTGATTATTGGATATAAAGTCCTCTACAACATTGCGTTTGATTGTTTTGTATTTTTTTTCTTCAATCAAACCTTTTGCTACACCACAAGAAAGCAATCCTTTCATTTGTTTAACTGGAAGAAGGTTGGGATCCATATTTTCTTTTGCAGGCTCCAATAGTTTCCTATAGTAACAATATAGTAACAACACAATATGCCTATATTATTCAACACTTCCAATCTTGTTTTGCATTACTGGACAAAATAGATATAGTCATTTGAGAGCATTTTTGAGTATAAAAAATAAAAAATTACAAACTAACCTTGCTTCCTGAATTCTTCGCTTGCATCCACCAGTCCCAACCTTCAAATTTGCAATGTTTTTAATCTTCATGCTTCGTTGTCTGTCTCCAAGCACAGTTCTCTTCCTTCTTGATCTTGTCAACTCTTTTTTACTCGAATGCTCCTCAATTTCATTCTGCAACAACTGCTGCTCCAATTTTGCACGAATAGCTATCTCTTGAATCCTGGCTCCCTTTTCTTGCAGGTACATTATTTTATATGTTTCTACAAATGCAGACTGTGCTGAAATATAACCAAGAAGTCCATTTTTTCCATCGCCCGCAAACCTCAGTAGTGTGGTTGGATTGACAAATGGAGGTGTAGAGTTTTTTACTAGACATTTTGGATATATACTTCCATCACACCATAAGTCAATATGTTGGAGCCCTTCTCTTCTCATATTTTCCCGTTGTTGAGCATTTAGCACCGTATCCTTTCGTCTTTTTTGTGCTGGAGCATATTGTTCTTCTAAGTCGATGTGAAGATGGTATAATCGCTTCTTCTGAGATTGTAACTCACTAGTATCGGCCATTTTTTGTGCTTCTGAGGTTGCAAAGTTGGCTTGTCAATCTCATAGTCTTTTTGTAACATGAATTGTGGAAGTGTGGCGGTATCCATACAATCATTAAGTTCAGTGATGGATTCTTTATGAGAGGCCTGCACACGTCGTCAAAAGAGATGCGAAATCTTCGAGAAACAAAAAAAATTAAGGAGATATGTAATGCAAAATCGTGTTAGTTAGACAAAAGATTATCTTATTCTTTTCTGAACTGACAGTTCAGTGGTCCTTACTGACAGTTCTGAGCCACGTTTAGATATATTTTATTATTTTTGCGATCTTTTAGGAGAGAAATAAATCGAAAAATAGTGAATTTCTTACAGGGCCCCAAAATGAGCTCCCTTTTTCCCTAATGAGGCCCTAAGGCCCCAAATTGCATTTAGTGTGTTTTTGAGGTCTTTGCTGAATGCAATATGGTTAGCGATCATCACACCACATAATTAGGAATCCTGCAAGCTATAAAGAAATGCACGTCACACAGGTTTAGGACGCCTTGGAAGGGTATTTCATCGCACAAATTCTACCCTGAATTTCACATATACATTGGGCCATAACCCATGCTTACATCTTGTATGCCAAATCCGTTGCCCACACATAAGTGCAACAAGTGCTTTACAAGACCCCTTCTCGTGCTTGTGGATTCAAGGTGAAATGCATTTCCATGGGTAGATACTGACCAAGGGCTAACATCAAGTTATAATGTATCCACCAGGGATTAATGTATCCACCAGGGATTTAATATTCACGTGATCACAAGATTTTTTGTGATAATAACACATGTGAACAAGTTATTCACATGTTCTCATGTTATCGTTCACAAAATAACAAGTCACTTGCCATTTGGGAACCCCTTAAAAGCTTGGCTACAAATGGGAATAAGCTATTCACATGTTCTCATGTTACCATCTTCACATAATAGCAAGTCAGTGGCCACCTAAGAAGATTTTTTATGCCCAACAAAGATATTTTTTTTTAGCCTTGTGAAAGCTTTGTGAATATAACATGTGATCACAAGATTTTTTGTGTTATTAACATATGTTATTGACATGTTCACATGTTCTCGTTTATGTCAGTGAAATCCCTGGTACTATCCACAAAATACTCAATGCTGGGCTTCCTGGCTATCCTTAACTATGATAAAATACTCAATGTTGGGCTTCCTGGCTATCCTTAATTATGACAATGTCAAAGGTGTGTCCTTACAAGGCTATTGCCATGCATCATGACGATTGGGGAGTCTGAGAGATGTCTAATTGGGATTCTGGATAGTTGATTGGAGGGGCAAGATGATTACGCCACAATTGGTTTTATACGAGGGGTTGTGCAGAGGTTTAGGTAGGGCTTCAAGAGTCTTTTCCCTATGTCTTGGCACATGGCTTGGTTTAATGTACACAGGTGGGCTTTCCAAGCTTACCCTGCCATGTGCCTTTGTTTATTATGAGCAGTAGGAGTCCCAAAACTTGCTTGCTTTGCACTATGTCGTGGTTCTTAAATTGCCATGTGTTATGGTTTACTATGCATAGAAGGAGGAGCCCCCAAGATTGCTTTAACCCTGTCTTGGTTTACTATTAATGCAGGGTCAAATTTGCATCTTGTTGTGTCGTGCTTTGCCCTAGTTTACTGTGCAAAGGTCAAAGAAGGAGTCCCCCAAGATTGCTTGCTTTTTCTTGCCCTAGTTCACTATTTATAGGTTTAGGACCATACAAGTATATTGTTTCTTGTTTGTAAGGCATATAAGGATGTAGTTGACAAAGGATAAAAAACTCACAATGGACATTGACTAATAGGGCTTTAGTTTAGATAGGGTGGATGAGTGAGGGCATTGATGACATTCATTGAACGTGCGTTCAAGGAGGAAATAGTAGATGAGACACAGATGGAGCCTGCACAGAATGTAGGAAAGGTCAAAGAAGGTGTCATGTAGGCTGTAATGCCTGTGACCAACGGCAGACCGGATAGCCATGTCCGGGGTTCAGTGGGAGAGGACGCCCATGCGGAGTCATGGGGCGGCCAGGCTAGTGTGGACGGCAGGCCACACACTATATAGCCTGGGGGATGAGGGGCAATCCTCATTCTTCCTCTATGGCTGGGTGGTGAGCCAGAGGCCGTCCCCTCCTGTGGTAACGCCCGTAGAGCGGCGTTACGGATATCTAACACTAGTATCAGAGCATCGGTTCGATGGGGTCGTCAGGGTCCACGCGTGACCGAGGGACCGGAGCCCACTCAATGGTTTTCAACCATTCATCTTCTGATCCTTATCTCCAATGGAGTGTGTGGAGGGAGGCGGCCAAGACAGAATGGAAGGGAAGAATTCTCTCTCTCTCTCTCTCTCTCTCTCTCTCTCTCTCTCCCCGTCACACACAGCAAGCAAAGACACAGGTAAGCTATTTCGTTTTTTTTTTCCTTTCGAAATTGATGTGTCTGCGCCATTTTAATCTCAATGTAGAGAAAGGTTGCAACACTGTGTGTGGGGTTGGGGGCCAAGACCAGCCCCACGGAAAAGCTTGCTGTCGGGAGGGCGATCCCCGTCACGCAATGCTGGTGGCCGACGAGGCAGGTGAGGAAAACTGCATCTTTCGTGGTGCTGGTGAAATCTAGGATCTTCTGCCACGCTGATTCCCAGAGTCGACCTCTTTCACTGCTGGTGAGGGCCTACGCCAGACTCGAGGGTGTTGCTGAAGCTGTGCTGTGGTGGCAGCCTCCTCTGCCGCTGCTGTAGTTGGTGAGGGCCTGCGCAAGACTCGAGGGCCGAGCTGTTTGCTGAAGCTATGCTGTGGCAGCCTCCTCTGCTGCTGCTGGTGCGGGAGGAGAAGAAACCATTTTTTTCATTTGGTGTGGGGGGGCGAAAAACAGACCCACAGCGAAGAGCCTGGGGCGACTGCTGCTGGAGGCTCTCTACTGTGTAGGGGGCGAATAGCCTGGGGCGGCCAACCTTAGGCGGCCAGCCCAGCGGGCGGCCAGCCAGGTAGCCACGCGGGTGGCCAGCTAGCCCAGGCGGCGAGCCCAGGCGGGTGGCTACGCGGGCGGCCAGCCAGCCCAGGCGGGTGGCTACGCGGGCGGCCAGCCAAACGGCGGCGACCGGCAGCCAGGCTCCCCACGGGCGGGCTGGTAGCCACGCCCAAGCGGCAAGGGCCGGCCCGGCCCGTTATTTTTTTTAAAAAAAACAACACAAAACAACGGTATGTCCCACGAATCAAACCCAACACGGCTGTCGCGCCGTGTGGCCGTAGTGCCCGTTTTCCACGAAAAAGACCCACCGCACACGGTCGTAGCACCAGGTGCTAAGAGAAAGACAAATCCCACGGCCGTAGTGCCGAGTCCTTCGAGAGAGAGCCGTTCTATGGCCGTTGTGCCTAGTAACCACTTCTATGGCCGTAGCGCCTCAAGGGTAGCACATGTGGTGATCACACATTTGGTTCAAAGAGACAAAATTTAAGCTGAGCATAGACTTAGTATTGACCATCAAAGTCACGTAGTTTGGCTATAGTGTAAATCTAAAACTGCAGTGTGTTTTACTTGGACTAAGAGGACCGGCAGTGGCGTTAGTTGTGCCCAAATTAGACGAAGTGCTTATCACGAGAAATCAAGGTAAGCCTAATTGAGCCGTAGTGCTCATAACCCTTCACAATCTTTTAACAGATGCTAGAAGATTGTGATAAACTTTGGCAAATGAGAACCATGTACAAGCGTAGTCTTGATGTGGTTATGCCTTGTGTCCAAACAAGTTGCTTACTGTTTGTAGCAACAAAAGGCCTTGGCCCGTAGAGGCAAGCTGGCCCTTGTTGGTAGTAACAAAATAGTGTCACTACTTGGGCCTAGAGACTAGTGACTAGTTTGATTTAGTCACGTAGATTGCCTTGTAAAAGTAATCTCTAAGGTGTGTATTACTTGGGATAAAGGGGCGAGCAGTGCTACTAGCAGTACTCAATTGAATGGTTTATCTAGGAGTACTAATCTGAGGGATTAGCATATGCCTAGATAATAATAGCAGATTTAGGATTGATTTATAGAAATCAAAGGTAAATCTGAAGGGGTTTATTCTTGAGATGTAATGCTCAATGCCCTTATAGAAGTTGATCGAAGGGAACTGTTCTTAAACTTACTAGCATGGTTTTCTCTTCTTTTTATTGCCATGCGTCGACATCCCACTGCTTGAGAGTTTGTGGTGATCTTTTGAGGGGGGAAAGAGCCTCTTTATATGTCACATCAATTGGTTTGGTGGTAATTTGATGGTATGGGACATCAAATTCTCACGGAATCGATTGTAGTCTTGGTGGAATGGGACGCCAAGGCTTGTGCATGTAACTTGACTCTTTGGCAGGTTTGTATGTACACTTGTCTCTGTAGTGATAAAGTGTGCAAGATAAAATTTGAACTTTGAAAATTACCAAATATAGCCTAAGTTGGGATAAAACCCAGTTATACAAAGTTCGGAGAAGCTCTAGGTAGCAAGACCATGATGGTGTACTAGTGCTAACAGAGTGATTTAGTTCCGGAGTGATCTAAATCTAGAGGTTAGAAGTAAGACTAGTTTGGTTGGACAGTTTCATGCATGGGGGACGCCCTATAGCATTTTGCAAGCGTAGTCTTGCCTATGTTCAACATAAGTGTGCGATTGTGAGCACATTTTAGTTGCTACCATATGAATTTGGAAAATATATTACTTTCCTACATAAGCAATTGTAATATTGCATGACAAGCTATTTTGCTTACAAGTTCATGTGCGTGTAAACCCTATAAGTCGTATGACCCCTGGGGAATGAGTGGAGCATTTCTAGGATTTAATAAGGTTTTACATGGCAATAGTGAGTAGTATCTCACTCTAGACGAGCCTGGTTGTTGTTAGTATCGGATCCGACATATGTAGTGTACATAAACTCGGGCTAGGTTAGGATAGGAGGCTAAGCCGGAGAGCTTAGTGGTAAATCCTACTGTATCTGGTGAGTTTTGACTTAACCGGAGTGTTAAGAAGTAAACTCAAAGTTTGGGGTTGAACTGGAGTGTTTAGAGGCAGACATATCTTTTGTTAAATCGGAGAATTTAGCAACAGATGAGCAGGAAAAAAGCTCTTCACACTAAAATAGTACATAATAGTTTTAGGGTGATAAAAATCCATCGCAGGAATGTTTTACAACTTTCCATAGATGATAGATGAAGACCATGTTCTTTACGGAGTTAAAGTACATAGGTGGTGACTTTGGCGCCACATTTTTTGTAGGAAGTCACCAGTGGTGTGGTTAAGTCAGCCGAGACTCCACAAGACCTATGCACTAGTTTTTAAGTTGACCTCTATGATAAGGACATCCAAAAATTCGTGTTGTAATACCAGAGATTGTACTGCAATGTACAATGGAGGGGTAAATTTGTGTAGTCACTTCTTAGCAGCAAGTGACTTAAGCATCTTGTTATAGATGGTTGTATATGGTACTCCCACTCGGGGGAGGTACGCCATTGGATATGGAGTTACTCACAGACTAGTGTGATGATAGTGGGTATGTAGTTACTCACTACTAATACATAGCTGCTAATAAAATTAAGATCCTCGAGTGAAAGATACTCTAGATCAACATTTTAAATTACCGAACCACAATCCATGAGTATCGAGGTACTCATATATATGTTGACGTTGCTCAAATCGAGGGACCGATTTGTTCGATGGTATGGAATAAGCAAGGAGAGTGGAGTAACTTAAAAGTTACACATCACTAGTCCTAGTGAGTTGTTGAGGTCATCCGTAGTTTGATGATCCCCTCTACCTATCAGATAACATTCAATTTTGCAAGCCTTGGCATTTAATCCGTAGTGATTATGAGTTTGGTGTGAGATATGGTTATGAAGTTCTTACAAGAGTACTCGTTTATTTGCTTGTCATTGGTTATAGCTTGGTAGAGATTGCCACCTGTGATGGGTAGGTAGCTTTGGCGCTATAATGAGGAGGCAAAAAATAATGTTCTCATAGTTATACTTCATACCAACACCAAACAGGGATAGGACGAAGTACTGTGATGTTTGCATTTATATTGAATGTATGATGTAATGAGACATTGGGCTCGTGTAATTACCATCAATTATCTAGCAACCTATGGCTTCGCAGCAGCAAGCTCAGTCATTATCTATGGATTGATAATGTGGTTATTAGTAGTTTGGAATTTTTCTTGATAGATGGTACAACCATGCCACGTATGAATGAGTTGTTTGATCAACTCTATGGGTCGAAATATTTCTCTAAGATAGACTTGAGATCTGGGTATCATTAGGCTAGAATTAAGGTCGAGGATGTTGTGAAGACAGCATTCAGGACACGATTCGGTCACTTTGAGTTTTTGGTTATGCCGTTTGGGCTAACCAATGCTCCAGCAACTTTTATGACGCTGATGGACAGTGTTTTACGTCCATATTTAGGAAAATTCATAGTAGTTTTCCTAAATGATATTCTTGTGTACAGCAAAACGCGTAAAGAACACTTGGCACATTTGCGATTAGTGTTCCAGTTATTGCAACAACACAAGCTATTTGCGAAGGAGAGCAAATGTGAATTTTTTGAAAGAGAAATTCACTATTTGGGCCACATTATATCCGCCCATGGTACGCGGATGGAACATAAGAAAGTGAGTACGTACGGTTCGATGGGGTCGTTAGGGTCCACGCGTGACCGGGGGACCGGAGCCCACTCAATGGTTTTCAACCATTCATCTTCTTATCCTTATCTCCAATGGAGTGTGTGGAGGGAGGCGGCCAAGACAGAATGGAAGGGAAGAATTCTCTCTCTCTCTCTCTCTCTCTCTCTCTCTCTCCCCCCATCAAACACAGCAAGCAAAGACGCCCACCTTCCTCACCGGCACGTAATGCTAGTCCGGAGAGACTGGCCATAGGTGCGGCGGGTAGCGAGGCGAGAGTTAGTCCGGAGAGGCTAGCCGAGTCTTCGGGGTATAGTTTTCAGCCGGAGAGCTCAGACGGAGGCCCTTCATCACCTTTGTTTTCCTACACGGTTTCAAAGGATGATGCTAAACTTCATCGGGGGGAGAAGTATGCTAACTACTCCATTAACGACGGGTACTTACTCTACAAGGGTAGGGTGTGTGTACCAACTATTGGTGACTTTCGAGCATGCATTCTTAGAGAAAGTCACGATAGTCCAAGTGCTAGTCATCCCGGGATACAAAAGACCTATGTCCTAGTCAAACGACAATTTTATTGGCCTAGTTTGTTCAAGGACGTCCAGACTTATGTGCTGTAATGCAATAAGTGTCAGGTCAATAAGCATAAAAGGCTAAAGGTTGGGGGCTTGCTCCATCCTTTAAGCATTCCTCAAGGGAAATGGGAAAAAATTTCCATGGATTTCATTACCGGTTTACCCAAGACGAGTCGAGGGAATGACTCGGTGTGGGTGTGGTAGTGAACAAGTTAACTAAAATGGCAAAGTTTATTGCCACCAAAAAAATGGTAAAAACGTCAGAGTTGGCAAAACTCTTTATTGAACATCTCTACAAGCTATATGGCTTGCCCGCAGATATAGTGTCAGATAGAGATAGAAAGTTCAACAGCCACTTTTGGAGGGAAGTCTTCAAAAAGCTGGATACTACTATGAGTATGAGTACGGCGGAGCATCCGGAGTCTGATGGTCAAACAGAAAGGGTTAACCAAATACTCGAGGATATGTTGCGTTCTTATGTAAGTAAGAAACAATCAAATTGGGAAGAATATTTGCCCATATTGGAGTTTGCTTATAACAGCTCCAAGCATTCAGCGACGACTCGACTGGATTTACACCATTCATGTTAATGTATGGATTCCAGTCGAGATCTCCGATGGCTGTAGGCCTACAAAAGGAGAAGATTCAATCTGTCAAGGATTTCCTTGCAGATATGAATGATATGCTCAGAGCTGTAGATGGAGCATTCGTAGCGCTCAGAATCGCGCTAAAACTTATGCGGATAAAGGACGTAGAAAGGTGACCTTTGCAGAAGGTGACTTTGTATTCCTCAAGGTTCCTGCGCAGTCAGAAACCATGAAAACGGGAAAGTGTGATAAACTTTCTCCGAGATATTGTGGTCCTTTAAAATCCTTAAGAAGATTGGGGATGTAGCATATAAACTTGAGTTACCGAAGAGTTCTCAAGTCCATCCTGTCTTCCATGTCAGTAAACTGAAGAAATCAGTTCACAGGTTAGAGAACGCAGTTTCTCTAGAGATTTTGGTGGACTTGATAGAGCCACCAAAAATACCACATGAACCTGAAAAGATTCTACAGAATCGTGACAGACAAACCCAACATAAAATGTACCAGGAGGTACTTGTTAAATGGACAGATAGGGATGAGGAGGTAGCTACCTCGGAATGCCGTAGTGCAATTTTCAAAAGGTTTCCCCAGTTTGTTTTCAAGGATGAAAACTCTTCTTAAGGGGAGGTAATGTCATGTAGGCTGTAACGCTTGACCGACGGTAGACCGGATAGCCATGTCCGGGGTTCAGTGGGAGAGGACGCCCATGCGGAGTCATGGGCGGCTAGGCTAGTGTGGACGGCAGGCCACAGACTATATAGCCTAGGGGATGAGGGGCAATCCTCATTCTTCCTCTATGGCTGGGTGGTGAGCCAGTCCCCTCCTGTGGTAACGCCCGTAGCGGCGTTACGGATATCTAACAAAAGGGCAATGTCCAATGGAAGAGAAAATAGGTGAGAGAAAAGAAACATATAATTACCATGCTTTGCCTTGTGTCTTAGTTTCTCAAATCCCATGTGTTGTAGTGTTTAGGCTACTATAGGAGCCCAAGATTTCTTTACCCTTTATTCGAGTTTACTGTGTAGGGTGACTCTAAGGGCTTGTTGTGTGTTGGTTTTCTGTGCATAGGTTTAGGGCCACAAAGTTGACATTGCACTTCTTTGCTTGCTTTGTTTCAGATATGACACAGTTAAGACGGTGCAAGAATTTGATTGAAGATGAGGAAACCATACACGAGCCCTTGAAAATGGAGCATGCAGAGAATTCGGGGGAGGTCAAAGGGAAACCTCCTATAAAGGGGGAACATGTGAGAGCAAAGATGCATGTAACCCCCTATCCCCAATATTGGCTACTTTGCAATTTTCCCTATTTTTTGAAGTGACATGTGTCATGGTTTACTTTGTAGAACCTAGGACACCAAGATTGCTTTGCCCTTTGTGGTGGTTTGCTATTTGGAACAAGCTTAGGGCCACAAAGTTAACATTGCATTACAGGGTTTGCTGGGGATTAATATTGTGCTTTGCACTACTTTCCATGCTTTGTTTTAGATACGGCAGGGCTAAGAGACAATGCAAGAAGTCGATTGGTGTAGATGAAAGCAATACACGAGCCCCTGAATAAGGAGCCTAACTACAAAGAATTTGGGGGAGGTCAAAGAAGGGAACGCTGCTATGAAGGGGGGAAAAGGTGAGAGCAAAGAATCATGTAATGCTCCTATCCCCAATCTTGGTTGCTTTCTTGCATGTCATGGTTTTTCAAATGCCATGTTTCATGGTTGGTTTTGCAGTGTAGGAGTCCTGGTTTACTATACAGGGTGGCTCTTAGGCTTGCTATGCAGGGTGGCTCTTAGGCTTGCTGTGTCTTGGTTCTATGTGCACAAGTTTAGGGCCACAAAGTTGACATTGCACTTCTTTGCTTGCTTTGTTTCAGAGATGACACGACTAAGATGGCTTAGGAATCTGATTGAAGATGAGGAAACCGTACACGAGCCCTTGAAAATGGAGCATGCGAAGAATTCGGGGGGGTCAAAGGGAAACCTACTATAAAAGGGGAAACAAGTGATAGCATGTGATAGCAAAGATGCATGTAACCCCCTATCCCAAATCTTGGTTGCTTTGCAATGTGCCCTATTTTTTGAAGTGCCATGTGTCATGGTTTACTTTGTAGAACCTAGGACAAAGTGATTACTTCGCCCTTTGTGGTGATTTGCTATTTGTCTTGTCTTGTTTTGAACAAGCTTAGGGGGGCCACAAAGTTGACATTGCATTACAAGGTTTGCTGGGGATTAATATTGTCCTTTGCACCACTTTCCATGCTTTGTTTGAGATACGGCAAGGCTAAGACGGCGTAAGAAGCAAATTGGTGTGGATGAGGAAGCAGTACATGAGCCCTTGAATAAGGAGCCTACAAAGAATTTGGGGGAGGTCAATGAACGGAAAGCTGCTATATGAAGCGGGGGGGGGAGTGAGAGCAAAAAATCATGTAATGCTCCTATCCCCAATCTTGGTTGCTTTCCTGCGCATCGTGGTTTTTCAAATGCCATGTGTCATGGTTGGTTGTGTAGTGTAGGAGTCCTGGTTTACTGTGTAGAGTGACTCTTAGGCTTGTTGTGTCCTAGTTTTCTGTGCACAAGTTTAGGGCCACAAAGTTTACATTGCACTTCTTTTCTTGCTTTTCCTTGTGCGGCCTAGCTTACTACTCACATGTTTAGGAGGTGCTAGGGGTGATTGGCAACGTGCCCTGGTTTACTGTACATAGTGTTATCTGGTTTACTGTGCCCTAGTTTACTACCTAACATAGACTTGTTTTGTTTTATAAATGGCACCACAAAGACGAGTCAAGAAATAGCTCAAAGATACTACAGAGGAGGTAATAGTACATGCTACACATGAGGTAACAGTAGAAGATGCACAAGTGGAGACTTTGGTGAAATCAGGGTTGCTAAAGAAGGTATAAAGGGGGAAACAACTGAGGGTAGAGATGGTGCACGAAAGTACAGTGAATGAGTCAAGAAACAGCTCGATTGTGCCAAAGAGGAGCAAAAAATAGATGAGGAAAAAATGGAGCCACCAAAGATATCAAGGGAGGTAAAAGAAGGGGAATCTCCCATGAGGAGGAAATTACCGACGATCAAGCAGCAAAAGAAGGTGACTTTTGAGGGAGCATCAAGAGATGGACAAAGAGTCACAGGACAAAGCTGATGAGTCTAGCAAGAATGAAGAGTTGGAATTGAAAGGCTTACAAATAGGGGAGGACAGCCCTCCTTTGCATGAACAACTTGAAGTGATGGTTAAGCAATCATTGGAGAAAATAATGGCACGAAAGATGAAGGACCTATTTAATCATGAAGTCATTGAGGTATGCAATCATCTAGCAAACTTTGAATATTTAGGGTCAATTTCCTTATATTAAAGTTTAGTTGGAGGATGGGAGGACAGCCCTCCTTTGCCAAGCAGATGAGCATTGCCCATCACGTGATCTACACTATTTAAAAAGAGCTCGCATGGAGGAGCAACATCTAAAAGCCAAGCATTGCATTGTCATGGATGTGCCAAAGAAAAAGATGGGACGGCCATGTAAGGAGGAGAGAATGGATTTGAATCCCAAGGAGTCATTGAAGCGATCAAAGGAGCATTTCTTGGACACCAACATGAAATTTTCAAATAACTACAGCGCCAAAACCCACAATGCAGGTGATTATTTAAGACATGCAAAATCCTAGATTAGTAATAAAATGCAAGTTTACTTATGAAATTGTGCCTATATTTTGTAGCTTCAATGTCCTCTTTTACTACATTGTGATGTCGGTTTTCTCAGGCTTGAAGAGTATGCTAGTGTTTAGTGTATGCATGTACAACGGGTAAAAATGTGAACAAAAGAGTAGCCAGATCTATGCCCTTGAAGAGATTTCTGAGCTGCTTGTTGCAATCCCTTTTCTTCGCACGTGCCACGATGTCAAACCATAGAGAATCCACAAAACATAGCCTTCTCATCACATCATCGGGTGTAGTATTGAACATCCATGTGCAACGAATGACATTTAAGACTCTCATAGGCTTTAATTTACATGTACATATATACAACCAAATGGGGAGGGAACCCACCCTACATCCAAACAAGTTCATGGTCTGAGTGTCTGCCATGCCACCATGCAAGATATCATAGATAAGTTTATTGATTTCAGCCAGTAGACCATGCTCAGCAGACTTGAACTCAATCAATGCACCCTCTTCAAACCTGAGAAAATGGACATCACAATGTAGTAAAACAGGACATTGAAGCTACAAAATCCAGGCACAATTTCATAAGTAAACTTGCATTTTATTACTAATCCAAGATTTTACGTCTTAAATATTCACCTGCGTTGTGGGTTTTGGTGCCTTATCTTGATAGGACTACCCCCCATCTGCGACACATCTATTTGTGCACTCTTGATCTTAAAGACATAGAGAGCTTGGTCATTTGGAATAGATATGTCTCGTATTGAAATTGCTGACATGCTGGCAAGGCGGAAAACCCAAATTACATGCATTTTCAATCACTTTATCAATTTTATCGACCTCTACAAGCAGTGGATCCATCTCATTACTTTCAGCAAGACCTGGATCCTCACCATCCTCATTCTCAAAATCATCATTGCCATTATCTTCCTCGTCCTCATCTTCCTCATCCTCATCCACATTGGATGAACTCAAAAGGATCTATGTCCTTTTCTAGAAAAAAAGAAACAGGCAGAGGCAAGAACTTAAGATAGACTAGCCATCCGACAAACCATGCATGCGGTCATATCTTACGCTTAGCATAGCTACAATTTTAGATTTGAGCAACCTCTGCATTTACACACACACACACACAAAGCTTGAAAAATAACAAAGCGTGAAGACCAAATGGTTTGTTCTCTTACATGCTTTGCATAGCCTTCGTTAATTTTGGCTTCAATCTACTGCATCTTCACAGACTTATCTGCCATGTATTTTTCCATTGCCTTTTTCACAAACTGCTCGACAAACAGCTCCTTTGACCCCATCTGACTTGTATGTGGAACAAAGTCTCAACAGTATTGAGCCTTTGCATACTGCCCTTTTTCACACTTCTTGTAGTTATTTGAAAATTTCTTGTTGGCATCCAAGAAATGCTCCTTTGACTGCTTCAATGACTCCTTGGGATTGAAATCCATTTACATGGCCGCCCCATCTTTTTCTTTGGTGGCACATCCATGACAATTCCATGCTTGGCTCTTTTAGATGTTGCTCCTCCATATGCGAGCTCTTTTTAAATAGTGCAGATCACGTGATGGGCAATGCTCATCTGCTTGGCAAAGGAGGGCTGTCCTCCCATCCTCCAACTAAACTTTAATATAAGGACATTGACCCTACACAATCAAAGTTTTCTAGATGATTGCATACCTCAATGACCTCATGATTAAATAGGTCCTTCATCTTTCGTGCCATTATTTTCTCCAATGATTGCTTAACCACCACTTCAAGTTGTTCATGCAAAGGAGGGCTATCCTCCCCTATTTGTAAGCCTTTCAATTCCAATTCTTTATTCTTGCCAGACTCATCAGCTTTGTCCTCTAACTCTTTGTCCATCTCTTGATGCTCCCTCTCTCAAAAGTCACTTTCTTTTGCCGCTTGATCGTCGTCGGTAATTTCCCCCTCATGGGAGATTCCCCTTCTTTTACCTCCCTTGATATCTTTGGAGGCTCCATTTTTGCCTCATCTACTTTTTTCTCCTCTTTGGCACAATCCAGGTGTTTCTTGACTCGTTCACCGTACTTTCATGCACCATCTCTACCCTCAGCTGTTTCCCCCTTTATACCTTCTTTTGCAACCCTAATTTCACCAAAGGCTCCACTTGTGCATCTTCTAATGTTACCTCCTATATGTAGCATGTATTGTTACCTCCTCTATAGTATCTTTAAGTCGTTTCTTGACTCATCTTTGTGGTACCATTTCTAAAACAAAACAAGTCTATGTTACATAGTAAACCAAGGCACAGTAAACTAGATAACACTATGTACAGTAAACTAGGGCACGTTGCCAGTTACCCCTAGCACCTCCTAAACATGCGAATAGTAAGCCAGAGCACAAGGAAAAGCAAGAAAAGAAGTGCAATGTCAAATTTGTGGCCCTAAACTTGTGCACAGAAAACAAGACACAACAAGCCTAAGAGTCACCCTGCACAGTAAACCAGGACTCCTACACTATACAACCAACCATGACACATGGCATTTGAAAAACCACGATGCCCAGGAAAGCAACCAAGATTGGGGATAGGAGCATTACATGATTTTTTGCTCTCACTTCCCCCCCCTTCATATAGTAGCTTTCCCTTCTTTGACCTCCCCCAAATCCTTTGTAGGCTCCTTATTCAAGGGCTCATGTACTGCTTCCTCATCTACACCAATCTGCTTCTTGCACCGTCTTAGCACTGTCGTATCTCAAACAAATAATGAAAAGTAGTGCAAAGCACAATAATAATCCCCAGCAAACCCTGTAATGCAATGTCAACTTGGCCCTAAGCCTGTTCTTCAAAACAAGACAAGACAAATAGCAAACCACCACAAAGGGCAAAGGAATCACTTTGTTCTAGGTTCTACAAAGTAAACCATGACACATGGCACTTCAAAAAATAGGGCACATTGCAAAGCAACAAGGATTAGGGATAGGGGGGTTACATGCATCTTTGATGTCACTTGTTTCCCCTTTTATAGTAGGGTTCGCTTTGACCTCCCTCGAATTCTCTGCATGCTCCATTTTCAAGGGCTCGTGTATGGTTTCCTCATCTTCAATCAGATTCCTGAGCCATCTTAGTCGTGTCATATCTGAAACAAAGCAAGCAAAGAAGTGCAATGTCAACATTGTGGCCCTAAACTTGTGCACATAAAAACAGGACACAGCAAGCCTAAGAGCCACCCTGCATAGTAAACTAGGACTCTCCTACACTGCACAACCAACCATGAAACATGGCATTTGAAAAACCACGACATGCAAGAAAGCAACCAAGATTGGGGATAGCATCATTACATGACTCTTTGCTTTCACCTTTTTCCCCCTTCATAGCAGCTTTCCCTTCTTTGACCTCCCCCAAATTCTTTGTAGGCTCCTTATTCAAGGGCTCATGTACTGCTTCCTCATCTACACCAATCCGCTTCTTGTGCTATCGTAGCCCTGCCGTATCTAAAACAAAGCATGGAAAGTAGTGCAAAGCACAATATTAATCCCGAGCAAACCCTGTAATGCAATGTCAACTCTGTGGCCCTAAGCTTGTTCAAAACAAGATAAGACAAATAGCAAACCACCACAAAGGGCAAAGCAATCTTGGTGTTCTGCAAAGTAAACCATGACACTTGGCACTTAAAAAAATAGGGCACATTGCAAAGCAGCCAATATTGGGGATAGGGGGGTTACATGCATCTTTGCTCTCACACGTTTCCCCCTTTATAGGAGGTTTCCCTTTGACCTCCCCTGAATTCTCTACATGCTCCATTTTCAAGGGCTCGTGTATGGTTTCCTCATCTTCAATCAGATTCGTGCGCCGTCTTAACTATGTCATATATGAAACAAAGCAAGCAAAGAAGTGCAATGTCAACTTTGTGGCCCTAAACCTATGCATAGAAAACCAGCACACAACAAGCCTAAGAGTCACCTTGCAGAGTAAACTGGGACAGAGGGTAAAGAAATCTTGGGCTCCTATAGTAGCCTAAACACTACGACACATGGGATTTGAGAAACCAAGACACAAGGCAAAGCAAAGTAATTATATGTTTCTTTTCTCTCACTTATTTTGTCTTCCATTGGACATTGCCCTTCTTTGACCTCTCCTACATTCTGTACAGGCTCCATCTGTGTCTCATCTACTATTTCCTCCTTGAATGCACGTCCAATGAATGTCATCAATGTCCTCCTTCGTCTTACCCACACCGTATCTAAACTAAAGCCCTATTAGGCAATGTCCACTGTGAGTTCTTAATCCTTGGTTGTCAGCTACATCCTTCTATGCCTTACAAACAAGAAACAATATACTCTTATGGTCCTAAACCTATAAATAGTGAACTAGGGCAAGAAAAAGCAAGCAATCTTGGGGGACACCTTCTTTGACCTTTGCACAGTAAACCAGGGCAACTAGGCCAGGGTAAATGAAGTTTGTGAGCTTGGTGCCTATGCAAAGCAAAGCATGACACAACAAGATGCAAATTTGACCCTGAATAGTAAACTAAGACAGGGTTAAAGCAATCTTGGGGGCTCCTTCTGTGCATAGTAAACCAAGACAGGGTTAAAGAAATCTTGGGGGCTCCTTCTGTGCATAGTAAACCATGACACATGGCAATTTAAGAACCACGACATAGTGCAAAGCAAGCAAGTTTCGGGACTCCTACTGCTCACAATAAACAAAGGCACATGGCAGGGTAAGCTTGGAAAGCCCACTTGTGTACATTAAACCAAGCCATGTGCCAAGACATAGGGAAAAGACTCTTGAGGCCCTACCCCTCGTATAAAACCAATTGTGGCGTAATCATCTTGCCCCTCCAATAAACTATCCAGAATCCCAATTAGACATCTCTTAGACTCCCCAATCGTCATGATGCATGGCAATGCCTTGTACGGGCACACCTTTGACATTGTCATAGTTAAGGATAGCCAGGAAGCCCAACATTGAGTATTTTGTGGATACATTATAACTTGATGTCAGCCCTTGGTCAGTATCTACCCATGGAAATGCATTTCACCTTGAATCCACAAGCACGAGAAGAGGCCTTGTAAAGCACTTGTTGCACTTATGTGTGGACAATGGATTTGGCATACAAGATGCAAGCATGGTTTATGGCCCAATGAATATGTGAAATTCAGGGTAGAATTTGTGCGATGAAATACCCTTCCAAGGCGTCCTAAACCTGTGACGTGCATTTCTTTATAGCTTGCAGGATTCCTAATTATGTGGTGTGATTGCTGACCATATTGTATTCAGCAAAGACCTCAAAAACACACTAAATGTGATTTGGGGCCTTAGGACCTTACCTGGTTAACTCAGAGAGTAGAGGTTGAGAATCAATAATGCCGGGTTCTGAAGATGGAGAAAAGCGAGCAGCCCATTGCACACCTTTTACAAGGCAACAAGAAGGGGATGCTTCAATGTGAACATGCAGAGCCTCCCGTAGAGCAGCCAACTACACCACCCAGCCGCAACAACAGCCAACTACACCAGACAAAGCATGAGGTTTAGGTCCTACGTTTACCTCCTGATTCAAACCTGCCTTGCATGAGATGCCTCGAGCGTAAAACGTCTTAGTGATGCGATAGTTCGCATGCCCACCGTGTGGGAGTGGAGCCACACACATCGGGGGGGAGATTGCACTCAATCTTGTGTTCTTTGATTTTTCATTCTCTTGATGTATGCTATGATGTTATGGTTTATTTCTTTTATTATTCAATTTGTGGAATAATCTAATCTCCATGTACCATGGTCCTGTAAGAGTGGTATCAGAGTATGTCAAATTCAAGAATTGAATTTGGGCCATGGAGAGTTGAAGAAAAATCAAGAATTTGATTTTTTACTCAAAGGTTATTGTCTTGGAGAAAATTTGAAAGCTTTTTAACAAATTCAAAATACTTGCACGGGAATAGCAGAATCTGCATCAAGGGTACAAGGACTTTGGACAATGACAAGATACATTCAAAAATTTAGGAGATAAAGAAGAGAAGGTGTGGAAGACCTTTGGGCAAAGATTCAATGGTTTATGGGAGATTTTTGGGCCATCAGATCAAGATTTGCATCAAGGGTTGAGGGCTAAAGCCACCTTTATGCATAAAATCACTTTTTTGAGAAAAACCACCCTTCTTCTCCCAAAACCACCTTCATCAATTCTAATCCTCTCCATAATCCATCTTTATGGATGGAATCAGCTTATTGAGGAGATTATTGGACTATTTTCAGAATTGCTAATAAGCTCTCTATCTACTCAATTTGTATATTGGGAGGGCTCACAAGTATCTGCAAATCCACGTTTTTTTGAAGTAGCCTCATGGGCAGTTTTACGCTTATTTATGCTTAAGTTTAGGCTTATCTTAAGCTTAAATAAGCCTTGCGTACCTACCCAAGCTATAAGCCATAATAAATAGCTTCTTTTTAGATTTTCCACTAAGCTTTCAACCTTTCCAAAATTCAAGCTTCAAAACCATGCTTTCCTCCCAAGTGAAATAAAGGTAACAAAATCTCCTTTTTGCTGAAATTTGAGATTCTGCAGCACCAAATTACACAGAGCTTCAAAGGTTTAATTTTTTTCTTGGTCAAAGATGGAGATAGAGGGAGTTTCCATGCCATAACTTTTCTTCATCCACGACTTTCTAATTTTTTTGAATTTTGGTACAAAAACAAGTGTTTCAGGCTTCTTTTCGAATTGTTGACATAAGGGCAACATTGGGTTATTATTCTTGTTATTCATTGGAAGCCATCGACTTTGAGTACTTCAACAAGCCTTCTTTCGAAATACACGAGAGTTAGATAAGCTTGCTACCTTTTCTATTTTATTTTTGCATTTCTATATTATTTTACTTGCTTTGTTTTTCTACAATGGAAATCTGTCCACAACCACCTACTATCAAAGATCAAGTAAATGCACTTCAAGCTTAGTTGTCGAGTGAGAAGAGGCAAAGAGAAGATTTTGAATGGAAATTTACTCGCAAAGCAAAGACGTGCATATTCCGAATCAGATTCTTTGGATTCTTAGGAGGACCCTATCCAAAGGACTGTGCGAACTACTCTCAAAGCTCAAGAGTCTCGAAAGGGACACAAGATTAACAGAAATGCTTTTACTTTTTAGGATTATAATGGAAAAAAGGATGCACATGTCATACTCATTTGGTTGAGCCAGCTTGATGATTATTTTTCTACAGAAAAATTTTCTGAGAAGGATAAGGTTAAATGTGCTACTAATCATTTGGTAGGCAGTGCAACTCTTTGGTGGAATGTTATTAGACAGGGAAAACACAAACCAAAGTCATGGAAGGAATTTCAAAAGCTAATCAAAAAGGATTTCTTACCTCCGTCGTATAAGAGTAAATCCAGGTAGCAATGGGTTTTTTTTAGACAGCTCGAAAAGGAGAACATATCAGCGTATGTTGACAGATTTTGGCAAACTTTATTGCAACTTCAAGCTATAGAGAAAGTGCGTGAAAAAGAGCAAAGGCGAAAATTTATAGCAGGTCTCAAGCTAGTTATTAGAGTAGAAGTGAACTTGTTTCATCCTCGCTCTCTTAGCAATGCCATCTCTCTAGCAACAAATTACGAGAAGAAAAATGGATTTTCGAGGGATAATACAGGATAGATTGTCATATTCCTCAGTTTTCTCGATATACACATTTTGAGAAGTTTCAGCACAAAGATAAAGCAAAGAAGCACAATGGTGCACAAGTGAATGGGAAGAAAAATGAAGCATTAAAGAAAACCAAGAATGGAGATCGAAAATCTCGTATGATTACATATTACCAATGCGACAAAGAAGGGCGTGTTATTCATATGAGTATGTAGAAAAAAAAAAGAATCAAGTTGCGGTCGTGAGCATGATTGAAGACAAAGACAAAGACAACCAACCTAACCAAGAGGGTACTCCCAATCATGATTTCTACCACTAGAGAGGTAAGCCTAAAGCTCATACTTATGCATTGTTCAATAAAAAATTTAAAAAAACTATAGTTAAATTCAAATATAATTGTCGAGTTAGTTCAATGATTGATATGTACTTTCTATACATGGAAGAAAAAAGCATATTAGACCATTTACTATCGGGACTTCAGTGAACTAACAATGATGCACATATATTTTTTGACTGATCACACGAAGAATGTATGTAACTTTTTGTTATTTCACATTTAACCTTTAAACTTTAACACCTCATTTAAAACACTTTCTTTAAATTATTCTCTTTTCTATTTCAAATAAGGTTAACGAGGTGTCTGTGAGGGATACTTGTGTCGGTGTAAGAGATACTTGTGTTGGTATTTGTGAAAGCTACTCATGTTAGTGTCTGTGTGAAAGATACTCGTATTGGTGTGTTATAGTGATTAATTTATTATTGGGTGATTCAATAAATGAAAAGAATATCTTGGGTGACCCAAGTGTGATTAAAGAATTATTTGGTTGTGAGTGAATCCAATCAACTCTTTTGAATTAATTCTTGAGGGTGACCCTAGTTGGTTGTGAGTGAATCCAACCCAGCCGTTACACGTGTGAAACGTGTGATATACTTTGTGAATAAGGGTGACGCGTATAAAAACATTGTGAGTGAATCCAATGTATGAGCTTGATTGTGAGTGACTCCGATCAACTCAAGACACGTGTGACGTGTGTAAAGGTTATGTGAGAATGAATCCACTTAAATATATAATGACATTGTCAGTGAATCTAATGTGGGAACGATTAAGGTGTTTGATTACATGTGTGTGCTGATAGTTACAAACTGAGGACGGTTGTCTTTCTGAAACAGGAGTTCTAAAACAGGAGGAATATCACACGGGAGAGAGATTTTTCAGAATATTTTATCATGGGAGTGAATCCAATTAGTAATTATCTGTGATGCATGGTTCATGTGAAGCATGGTAGTGAATGATTTCCATTTGTTAGAATTATTTTTGTGAGTGATTCCAAGGTAATTGTAATCTAACATTGTGGACTATGTTCAGTATAGATCATGCATTTGGAACAACCAAGGTGGACATTGGATGAGATTATCTAGTCAAGCACATGTGTACTAAATATTAGATTTTGTATGATTTGGCCCGTTGTATGTATGTTAGGCAATGTTTATTTTTGATGAGATGCTTTAAAAGCATTGGACTAAGGTTCAATTTTTGTAAAAGCCCAATTTTGAAAAAGTTATGCTATTTATGATCCAAGGGCTAAATTTATGAAAACGACTTAAATACCGCATGTGGGAGTGGAGCCACACACGTCGGGGGAGGATTGCACCCAATTTTGTGTTCTTTGATTTTTTATGCTCTTTATTTATTCTATGATGTTATGGTTTGTTTCTTTTATTATTTAATTTGTGGAATAATCTAATCTCCATGTACCATGGTCCTGTAATAGTGTACATTCAAAATGAGGTAGCAGTGTGTGTGTGTGTGTGTGTGTGTGTGTGTGTGTGTATGTTAGAGTGCACATAGGAGTGAGTGTGTGTGTGCTAATTATAGAGAAAATTAAATTGTGTGTGTGTGTGTGTAGTCAGGTGAAATTCTTGTGTGCGACTAGGAATGGAATAAAACCTCCTGCATAAAAACACTTTATCAAAATCATTACTCAGATTACTTCTCGATAATAAAAGAGGAAGGACGTGTTCTTGGATTTTTCCACATTTGGGCATGCATGCATTTGAAATCATACACATGTGTGAACAATGTGGCATTAACCACATGTTCCAAGATTATCCAAGATGAGTTGCTTCAATGTAACTTGTCTCACAAAATACAACTCTAAACATCTTAAGTGTAAAAAACGGGCAATTGTCCACGGTACCCTTGAATGTGCTTACACGCTTACAAGAGAAGGCACGAGAGAGTGTAAAAAACAATACAAAAGATAACACTTCAAAATGGGTAGAAGAACATGCCTTAAAGAAGAAACCAAAAGAGAAAACAAAACCTTCAAAATCTAAGAAAATCAAGGGACAACAAACTATCGAAACCAAGGTTGAATTAAAGGATAGGGAAAAGGAGCCTGTGGAGAATATAAACCCAAAAGAGCCAAAAGCTACACATGATGCATAAGCATCCACCTCAAATGCCACCACACAAACCACAAAACCCATATGTGCAACATAGGATACAAAAGCCCAAAAGAAAGTTCGTTCTTATCGCATGGGCAAACATAATGAAAACCTAACAATCCAAAGAAAGTTAGAAGATGAAACAAGTTCTAGTATGTCACTTAGTGAGGAGGAAACAAGTTCTGATTCATCACTTAGTGCACTTAATATTTAGACCAATCAAGAAACTAGAACCCACCCAACCACCCAAAATTGAAAATCATGATTACATAACATATGTGGAATGCAAAAAGCAAGCTCAAGAGAGCATGCTTAACATGGTTGAGTGTCTTAGAGGATCACCGGTTGTGATTGAACCTCATTATGCTAATCCTAAAAAAGCAACTGAAATACAAAACCCAGAGGAGTACTGCTTCCCCTTAGACATACTAACTATAGAACAGCCATTAGAGACAGACTGCATAAATTATGCAATTGAAAAAGCACGTGAGGAATTCGATAAATCCCTTATAAAATTAAAGCACTATAGAACAGCCATTAGAGACAGATTGCACGAATTATGTAATTGAAAAAGCACGTGAGGAATTCGATGAATCCCTTATAAAATTAAAGCAATCTCTAAAAACTTCATTTGGAGGAATGCTCTTCTCTCATGGGGGTGAAGCCAGCATAATATCAACACTTGCATCTTTAAGGGCTCAACATGAGTTATACCAAGACATAAAGATCTCCATAGAACAAGATTGTGAGGATCCACAAGTTTGCAAACAGAACTCAGTTAGAATTGTTAGAGGATCAAGTGTGCCATTGTATACATTGGGTACTCTTGAAAAAGCTAAGAGCCAAAAAGAGGATGAGAGTTCACGAATGGGAATATAAAATAGAAATGGGATCTGAAGCTAAAACACAAACGAAAACATTCATGGTTCCTCTTGAAGATTCTATCATGGTATGAACAGTGAGTCATGAAAAACGACAACGAGTCATGAGTTGTCATTTGCATAACAAGTTACAGTCTGGATTTGTCACTAGTCTTAAATATTGATCAAATTTACACTCTTTTAGAGGTGTTGAAGAGGAATGTTTTTAGAAATTTTATAAAATCAGCATAGTTTTAAACTTTTTTTAAAAATGTACATATTGCTAATATAAAGGTGAAAAAAATTTCACTTTTCATGTCAAATAACAAAATAAAAAAACAAGGTCAATATAAGATCTAATATTCTTTAAAACTAATAATAATTCACGCATGTCTATGTAATGTATAATACATTATTTACTTAGAATTATAAAAATGTACTTTTTCTTTTCCAAAAATTTAACTAACTTCATCCCAATCATTGCACCTCATCTAATCACTAAATTAGAGCATACGATCCAAATGGTCAAATTTTAGATGGTAGTGAGTGCTACAATTTCTCAGTTTACTTTATTTTGATCTAACAGTTCGATTTAGAGTTATTGTCTTTGAAAAAACATAATTTTTAGTTTATAACAATTAGATTTTGAGCCATGAAAATGACAACAACTGTCGTTTTGAAAAATTGATGAAAATTTGGATTCCAAAATCCACTTTGTTGACAAAATGGATGCTAGAATCCAAAATTTTAGACACATTGAGGTTTTTATCATGAGAGTAAAATTTTCATCTGAAAAAAGAGAAATTTGGATCCATAATAAACGAGAATTTCACTTTTATTAAACGAAAAATTTAGTCTCGCCAAAAAATTTCTGTCAAAAAATTTCTTCGGGAAAATTTTTTTTATCAAAAAATTCTATCGATGTGGAAATAAATTCCGTCGACCTCGATGAAAATTTGGATACTAGAATCCAATTGGATTCTGGAATCTAAATTTTTGTCGACATATTGAAATTTTCTTTGATGGTAATTTTAATTTATTGACAAAATTTTCGATTTCGTCGACGAAAATGTTTTTACTGGAATTTTTTCCATCCAACGAACATTTTTGAAGGAAATTTTTTTCATCGGCGGAATAAATTTTTCATCTTATAAAAGTGAAATTTTCATTCATTATGGACAAAAATTTCTCTTTTTTGGACAAAAATTTTGATGCCATTATAGAAGTCTCAATGGAGTTTTGGACTCCAAAATCCACTTTATCAACAAAGTGGATTTTGGAATCCAAATTTCCATCAATTTTTTAAAACGACAACTGTTGTCATTTTCATGGCTCAAAATCTAACTGTTATAAACTAAAAAATTATGTTTTTGCAAAGACTATAACTCTAAATCGAACTATTAGATCAAAATAAAGTAAATTGATAAATTATAGTACTCACTACCATCTAAAGTTTAATCGTCTGGATCATTGGATTTCTATCTAAATCTAAAGATATCTTTGCTTTCAATAAACCTCTTCTATGGCCATGGACTCCATATACCATCCTTTCTTAATACTAAAATATGCTTAAATTCAACCATTGGATCAACTTTGTATACAAAGAAAATTTATTTTCTTAGACAATGCATTAACCCCATGTAAGAGTTTCATCAAATTATATTGGGTCTAAAAGTAACATCAATTTTATCACCTATCAGTTTGTTGATAACACACTACGTACAACATGCAATGTAGAAATGTGTATTGGTACAAAACTTATCTGTGCTCAAGGGAAAGTATGATCTAGAGATGCCTAAACAAAGCAAAAAAGGAAATAAAAGTGAGACTTGTTGACGTGTGAACATGCTTAATTTGCATGATATAGAAATTATTGTGTATGGATTTAAGTTTAAAAAACTTCTTAACACTTGTATTAAAAAATAATTGACACTTTTAACAAAAGGTCCAATAACTCTCCTAGTTGATTGGAAGAGTTTCTTCTCTTTTGTAATTCTTTTTTGAATTGGACGTTTTTGGGTTTAGGGTAAAATGTAAGTAATGTTTTATGCATTCTTTTTTCACAAAAGTAGTGGTTTTTTAAAATGTTTGACATGAAAGTGTCTTTTGTCTCTATAAATTTTGAAAAAAGGTATATTTTTGGGTTTTCTTTCAAAAATGGACTTGAGTTGTCGTTTGCATGATTTTGTTGTCATTTTTCATGACTCGATGTTTATGGTTAGATGTCCCTACAGGTAATGATGTTAAGCGCGCATAGCCCTCGACAGGGATTTCATTAACGTCTTCACAATTTCGTGATCACGTTAACAAAACCTATTGTTAACATATTAAAACTTGTGATCACATTGTATATTCACATGACCTGAGAAATGACCTGCCGGAACCCACTATTCCAGTAACACCTCCGGGCTTCTACCATTCCCGGCGGGCCCGCCGGGGTATGAGGTTTTCCCGGCGGGCCCGCCGGGAAAGGTAAAAGCCCGGCGGGCCCTCCGGGGAAAACAAAAAACACCGGCGGGGTATTATTCTGTATATAAACACTGCCCGACACCCATCGTACAACTTTTGGGAAGATAGTCCTTGTTTTGGGGGCGTGATATCTCTCCTCAAAGTACTTGTAGAGCTCTCGAGTTGCTAGAAGTGTCCTCTTGGGAAGAACGTCCTTATTTTAGGGGCTGTCGTCTTTCCTTGTAGGCACTCCTAAGGCTATTGGGCCACTCGTCCTTAGTTCTTTGAACTGGGGGCAGGGTGTGGTTCGTAGCTAATACTTGCGGAGATTTAGGGACAAATTTGGAGTCATTCAGCTTTGCATTTGAGCCACGTACGTAATCTACCTCATTCTGCTTTATGAATGGTTTGATGGAGCCAAGAGTCCTACTTAGGGGCTTGTATTGGTTCTTGATACTTGATATAGTTTAGAGTAGACAAGGGTCTATTGTCCTATACTAGAGTATTGGGCAAGCATAGATCTTTGATTTTTTTTTGTGAATGTTAGAGAAGGTCTATTGTCCTATACTAGAGTATTGGGCAAGCATAGATCTTTGATTGTGTAAAGTATCCTTAATTGGGTACAAAAGGCATCCTTCATTGGGGGTGCAATGTGCATGATAGTTTCGAAGTAGTTATACGTGAGTGATTTGTTGTTTTTTCATTTGTGTATTCATTGTTATATGCTTGCAATCGACTTCTTGCAGATCGAGCAGATAAACTTCTTGCAGATCGAGCAGATAAACTTGTTTACATGTACTGCAATGAAAAGATCTTGCGAGACATCGACGAAAGCGAAGAGTATGAAGAAGATATGCCCAGATGGATGTACAATTGTGAAGATGTAGTAGACGAGAACTTTGATGTTGGACGTACGTTGTGCACCACCCTTGAGATAGAAGACAATTTAGACATTGACTTAGATGAGTTTAATTTAGCAGACGAGAGAGTAAACGGTGAAAGAATTTTGGAGCAAGATACTGACATAGAGGAAGAAGTCACTTCATTAATTTAATAAAAAGTACTTGTACAAATGATCATATTTGGAGAAATTTTCAATACAAAAGTAGAATTTGTTTTTCTTAGCTCTCATCTTGAAATAAATTGCGAATTTCACTAGGAGTTGCATCTAAAGGTCCTGGTGGTTTATATTCGCTAGCCATACCGAACACTGTATAAATACCTTGATTTATTAGGACATTGCACAATGCACATGTGGAAGTATTTTGCATTTGTCTCACTAAACATATTAAGTGGTAGTAGTGTCCACATGGTAGTATATACTGGCCGCTCCACCCATCGAATACTTTGTAACATACAGGACATTGGGGGGTGGAGGAACTTGTAGCCTCAGCAGAAACTCCCACAAGATTAGGATGTATCAAAAAATGAGAGATGTGGTTTCCTTGGCGCACAGGAGCAATACGTGAAGAGATGCTCTGCACGTCTTGGCTGATCTTTGTTAGCTGCTCTTGAATTCCTCTATTGGCCGGGGGAGGAGTTGACGCTTGAGTTAATCGGTCAGCTTCTTTCTCCTTCTCTGCTAGCTGTGCCCCTAAGCTTTCTTTGACCTGGTTTAACTCCAGTCCGGCGCCCTCCACCATGAGAGCAAGTTCTTCTCTTGTGAATGTAACTGTCTCTTCACGTATGTCGTGGGTGTTGACAGTGGCCTCTCTGGAGGCGAAGTCCATTGGAGTTTCCAGTATAAAGTGAGCATATAGCATTTTAGCAAAATACAGTGGAGCGTCGGCGTTATGGAGAGGACGGCCGTACACCTCCAAGAAAATGCACTCGGCATTAGTTTTGATATCATTGTGAGTGCAACGAGAAATCTTCCATCTTCCCTTCTTTATCTCGCCATCTGGACATGGCCATATTGCCTTTATCATCTCTGTGGTTACCCGTTTGTTTATGTCTTTCCATTGGGCATAAGTTGGATTTGTCCATTTCGATAATCTGCACGCTGTTCTTGTAGCTTCGCGGGCTGTCAGGCCATGTGCAAGGGCCTTCATTCTCTCGTATGCCTTCTTGGCTAACTCCTGATGCTCGTTCGCTTGCGCCTGCTCCATATCTGCATGAACGTAAACGACTTTAGGATTTTAATGAACTGTAAAGATCAACGTAAGATAAATTGACCATTTCTCTCAAAATCTTGAAGTCAAACACAACGAGAGGAGATATGTATTGCAAAGACTCGATGAGAAATATCCACTTGACTCCAAAAACACTTCAAACAATGCTCGCACATCAAATTTTGAAGAGAAAACATAAACTTAAACACCAGAAGAGGAGAGAGATATTGCAAAGACTCAATGAAGAGAGAAACAAAATTTTGAAACATTGGACACATCAAATTTTGAAACATTGGACACATCAAATTTTGAAGAGAAATAAAATTTTGAAACATTGGACACATCAAATTCTCAAATTCTTGAAACTTCATCTCTTGATACTGTATCATTACAAAGTCCTGATACTGGACACATCAAATTCTCAAATTCCTGAAACTTCATCTCTTCATCTCTTGATACTGTATCATTACAAAGTCGGGGTGAATGCCACCGATAGCTCTACAAGAGGACGTTGTGCCCTCGTAGGGTTAGTATTTAGTGACCTAAAAAATTCAACTACTTGCAAAATTGATTTTCGCTCATCGCGATTAGGCAGAAACATCCAATTTTTGACTCTATGAATAATAATATCCATGGTAACTTTGTCATGGGAACTATTATCCATCCACAACTCTTGCACTTTCTTCCAAAAGTCATATAAAGTTTGTAATAAATATCCCAAGGCAAAAACATCAGATGCAGGAGTATGCATTTGCCAAAAATGGATCATAAAGCTCTGGGACAATCCACGGCCGTTTATTTCGCTCTCTGTCTGCGTAGGAGACTGCCTGTGCCACCTTCTCCGGGTTCTTGTCTGCTTCAAAAACAAAATTGAGAGACACCCGTTTTTTGGGCGCTCTCAGCAGCAACCCCCAATCGATAAGACCTATGCGTGGCTTTAGCTCTTTTGTATAATCCAACACTACATTAAAAGGATGTAGGTCGGTATGTACAATACCTGCCATATGTGCTGCCGCTACACCTTCCACCAGGGCATGCATAATATGTGGCATATTTATTACTACCTCTTTTATTTTTGAAAGTTCTAGATGACCTAAAGGGATATTATCAGGCGGGGGTTGTCTCCATCCTCGATCCAAACGAAAAATGGCTCTGGTGAACTCACTGAATCTAAAGGGAACCTTCAGAAGAGTATCACCAAGAGCGCCGCCATTATAGTACGGGAAAATTGTGATCCAAGGAGCCTCTTTTGTAAAGGCAATGCATCGGACAATCGATGGATGTAGCACTTGCATACCCTGCTCTGCCTGGAAGCTCTCGAACTTCACGCTGCCTTCTCCTTTGTAGTGCTTTCCGCAAAAAGTGATGTGCTCCGGTAAAAATGATATACCTTTAATTGCATACTCTTTTACTGTTCCAAACACACCGGAGCCAATTGTTCGTCCTTCGTGAAGAGCTTCGTGCGGGATGCCAATAAGATGTGTGCACATAGAATTGTAGATGGTACGATTAATGACACCTGTACCACTTGCATCTGCCTGACTGGACGTTGCAGCGACGTCCTGGGCAATTCGCACTCTTTTGGGGAGGGACTCTGCATCCAACGCCTTCATGCGCTTGCTCTTGGCCCTTTGCTCGCTCCATACAACGTCCCATAACTGTAGACGTTGCATGTTGGCTTCAGGCGGGGCAGCATCTCTTAGATCACTGCACGCTACTCGCATGCTCCCCAAAATGGTTCGTGTTATGTGCTGATGGTTGAAATCTCCTATCTTCTGTCTATCTAGCAGCTCAGCGTTGCCTCCGCTTCGAAGCCGATGCTGTGCATTTTCCCATATTTGGTCTATGAGATCTCGCATGAGTATCTCAGACTCATTGATCTTCTTGACGACATCATCAGTACATTGTGATACTGTGATGACCGCTTCAACGCGAATTGCTCGCAGAACAATTTTGCGCTCTTCGGGAGAAAGCATGTTGATCGTCTTCGTAAATCTAGCAAATAACACTAAACATAAAAAAATAAAATATCAAACATTACTGAAATAAACATCAAGCAGACGTGAGAGAACAGCAACAAGTATATCAATATCGTCAATGTTCATACAAAAACGGAATATCAAATAATTTTAATGAACTCAATATCATCCAATACATCATCAAACGTGAGAAAACAGCAATAAGTGTATCATTACTTATCAATGATCAAACAAAAACAGAATATATCAAACATTACTGAACTCAACATCATGCAATACATTATCGAACGTGAGACAACCGCAACAAGCGCATTATTACTTACGAAGTGTATACATTATCGAATGAGAGAGAGAGAGAGAGGGGGAGGAAGAGAGAGAGGTGTGACAGATAGAGAGAGGAAACATTAAATGATATTTTTTATAGTTTTGTGAGTTCCTAGAGAGAGAAAAATAATGTTTTGTAATCCTAAAGCACTCCTCATCTACATACCTATCGTGATAGAGAGAGATGTGAAGTGTATCATGAGAGAGAGAGAGAAAGAGTTGTGAAGTGTATCATTGCGAGAGAGAGAGAGAGAATTGTGAAGTGTATCATGAGAGAGAGAGAGAGAGGAGAGGAAGAGAGAGTTGTGACAGATAGAGAGAAGAAACATTAAATCACATTTTTAATGTTTTTGGGAGTTCCTAAAGAGAAAAATAATGTATTGTTTTAATTTTTAAGTAAATAGAGGGAGAAAAAAGAAATTATTAAGAATTATGTATATAATCATTATCTACACATCTATCGTGTTGTGAAGTGAATCATGAGAGAGATAGAGAAAGAGTTGTGAAGTGTATCATGAGAGAGAGGGGGGTAAGAAGAGAGAGATTCATATTTTTCGAGTTACGAATCACGATATTATAAAATAAAACGGTTAGACAAATATGATGTAAACTTTGATCCATGGAATACTAATGCCGCGTTAGCAACCAAGTATCGCATGGATCAAACACAATAAAAACAATACAAGTCAAATCAAACAAATTTACGACATTTATTCGACCGCGTTAACGATCATATGCCGAAATACGCAAGCAAATTTATGACACTTTTTCGACTGCGTTAACGATCAAATGCCGCAATATGCAAAAAACATTTTATGCACTAGCGAACGACACCAACTTGCCGTGTTAACGACAAAATGCCGCCCGATTCTATGGGAATACCAATAGGATACGAACATACACTGGCCGCGTTACCGACCATATGTCTGCATTTGACAAAGGGAAGGGAAGGGAAGGTGACATCGCCATAACGATACTATGCTTGCCGCGTTACCGACCATATGTCCGCATTTGACAAAGGGAAGGGAAGGTGACATCGCCATAACGATACTATGCTTGCCGCGTTACCGACTAGTACCGCTACGGCGTGCCATACTTACCATAGGACACAGACTAGCCGCGTTACCGACTAAGTGCCCCAGGGTAAGCACCATTCCGAAGAATGGCCTTACACACACACACCAGTCGTGTGGCGGGCCACCCAAATCCTGCCAAGCATTGCGACAATGGGCGGCTGCCCGCACGAACTCACCCACACACACATCCCTCGTGTGGCGGACCACCCACATCTTTCCGCGCATTGCGACAGTGGGCGGCTGCCCGCACGAACACACCCACATACACAAACACACACACACACACACAAGTTTTTTATTACCTGTGTATGCTGTCAGCAATGAAATCCCAAAGGGCCCCCCGGGCCCATATATATAGAAAAAAGTACCCCGCCGGGATATGTGACGACCCCGCGGGACCCGCCGGGCAAAGCAAAAGCCCGGCGGGCTTGCCGGGGTATATCAAAAGCCCGGCGGGATTTTTCCCGGTTACCAGGTCGCTTGCCACCGGCTTTTTTGTGAACATGTTAACATGTGAACATGTTAATAACATGTTCACACATGTTATTAACAAAAAAAATTTTATGATCACGTGAATATAAAATCAGAGGCCCTCGAGCTAGTCATAATATCATGATAATAGACACTTGGGTGTCATTGTTGGGACAACCTAAACTCATCCCTATAGAGAATGGTCTTGTAAGAGCAGTCAATGGATAAAACATTGAAGTTTCCAGTTAATTTAGCTATGCTTCTCAAATAATTGGTGGAGATGTGGAATTTAAATTCCATGTCACCCTAGATTTTCTTGAGTATGATGTCATCCTTGTTGGTAGAACTTGGATACGTGACTCATTGTATTTAATTGATGAATCCATGCAAATAGTCACCTTGAACACTTCTGCAGGTATTGTACAATTGCTATTAACGGAAGGAAGAGACCTTGGAGGAGCTGGAACTTCCAACATATCTTAGTGAAGAGATCCGTAGGATTCTGATTGGATTGTAACTTTCCAATAAAATCACCACAGCTCAAGCACAGCTTTATCCAACACAAGAACACAATCTCATGACCCTCTAGTTATGGGATTTGTTAGGGCAACCAACACTCATGGCTCATCCTAAAAGAATTCCCTTTACACAGGACTTGAACATGTCATGTTTGAGGTACTTTGAACATAAAATGTATATTGAAACTAACTCCCTTACTTGCAAGTTTTTTGTGGTTGAGTATGTTTTGAAAGCAGATTTGATCTTGGAACGTAAATGGACTATTGCTACCCAAGCACCACTATGGTTTGCCCGTGATAGGGTTATCAGGATGGTCAATAGCACAAAGTTGACAATACCGTATTGCAAGAAGAGGATCCAACCTTAATGGATTTCTATGATGCTAAATGCAAAAAGTTACAAGCCTTTTCCACGAAAACCCCTCTACACAATGGCCTACCATCTGCGTTAATGATGACTGACTCCGATAAAGCATCTATTCCTTCAACCCCATCCTCACTCACCAACAAATTTCAATGCCAAAACCTCGCAATCAACAACTATTCTTGAAGAAGTTCCCCCCACGCAACTATCTATCAAGGAACTCAAACGAAAAATCCCTAGAGCCTATGCCTCTTTATTGACAAACCTCACCAAAGGAGACAACCGCATGCTTGTCGAAAGCCTTATCATCGAATGCCACTCTACAAGAGACTGGAACCTCATCGTCAACAACGTCCATGACTCTTAAACATGTAGCCTCAACGCCAACTAATGTGAAGGAAGACTCAAAACCTTCCACTTCAACCAAAAAGAAAAATCCAGCAAGACAACAAACATCACGGTATCTTAATGGTATCAAAATGTGGGTGGAGAAGCAACTACTTGTTGCTCCAGGCTACTATGATGGTGCCAATCAAATTTGGGTGCCTCAATAGTTAAAGCCTCTTCCTCAATGTAGCACTCAGGGGCCAAGGAAAAAGAAAAGAACTCTACAACACCATCCACAAAAGCCTATGCAAGTTCCTTATCAAACTCTAACATATCAGCAAGTGTGGGTACCCAAACAATTACTGCAAGCACAAGGGTACTACCAAGGAAATACCAACGCTTGGATTTCCAAGTGCATTAAAAAGTCTCCTAAGCCTACACAAAGAAAGACACCTCAGCACCAAAAGCATTAGCCACCAATTTATAATATTCATCAAAGGTTCCCGGGAGCCTGTGCACGTGCTTCAACAACAAGGGTACTCTGATGGTAATCCCATCAAATGGTTGCCAAAATTGAAGAAAGTGAAGACAGCCTCACTATTAACTTTAACCCCAATAGCTCCACCTAAAGTCACTTAACCACTCTTGTGCATTCATCACCTACACAAGAGCTTTTGTGTTCAAGCAAACCCAATGGTAACCAACTAGCAGTCTTACCTACCACCTCGATAACATTTGAGCCAAAAATTCAAGAATCAATTCGTACATCTATAAACGGAGACTTATGAGTACATCAAAGACAAACTCACAATGCTCTTTTCACCCCTCTGGGTGTGAAGCATAAGTGCAAAAGCTATGTGGCAGACATAAGAACCTATTCTCTCAAAAAGGACAGTAGCCACAAGAACCTGTTGCTCGCAAGGTGGTAACCCAAAAAAAAAAACACAAACACAAGGGAGTCATACATATGGCCTACCTAGAAGTGGTAAAATATCACAAGCAACTCCCAAGGATCTTCAATAGCCATTATATCTTGTTAAGCTTATCACTTTACTATTCTTTTGGCTATGTGAATGTAGCAGCTGCTCCATGAGCACATATCCATACTCATGCACTGGAAAACATTTTTACCAAGCCTCACCATCGACAACTTCCAGGTACATCTCTAGGTAGGGGGCCATGGTGGGCGAAAGCCTGGTCAATGGTACAACCCATCGCCTAGAATTTTCCTTCAAATTACAAACCTCTTTAAATGTCACCACCATCTTCACAAATCAATGATCTCCAATCCTTAGTGAAGATATCTATATTAGCCTTGCAAGTCGACATAATTCTTTTAATCCTCGCCAACCAGTGCCAACACATAGCAGTTCAATAAGAGTCTATATAACTCACTTCTTGTACTTCATGTATATCTGCTTCATAAAAGCATTAAAAGCACTCATGGAAAGAAGCATACAGGAACAGGTCCTACTCAACAACATTTGACAACAATCCTGCCACACAAAGGGACTTCATTTCTTCAAATGATGAATGTCACTTCAATGAATCGAATGAGGAACTGAGAATCAACCGTCTCATTTTTAATGATTATGTCTATGTTCCTCTGGATCCTTCCCTCTCTTCTCTCCCATTATTAACATCTCTTAGTATCCCCACTAACACTAATCACATGTAACCTTGCTTATGTTTGCCGAAAACAAAGTGAGCAAAAAACACCCAAAAAAACATGCTCACATAAATATAAAGGAACAAAGACCATTGAATGTTACTCAGCATCAAAGCCATCGATAAAGCTTGTCCATTCTCCCCACACAAAGGTCTTCAAACGTGATCACAAGGATGTGATCGGCAGCAGCAAGAAGGGGGGAATGTTAACCCATTCCTATTGTTAACAAGAACTACCACCATTATCTTACTTCAAGGAGTCAAGGTAGATACATCAAAGGGTCATACATTCAAGATATGTCCAAATCTACAATTTGGTCGGGTGCCCATAATGGTGTGATGGAGCATTTATGAAATTTCCCGCTTCAAGAGAATGTGGTAGCATATAGAATGAAGTCCAAGCGATGTACTTCATGGATATATTATGAGAGTAGTCATTGTAATAGCATTAGGTCTCTTATGAGCCTAAAGTGCCCAACCGGCCACAGTTTAAGTGAGTGTGAACACTTATGGGTATATAAGTGAATTTCTCTCACAATATAATATACTCTCCCATTGTGCAATTGACTCTTGCTCTTGCTAATATCTCTCTCTAATGCATGCTAGTGAGTGTGTGTGAGTGATGTGAGGTGAGAGGAGGGACGAGTACCCATAGTGCAATGCAGTGGTGTGACAATGCTCACGAGGTGCGGTGGAATTTCTTCTCAAGGAGTTGTAGAGCTTGGAGACCTCAAGGATTACAAGCTCAGCCATTGGAAAAATCCTCACGACACTTGCGGTTCACCAGGTAATCTCTTGTTGGATGTGTTTCAAGGGGGGTTAGGGTGAGCCATAACACAAACCTTGTGCCAAATCCTAGCATAATTCCTTACAAAGGCACATGCTCTAATTGTGGATTCAACCATGCTCTAATTGTGGATTCAACCATGCTTATAAGGATGGTCCTAGTAGAGTGACAATTGCCCTTGTAGAGAGGCATTTGGTGAGCCTTAACTTTTGAAGCATACAAGGAGGACTTATTTATATAGTCCCCCTTAATGTTGTTAGAAGGATAAAACGCCAAGACGAGGGTAGAATTCAAAGGAACATCTAAGACTGCCAATAAAAAGAAGGCCTAGGCTTCGACTTCAAAGCAAGCAGCAAAAGAGCCAGAGGCACAAGCTGTTAGCGTTACTAGTAAAATGCACAACTATGGAAGAGAAAATGAGAGAGAGAGAGAGAGAGAAACACTTGATTGCATAAACCCACACACACACACACACACACACACACACACACACACACACACACATGCTTACATAAGAGAGAGACAACTTGCTTTAGCTTGTGATTGTACTTATAAATAATGTTACATGAGGGTGCTTTATATAGGCACTGGAACTAGCCTCAAAGCACTCAGTGCACGAAAGTGCGTTCACGCAAACCTTACACTTAATCAAGAGAATTTTCACATGCCCATAAGAATAACACTATATGTATACATTTTGATGTCCCCTCAAGGAGGCTCACAAGTGGAGATGCAACATAAATCCTACATTCAACACTACCTGTTCACTCCACAACCAATGATGTCATAGTAGAAGTGAAAAAACTTTCCCCTTTGCTCTGGATTTCATGCCTCATTGTACTACATCTATCCGCATTTCACCTACTACCTTAGATCATAATAAACAACTCCGGTCCTCTAAAGAAGAAAATGACTGGTCCTTTGGGAGCGACCTACGACCAATATGATGTTGTCGCCCTAGATCTCCTCAGCACCAACGTGCAGTCTAACATTCTTAATGAAGACCACCCCATCCAGACAATAGGGAAAAATCAATCTCCCTCTTCCTTCCACATCTCCCTCTACATCCAAATAGATGTAAAAGGCTAGCTCAAGACTAGAAGGACCACTCAACATCAACATATGCCATTGCATCCACCAAATTCAATGTTAGCTTTAATGAAAGGAAATCTATAAACACTCACTCACTTAATGTCCCATAGATGAAAGAGAACACATGGGAGAGAGAGAGTGTAGAAGGCTAGTTCATGAGGAGTAAGAGAACACATGGGAGAGTGTAGAAGGCTAGTTCATGAGGAGTAAGAGAACACATGGGAGAGAGAGAGAGTGTAGAAGGCTAGTTCACGACCGAGGAGTAAGAGCTCAAGGTACAATGAAGTACAAAATTAACAATAACCCTAAAGTGAGGATGAGGTTGCTTATATAGAGTGTAGAAGGCTAGTTCACTAGGAGTAAGAGCTCAAGGTACAATGAAGTACAAAATTAATAGTAACCCCAAAGTGAGGATGAGGTTGCTTATATACTAGCTAACCCTAAGGTTCCCATTCACACCAGATGGCCATGCCAAAAAACCCAGTAGGATAAAAGTTCCCATAGTGTAAGTGTATGACCTCATAGTATAGTACTACCAAATATCTAACAAACCCCCTTATAATATGAATGTGAGATTTACAGAGATTCCAGATCAATCTCTAAGAGGGAAGAGGTACAAAGTTTTGTGGAAGGCCTCAAACTTTTCACGTGATAAGATCTATCACAGTATCATGTAAACTGTAGATCAGTTTGATCTCTTCTACATGGAGCCTCTCTCTGACATAGTGGTAATACACTTCAATGTGCTTGGTCCTACCATTGCACTCTAGCTGTCAGGGGAGAATAAGAGTGGATTCTAAAAGGATACAAAGATTCTCCATCAACCTTCTCAACCATACACATTCAATTGTCATAGTGAATGATGCTCTATATATTTACCTTCACAAGACGATGTTGCCATAGATGGTTGTTTCCTACTTAGCCAAGATATGTATGAGTTGTTAAGAAAGAAAGAATTTCAAAATGTGGACTTTCATTTATCGTAATTTCCTAGCCAATTAGAATCACTAAAGGTCTGTACTTCTAAATCACCTTCCTTGGCACATAAAAATTTAAGATCTTAAGTGCCTTGCAAGTATCTGAAGATACGTTTAACTACCTACTAATGCTTAGTTCCTGGGAAATGCATGAACTTTGAAAGTTATGACACACCATACTGGATTTCTAGCCGAGTTGTATAAATAGATTAGGATCCAACAGTTTGATCATAAGTGGTTATGACACACCATACTGGATTTCTAGCCGAGTTGTATAAATAGATTAGGATCCAACAGTTTGATCATAAGTGGTTATGTCGAATGGTTCATTGGCATCCTATAGACTAAGTTTTACACCAGGTTCCATCGTGTAGAAATTGGTTTATAACTTGTCATGTTCAACATCTTGAGCAGTGCTTTGATCTACTTTGATTGCTTAATGACTACACCCTCATCATGCTATATAAATTACAATAGTGCAAAAGACCAAGATTTGACACCTCAAAATTTGAGGCAAGATCAGCCTTGAAGGGTGTAGTGAAATTCTGATTAATATCTATTATAGCATGTCATCTACATAGAGATAGAGAATAATCAAATGTTGCTTGTCCTTTTTCACATATAACATGCTTTTCAGAGCACTATTTTGAAATCCATGTCTATTCAAATAGGCATGACTCTTATGGTACCAAGCTCTGAGAGCTTATTTCAAACTATATAAAACTTTTATTAAGCTTGCATACTTGCTGTTCTTGATCAAGTTAGGAAAATCTAGCTAGTTAACTCACATAAACTTCTTTCTACAAGTCACACCATTTAAGAATGTTGTTTTGATGTCCAATTGGTGCACTTTCCATCCATGATGTGGGTGGTAAAGCAATAACAAATCAGATAGTGGTCATATCACTACTAGCCATTGGGGGTTGCGAGGGTGTTAAAAATATACACCGTCGCTTAAACGATGACGAACGTGTCGCTTAAGCGACGTTAATTTTTTTTTAAAAAAAAACCCCTCGCTTATGCGATGCTTTTTGTTGCTATCGCGTAAGCGATGCTCTTCAATGACATCTATTGCAACGCTTGCAGACTGACTAGCATCGCATAAGCGACATTACCCAATTTAATACTCCCGCGCGCACCGAGAACCTCATTTCTGTTCGACTGTGCGGCGGAGGAGAGAGAACGCATTTGTGATCATCTCATCGATTGGGCGGCGAGAGCACAGAGAGGTAAGATTGTGTGTTTGTATGTATGTATGTGTGTGTGTATGTAGTACAATTGAGAGCGTGCATCTCTCTCTCTCTCTCTATATATATATATATATATAGAGAGAGAGAGAGAGGGAGAGAGAGAGAGAGAGAGACGAACGCTCTCTCTCTCTCTCTCTCTCTCTCTATATATATATATATATATATATATATATATATAGAGAGAGAGAGAGAGAGAGAGAGAGAGAGAGAGAGAGGGAGATTTGATTTGTTTTGATTTGATATATTTACGTCCGGTTGGCTTGTACTGTAGTGCTCCCAGTATTTCGTGTTTACATATTTGCAATAGTAGTCAAATTTGGACCGGTGTATGGTCGTTTGCCATTTGATGTGGAGGAAATCTAGTATGGCTATGTCAAAATTCAGCATATGTTCACCTTCTTTTCCTTTGTCAATCGGCATGTCTACATATGCTTCCACATTCCATTTAGCAAACCATTTTTTGATGTCGAATGAGACTAGAAGCTATAAATTTACTCTTCTTAGTCTTTTGTGGTGCACATCTAGTTTCCCATGCCATACGGGGGATGCGAGTGATGGGCATCAATTTGACTTTCATGATGTATGTAAACATCCTTTTCAAAGCCTTTATCTCTAGAGCATATTTCCAGCTTCCAAGAGCAACATTGAGTATGGTGTAGTTTTCTTGACGCCCAATTGTCTACATAGAAACTTCTTTTGTATCTTTTCGATCTCATTCCATGTGTGGGTTGAAATGCTAGCACCCCAAACTTCCACCCCATATAAAAGGGTTTGCACTATACATGTGTCAAAAATGATGGCCTTTATCTCCCAGCGTCTGATAGTTTTTTGCACGCACATGTTTTCAAATTGATAGTACTTGGCGTGCCCAACATCAATTCTGTTTTGTGCACATTGTCTCCAAGCATAGTTAGATGGGATATCTATCCCCAAGTACTTGAAACTGTTCACTTGTTCAATTTGCTATCCCTCCTCGATATTTGTGCATAGGCTGATTTTCCTTCTTATGAGTACTCACTATTATGATCTTTGTCTTGTCCACATTCACGGAAAGATCGGTGGCTTCACAGAAAGCATGAATCGCATCTACCAATCTTTGCAAAGCTATTATGTCATGTGCAAAAAGAACCACGTCATCTGCATATATGAGTAGTAAGAGTGTGAGCATTCTGATGGCTGGCCCTTCCCTGTCTTCTTCTAATGTTGGAGGCATGTAGTCCTCTAGTTGGTCTATGCATAATCCAAAGAGTGTGGGGGACACTAGAGGTCACCCTTGTTTTACTCCCATGTTGCTTGAAAATTCTTTGGAGAAACCTATGTGTGTTTTTAATTGGCATCTGACCTGTTGATATAGTTGTGCCACTGCAACTCGAAGATGCATGGGAACCCCAATATGTTCCATTCTCTGCCATAGGCCAACTCTTGGAATTGTATCAAATGCTTTTGTGAAATCTACAAAACAACAATGCAGATTTTTCCCTTTCAGCCTGCTCTCTTCCATTAGAACTCTGAGCGAGATGAGATGATCAATGGTGCTATGCTTGGGTCTAAAGCCCGCTTGCCCCTTGGCCCGTCTGCCATTTGTTTCTGCCCATGAGCTTATGGTTTGTTCCAGAATGCTCCCCAAGAGTTTCGACATACAAGACCCCACCATGATAGTGCGATAGTTAGTGGGCTGATTTGCATCTCCTTTCTTGAATAGTGCTGATCCAATTTTTTTGCCAATCTATGGGCAGCCCTTGTGTGATGGCTTTATTAAGAAACCCACATATCCATTGCCATGTTCGGTTACCTGTCCATTTAAGCATCTCCGAATTAAAATGGAGCGTGTCAGGTGCTTTACTGTTGGCTAATTTTTTTATGCCTTTTGTAACCGTCTTGAAATCTAAATATTCTCCTATCTGAGTGTTATTGCACATGTCCTGGCATCTTTATGTACATACAATTGTGTGACATATGTAAGCATGTCCTCCGGGCTTATGTCTCCTATATATCTTGTGTGTGGCTGGTTGTTGGATATCCCATGCAGGTGGCTCCCCATTTGTAATATTCAATGTTAAGTGGGGGCTGATAGTATGCTGTTGTGGTTTGCCGGTGTATGTATGTATTGATCCAGGCAATCAGCCATAGCCTATATTTTCCTGTGCATTCCATAGCCTCTAGTGAGCTTGTTTTTGACTGCATGATTCCGCATGCAACCTGACCTATACCTCTCTGTGTTGGGTTTTCTATTGGGTTTACATGAGCTGGTACCGTCCATGGGTAAAACGACTGACTGCTTTGATCAATTTGATGCTCCCACGTTAGTAACCATTGCATGGGTGTAGTGGGGACTGTGTTGAGTTCCATGAAATCCCCATACTCACCAAAAATGAAACATACACAAGTATTCCAATGTTCTTGTTGATTGTGCTCGTCCTCTACGTTAATCATGCCATTGTTTGAGACGATCCAATGCAACATTCTAGAACGCCAAACTTGATGGCACCCAAGCTTAGTTGTGTTGTGGGTGGCATATTCGTGTGTTTCAATGCTATATGCCACGTAACATACTTGAGAATATGACAGCCTGTTTGTCATTGATGGCTTGTGTATCATATCCCTGTGTGTGATGTTCAGGTGCCTGTTTGACAAGCTCCCCTTGCTTCACCTATGATTCCCACATTCCATTGCATGACCTACATGCTCCAATACTCCACAAAAGCACTATATGAATGTTGATGTCGATTTATGGTGAATCTAGCCTCTCTATACTCCATTATCACTAGTTTACGGGACTTATCCTTTATCCCGTCCAATGATCTCCCTGTCACGCGCGGGGTGTTGCTGCCCTGTTACGCCGTTTTGAATTGGCTTTCTTTCTCCATCCCAATCCCCATCTGGTTCAACATACCACCTTGCACCCTTCACATTGTCCTCTTCGTCCACTTCATAGACATGTTCATGCAAAACTGTATGCACGAACAAACTCTTCCATGCATCCTTCTCCATCCTCCATTCCTCTGGTGGTTGCATCCTCTTGTTTTCGGAGGTTTTGTATCTCATCTGTTCATGAGGGTCATCTCCTGGTAGGTTATCATGTATCTCTTGGCTTGGGTTTCGAGTTCCTTTCTAGCCAGGATCTATTCTACACCCACCATGAGAACTCCATTGTCTGGACGTCCCCATTCTCCTTTATCTGTGGGTGTTTTCTGTAGGGAAGTTCCCTCTGTGTCCCCAGGTTGTGCCCCCCTGCGTGCCCCGTATTGAGGCCTAGGTATTCCCTTGACCTCCTGTTCGGTCTTGTCCTCTTCCGGAGTAGACCCCAGCCGGTTCAGTCTCATGAGTGTGGTTCTTGGCAGCCAATTTCTCCTCCATATTTTCTTATGTCCCATACCTTCCTTCGACTTAAGTGTTACTTCCTCCATAATGAGAATGGGGAGGTCTCCATCCCAATCCCCATCTGGTTCAACATACCACCTTGCACCCTTCACATTGTCCTCTTCGTCCACTTCATAGACATGTTCATGCTTCTTTTCATTGGTTTTCCCCTCATCTTCTGTCTCCTTGTCGTTTTCATCATTGTTTGGCCCCTGTGTGATGTTCTCATACTTGTCCATGAGTCCCTGCCATCTCTCTTCCAACGTACTGACTGTGAAGTTTCTTTTCGAATTTGCTATTGCCATGATGCATTTTCGATCATGTGCTTCACTTAACCATAGGTTTTCATTCTCCCATGCTTGATGACGTGAATGGTTTTGCTCCTCCAATCGTTTCCACTCTTGATCATCCTCCATGAATGCTTCCCATAAGTTATCCATCTGCACATGCAATTTCTCAAGTGCCTGTTTGGCCTCCTCCATGGCTTCCTGTAAAGTTTCCTCTTCATCGCTACTATCTTCCTTGTCTCCTTCTTGGTGCATCATCCATTGGAAATGGTCAAATTTGTCTTCAACTCTTTCCAACCTCCTGCCAAAGCTGTATGCACGAACAAACTCTTCCATGCATCCTTCTCCATCCTCCATTCCTCTGGTGGTTGCATCCTCTTGTTTTCGGAGGTTTTGTATCTCATCTTTTCATGAGAGTCATCTCTTGGCAGGTTATCATGTATCTCCTGGCTCGGGTTTCGAGTTCCTTTCCAACCAAGATCTATTCTACACCCACGATCTGTCCATGAGAACTCCATTGTCTGGCCGTCCCCATTCTCCTTTATCTGTGGGCATTTGTTTTTTGCAGGGAAGTTCCCTCTGTGTCCCCTAGTTGTGCCCCCCTATGTGCCCCGTATTGAGGCCCAGGTATTCCCTTGACCTCTTGTTCGGTCTTGTCCTCTTCCGGAGTAGCCGGAAGAGGACAAGACTGTGGTTCCTGGCAGCCAATTTCTCCTCCATATTTTCTCCCGCATGTGGTTTCTCCTGCACCACACTCCCCATCAAAACGCTGAAGTCCTCTTGCTGGTTGCAACTTCTGCGAGTGGTCTTTTCCATCGGTGTTTGTCCCACATGTGGTTTATTCAGCATCATGCGGCTCCTTGTCTCCATGCCCTTCCCGTACTACCTGGCATTCAGGAGAGGTATCCAATAGGCCATCACCTGGGTCAACAGCTTTTGAATCACCATATCTAACATCAATAATAGAGAACATGTTGCTGTGGGAAAAGATGTGGGTAATCTTTTAGCCCTTCGCTCTCTTATGGAGCTGCCAATATGAGCCTTGGCCCGATTAAGCTCCTCTCCAACAATGTATTGAGCTCCTCTCTAACAATGTATTAAGCTCTTCTCTAACAATGTATCTCTAGTCTGACATATAGTTGTTTTAAATATATAGATACGATGAGCGAATACGGCCATAAAGTGAAGTTGGCGATCAAGTGTTTGCTACGAGGCACTAGACTTTCTGGAGATACACTGTCAGTGGCCATGACAGATTATGTGGAGATGGATGATGCGGGTTTAGACGGCACGATTGAGATTCTTGGGAGATTCAGTATGCCCATAGGACCTGGAGAGGGTACATCCTCCCAGCCACATGCAGGAGTGGAGACGTCTTGGCATGCACATACTACTGCACATCGGTAAGCTTCTTGATTGATAAAATAGTAATGTCATCCATTTTTTACATATAGAATTCTTAATATATATATCCTTTTGATGTCTTTGTTTGCTTAGAACTCCTATCCCAGTTACATCACATCACGAGAGTCAGCGGCTTACTCCTGATGTACCTCCTAGTACTTAGGTGACACCTGATTCACAGGGTAGTGGCCGTTCCTCCTGCAGGTATATCTTTTATAGCGATTACGGATTAAACAAGTATTTTTTACGAACTCACATCTCAATATATCGTATGTTTGTATTGCGCGTAGGCGTCAGCGAGACGGGGCGGCAGAGTATCACACCACCAGTGCCCCCACCAGTGTCGATGCGCACGTGCACTGGGACTTTGGGTGTCACATGCGACATCACACCTGACGGGGGTATCCTTCAGGTCAGAGCCGGCATTGCCTTCAGACAATGGATGAGAGATCTTTGCATGTCATATCTACAGCGAGTTCATATACCATGGCAGTAAGTATTAAAGAATATGAATTATAGTTTTTTATTTGAATTACTAATTGACTTTATTTTGCAATGCAGCGATCAACTCGAGGATGACAAGAAATATGTCATCAACACATTGGAGACGGAGTTTGGGGCAGGATGGAGTCGGAAGTGGTTGCTGAAACAAATGTGTAAACTCCTGAGTCATCGACGCGACAATGCACGGTAATAAGTAGAGAGAGAGAAATGAAACAAAATGAAATGCTATATTTACGTCTTCAAAAGGCCAAAATGACGTATGAGACCAAAAAGTTACCACCAGAGAGCTTTGATACCAATGGGCAGCATGGGGTGTGTTGTGCTTAAGGGTACTACGGGTAGTCACTGAGGGTGCTGCTGGAACTATTGCCACGAAATGCTAGAAGACTGCTCGCTTCGATGGTCTACTACTAGGCCAAGTCGATCCAGGGACCCTTGCTTGATTGATTGCAGGTACTGAAGGTTGAGATGTTGATACTGGGGTTGAAACGCGAGATAGAAGCCTTGGTAGAGGAGGGGAATTGAATCCCGATACGAACTTTCTTTCATTGATTGAACTTGGAGCTAAAATTACCCTGTACACAGCTAGAGCAAGAAAAACGAGTCTGAGGGGAATCGAACCCTGACATTAGCCATATGAGGCTATCACCACGAGACTCCCCACCACCCACCCTTGTTAGTAAGTTTAAAAGAATTCTTGTTCAACATGAGTTGGTAGAATGTAAGGCTCTTTTGTTGCATGCAATAACTTCGAGGAGTCGACGGACCAAAATCCAAACAGTTCTCTTTTCATTGTGGCATTATTGCCTTTATACCCGGCACACGGAACCAATTCAAAACCACCTGTCAAAATACATGAATCAAAACTTTAGAATTATGTATAGCTTTAAGAAATCTACATGTTATTGTTGCATGAAGAGAGATCTCATTTACCTGCTTGAAGACACGATCATGTGACTCTTTTGATGCTGCCTTGTATCAAGAAGTTGTTGGATGCCTTATCTTTTTATGTAACAATAGGCTTGACATTCAATATGTGGTCTCAATATTGAGTAGATTTATGCATAGCCCAGGTACAAAGCATTGGTAGTTTGTCAAACGGTTGTACCATTACCTAAAGGGCACTAAGAACTTTGGGTTATTTTATCCCAAGGGGGGTAAATCATAGCTCCATGCAATTACAGACGCAAATTGGGCTGGATGTTATGACACACGAGTGTCCACAGTGATTTTTTCTTTCACCTTGGTAATTCATTGTTATGGCTCACCCTAACCCTTCTTGAAACACATCCAAAGAGATTACTTGGTGACCCCGTAACCAAGTTCACTGTCGATAATCTTCAAAAGACTCAGGTTCATCTACATCATGTAGTGAACTAAGAAATGTAAACTCACCAATCTGTTAAAGAAGTGGTTTGAGCATTGGATCTAGTTTTACTCTACAATGGATCATCTGCAATTTCTAACCCATCTATGCGCAACCGTAGATTCATTTATTTCTTGCTAAGCTTTATTGTATCTTCTAGCTAATCTAAATAGTGGTGCATCAATTTCTTGAGCATTCCCCCCTAATAACCAAGGATCAGTATGCAAATTTACTGAGAATTCACAAGTAATAACCAATCAAACATGTCCAGAGTATTGCATGATTATTGAATTCCATCGTTGGATAGAATTATCTGTAAAATACAACATCCCTACTGACAATAATCTTCTTAGTGAGAGGATTGTAGAGACAGTAATCTTTGTTTTCAGTACTATAATTATTAAAAATGCATTTCATTGCTTTTTCATCAAGCTTAGTTCTCCTTTGTGCTAGCACAGGAGTATATGCCAAATAACCAAAAACACATATGTGTTCAACCTTGGTTTTTGATTGAACTAAGCCTCATAAGGAGTGATAGTCTTCCAAGATTTAGTGGGGAACCTATTTTGTTGTGGTGTATAAGGAGTTGTGAACTTTTTCTTAATTCCTTTTTGGGCCAGAAAACTTTGAATATATTAAACATATATTCTCCCCCTCTCTGAATGCAGAGAATACCTTTGACGAGTAAGAGGCATTATTAGCACACGTAACAATGTGACCATCTTGTGTAGTCTCCATATTTTGGACCAAACTTCTTTGAGAAGTTACTTGCTTTGAAGCGGATGTGATTTTCTGGGGAAAAAGGTGAACTTTTGGATCTTTCATGTCTTTGTGTGCTTTAAAAGCTCATCGCACCCAGTCCATTATATGCAAAAGAATATATAAGTGAACTAGCATTTGAGATTTAAAAAAATCTAATATTGAGTAAAAGGCATATAACATACATTATGAGGAGACTATTTATGATCATTACATTTCAAAACTATATAAATGGTTAGTGTATTTCAACTTACTATTTCAGTGTCCCACCATTAAAAACAATGTTCCATAAATATAATATGATCAACATATTCATGCAATATGATCAACAATGATCCATAAATGTAATATAATCAATAATGATCCATAAATGTAATATGATCAACCATAAATCATAATACCAATCTTGTAGTTTCAAATCAAAAGCAAAACAACATAGAATTCTCATAACATATATGGTAAGAATATTTAACATGACTTGTGTTTTAATGAACATTGACAGCACAACATATCAATGCAAAAATAATAATCCCATCTCCTAAATCAAAATCAACAATTCCAAAAAGATACTTTCCACGTGACTAATATTCCAAACTAACAATCCCAAAAAGACATTGTCCACATGAGTAACAATCCAAACAATTTGCTTGTGCTAAGGCTTGGATGATTCTTTCTCTTGAGATTGCATGTGTCACCACTTTGAATCTCCCCGTTGAGAAACTTATTATAAAATTCCTTGTGTTTTTTGACACACACATAGAAGCACATCATAAGTTCACATACTCTTGCCATGCATCCGCATCCTACAAGCATATCAAACACTAGTCATCCTTCTTAGTGAAGATTGCCAACAACCATCTGTTAAAAATGGTCACAAGATACACATACAAGGTCTCACATGTGAGTACTCTTGCATACATAGAAGATCACACACATATACTCTCGCACACTTACTCTCTCGAGACCACACATATAAGGTACCACATTCATACAATGACATACATACTATTGATTCATCATAAATAAGTGATTGAAAAGGAATGCTAAGAGAACGTGCACTTTTACCCCCTGGACTAAAATAATCAATATTGGTAATTATAAACTTGAATCACGATACTCAAAAGATAATTTATTATTTTCCTCTAACCCTTGAACTAAAATCATTAATATTGGTAATTCTGAACTTGAATGAGGATACTCAAGATAATTATATTTTCCCTTTTTCCAAACATTCGATCTTGGAGGTAACTTCATACTTTTTGGTTTGTGAAATACAATAATCAAAGCCTGGGACGAATAAGACTGGGGAAAGTATATCTTTCATGCATTGAACTAGTGCAAACATAAGAGCTTATCGTTGTCAAGTCCAAGATTAGAAATTTGAGCATGACCTTTTGTGTGACTTTTACTGTGGTAACACAACATCCTCGTCGAGAGAAACTCGAGTATGACCTTTTGTAAGACTTACAAGTTGTGCCAACATGGAAGACAATATGACCTATGTTGTCATCAATTCTCACCAAGACCTTGCAAGTTGCTACTATGCTCCTTGTTGTGGTAAGGACCTTGTGAGTGTAAACAAACTAAAGACAAACAAGATAACAATAATAATAAAACACAATAGCATGAAACATCAACAATAGACATACCTATTAAATGAAACATTTTACAAAGGGTTACAACCCTTTGCAATGTATGAATAAACTCTATGGGTTCATAGTAAAAGAACTCGATTACATGCTTCCCTGTGTAGTTATCTCTCAATTTGTTAAATGATTAAGTATTAGATTAAGTCAAATATCAAGTAGTTAGTTTCGTCCATGGTATCAGTTTAGAGAAACTAGCCTAGCTAGTTCCTAACAATCCTTGAATTCTTATGCCTTTCAAAGTGCATATGAGCACACCTACCTTCCCTCTTAGGTAAATATCTTCAAGAAATCGATGCTCTTGAAAATCAAAGAAGAGCAATCTGCAGCAATTCCTTCATTGAACTGCAATCAATCCTTAGTGGTGGTGAATGCCATCATTGCAGGATTGGCCATCCCAGACTCCTTGCAAGTGATGACCCTTCTCATAGCACTCCCTCCTACATGGAGATCATTCATCACGACCCAATAATCAATAGCAAATCAACTGATACCTCATATGATTAGCAAAATTAGACAAGAATAGACAATGAGGGGATATTTTGGAAATTTAATTAGAGCATTTAAGTCGATGGCAATGACCATATGGATCTCAAAACCTCTGTGTAGAACCTTTTACATGGCAAATAACTACATTATTTAGCCAAGAACTAACTTCAACCCAATTCCTCTTGGCCCCCACTATTATCATACAGAGGGTCCAGATAGCCTTCCCATTTAATGGGCTCCTACAGAGGGCTGGTCCAGTGCCATTACTTTCATAAAATTGGACATATTGAGAGGGAATGTGGAATAAAGCAGCAGGATCTTGGGCAACAATCAAGGCCATGAGCTCAAGTCTGGATTGCACAAATTTGACAGAACTTGGATCAAGATGATGCCACAATAGAGGAGCCCTAGAGTGATCTCGATAGACATGTCTGAGGGATGCATCTAGAAAAGTTTTAACAAACCAATTTTCCTTGCTCAAATTCAAGAACTTTTCGACCACTTTAATTGGTTCATTCTGATATATGTGGGCCTATTCCATCCAAATCCTTAATGGGCTATCACCTCAGCTTTACTAACTGGTGTCACGTTCCTCAAGAACAAGTCTGAGGTGCCCTCATAATTCATGGCATACAAAGCACTCCATTAGAACAGACAATGGCGAAAATGCATCAAAGGAGCGAATCATAACTTATTGTGTCAAATACATGGAATACATCATCAGGTTACTGTGCCATACAAAAGGACTGGTGGAAAATGAGCTGAGCAGAAGGATCAAAACCATTAGAACAGACAATGGTGGCAATTATGCATCAAACGAGCTCATAGCTTATTGTCAAATACATGAAATACAGCATCAGCTTACTGTGCCATATTACCATCCACATCAAAACGGCATCGCAAGAAAGGAAGAAAAATATGACTCTGATGGAGGTAGCGCGATCAATGATGAAGGATGTATACCACAACTTGCCACAGTCATAGGAGATTCTTCACATAGAACACATCAATACAACAAGGGGATGACACAAGAAGATATAGTGGATGTGTTACATTTTATCATCAATAGCACACTGAAAGCAAATTTACCTCATCCACAGGAATGGAAGGTGCCCACTCTTGCAAGATCCAGATTCATTAGATGAAATGCACAGTCACTCGCTAGAGGACAGGCATTTATGATGTGTCCGAACTCTGTGCAGTTATCTCTCATTAATTAAGTGATTAAGTATTAGATTAAGTTAGATATCGAGTAGTTAGCTTCTTAGAGACCTCATTAAACCTGCAATACCTGCACTTTCACTGCATTTGCCCTACGTTCTCATAGAAAACAGCACAGCATGTATATTGTAACTTCACCTTTTGAACATAATATGCTTAACGCACCCAATTTCATAGAGAAATGAAGGTCGAAGCTGCATGCTTGTTGTTGGCAGCTCAAAATCAAAACAAAAGCAATCGAGAAAACGCTACATAAATCTGTGCAGTCGAAAGCGATTAGAAACGACGCTTAACGAGCTAAAATGCACTCGAAGTTGACGTCGATGACAGGCACGGTGGCCATGAAGCCCTTGTAGGAGACCGTCCAGGCTTGGTTGGGAGCCAAGCTCTGGCCGCCGTTGATTTGGCAGACCGACTGGTGGACGTTGCCCAGAATGAACTCGCAATCCATAACTACACTGGTGGCCTTGCAGAAGGCGCAGCTGTTGAAGACCGTCAGCGTGAACGTTGAAGCGTCCTCGTAATCGGGCGCTGGCGCCGTGCTGGTAACGATCGCCGACGGGTCACAAGTGTATTCACTCGAGCAGCTGCACTTGTTATTCCATGTTGGCCCTGCTGCAGCAGCAGATCGAAATACAACGCAAGCTATGTAATAACCGCCCACATTATTACAACGCAATATCATCATCTAGCTATGCTATGTATTTTCTATTGCAAACTTGCAACCTTATACAGACCTTCTGCAACGCAACCAGAGACCATCATGATCAAGAGAATGATGTTTACTGCGACGGCCGCCGCCGCCGTCTGGCGGAGCTCTGATCTGCACGATTTCGCCATGACGAGCGTTTCGTAGACTATATTTGCAGCCGAGCAACAGGAGCTGGACAAGCCTTGCTTATTTATACAGGCTAATTAGGTACTCATGAGTTGCCCTAAACGACGACGACAAGCCTCGTGAAGAGGACCGCGCGTGCAACTTGGTGATCCAATGTAGTGCATTGTCTTTCTTTTTAGGGGGGTTAGGTGAAAGTAAAGAAAGTGAGTTGCCGTCGCCGACCCTCATCACTATCTATGACGAGGTCATATAGAAAATGGAGGCGTGGGATCTACGACGAGGAACTGGGGCACGTTGTGTGTGGAAGGAGGGCCATCGGATGGTCGATTAAGGATTTGGGGCTTGGTTTACTTTTTGGGTAAAGCAGGGCACAACACCAAGGACAGCGGCGCGTTTTGCGCGTGAGGCGTCTCATGCAAGGCAAGTTTGAATCACCAGGTAAACCAAGGCCCTAAACCTCATGCTTTGTCTGGTGTAGTTGGCTGTTGTGGGAGGGTCTGCTGTAGTTGGCTACTGCGGGAGGCTCTGTATCTTCACATTGAAGCATCCCCTTCTTGTTGGCATGTAAAAGGTGCGCAACGGGCTGCTCGCTTTTCTCCGTCTTCAGAACCCGACAGTAGTCATTCTCAAAATCTGCTCTGAGTCAACCAGGTAAGGCCCTAAGGCCCCAAATCGCATTTAGTGTGTTTTTGAGGTCTTTGCTGAATGCAATATGGTTAGCGATCATCACACCACATAATTAGGAATCCTGCAAGCTATAAAGAAATGCACGTCACTCACAGGTTTAGGACGCCTTGGAAGGGTATTTCATCGCACAAATTCTACCCTGAATTTCACATATACATTGGGCCATAACCCATGCTTACATCTTGTATGCCAAATCCGTTGCCCACACATAAGTGCAACAAGTGCTTTACAAGATCCCTTCTCGTGCTTGTGGATTCAAGGTGAAATGCATTTCCATGGGTAGATACTGACCAAGGCTGACATCAAGTTATAATGTATCCACAAAATACTCAATGTTGGGCTTCCTGGCTATCCTTAACTACAATGTCAAAGGTGTGCCCTTACAAGGCTATTGCCATGCATCATGACGATTGGGGAGTCTGAGAGATGTCTAATTGAGATTCTGGATAGTTGATTGGAGGGGCAAGATGATTACGTTGCAATTGGTTTTATACCAGGGGTTGTGCAGAGGTTTAGGTAGGGCCTCAAGAGTCTTTTCCCTAGGTCTTGGCACATGGCTTGGTTTAATGTACACAGGTGGGCTTTCCAATCTTACCCTGCCATGTGCCTTCGTTTATTGTGAGCAGTAGGAGTCTTGCTTTTTGCACTATGTCATGGTTTTTAAAATGCCATGTGTCATGGTTTACTATGCACAGTAGGAGCCCCCAAGATTGCTTTAACCCTATCTTGGTTTACTATGCAGGGTCAAATTTGCATCTTGTTGTGTCCTGCTTTGCTTTGCATAGGTACCAAGCTCACAAACTTCATTTACCCTGGGTTGGTTGCCTTGGTTTACTGTGCAAAGGTCAAAGAAGGAGTCCCCCAAGATTGCTTGCTTTTCCTTGCCCTAGTACACTATTCACAGGTTTAGGACCACAAGAGTATATTGTTTCTTTTTTGTAAGGCATAGAAGGATGTAGTTGACAAAGGATAAAAAACTCACAGTGGCCGTTGCCTAATAGGGCTTTAGTTTAGATATGGTGTGGGTAAGACGAGTGAGGGCATTGATGACATTCATTGAACATGCATTCAAGGAGGATATAGTAGATGAGACACAGATGGAGCCTGCACAGAATGTAGGAGAGGTCAAAGAAGGGCAATGTCCAATGGAAGAGAAAATAGGTGAGAGAAAAGAAACATATAATTACCTTACTTTGCCTTGTGTCTTGGTTTCTCAAATCCCATGTGTCATGGTGTTTAGACTACTATAGGAGTCCAAGATTTCTTTACCCTACATCCGGGTTTACTGTGTCATGGTGTTTAGACTACTATAGGAGCCCAAGATTTCTTTACCCTACATCCGGGTTTACTGTGTAGGGTGACTCTTAGGCTTGCTGTGTCTTGGTTTTCTGTGCACAGGTTTAGGGCCACAAAGTTGGCATTGCACTTCTTTGCTTGCTTTGTTTTCAGATATGACACAGCTAAGACGGCGCAGGAATCTAATTGAAGATGATGACCAGCCGACATGAAGACGACCGCGTGTGCAACTTGGTGATCTAATGTACTGCATTTTCTTTCTTTTTAGGTTGGATTATGTGAAAGTAAAGAGAGTGAGTTGTCGTCGCCGTGCGTTTTACCTCTATAGCATGTACATATGATACATGTTAGAAAGTAAGAAAAGGGCCGATGGGTGTGTAGCAGCCCAGCTGCTGTCTGGTTCCATGATGAGGACTCGGGTTCGATACCTAAGGGTTACATGCCACATTGCAGTACACACGGCATGCACAAATGCACCCTCTCGAGAGAAACCTCTCGAGAGAAAGTAAAGAAACGATTAGATACTTCATTTTTCTTTTGCAAGCGCTATGGTCTTGTTTCAATAGCACATAGATACATGTTAGAAAGCAAAAGAAATGTGTGATGAGATACTTAAATGCGTGAGATACGTTATTTAGCTATGGGTCACCTGCCATTGAATGGAAACGTTACCACTTATGACTTTATAGGAATGAAGCTCACCTCGAAATAGATCCAGCACATCATGCATTAAGTAACTGTACAATTCTTTTTGATTCCACATAAAAAGACTATGATATTATGCACCAATGCATTTGATAATGAGTACTTTCCTAATAATATTATAAGACCTTCTTTTTCCATGAAGCTCTAATAAATAATGAAAAGTGTAAGATTAGCATGGCACACGTGCCATTGTTAAACACAATTCCAACTTCTTCTAATACTTTTTTACTGTAGATAAAGCATCTCATAAGTCTGGATCAAAAAGTTAGCATGGCATTCGTACTACTATTAAGCACAGTTCCAATTGCTTCTAATCTATTTTTTGGTTGCATTGTCTAATCCATTTTTTTCAACTAATTACATCGCACATGTGCATGATTCCAAACACATGCATGCCCAAATGTGGAAAAATCCAGGAACATGTCCTTCCTCTTTTATTATTGAGAAGTAATATGAGTAATGATTTTGATAGAGTGTTTTTATTTGGGAGGTCTTATTCCATTCCTAGTCACACAAAATAATTTCATCTGGCTACACACACACACACACACGCACACACACCATACTACTCTCACCATGCACACACACCCAAGTACCACAAGGGGATACCACCCTTTCCAAATATTGGCCACTTTATATGTAGTGAACCCCACAAGTTAGTCGCTCGGCTGATTGCAGTGAACACCCTGCACAACTTTGGTAGAATTGGGCATCACAAGTTGAGTCACAATCTTTGATGTCCATAGAAAAACCATCGTCCCTGATCCATAGTGTGAGCTTGAAGGTAAAGCATTGCACATTGTTTTCACCCAAGATCACATACGGGGATTCCACCCGGCTACACACACACCATACTTCTCACCACACACACACGCCCGAGTACCACAAGTCTGGGGAGGCCACCCTTTCTAAATATTAGCCACTTTGTATGTAGTGGACAAGCTGTGGGGGATGAACCCCACAAGCTGGTCGCTCGGCCGATTGCAGTGGACATCCGGCACAACTTTGGTAAAACTGGGCATCGCAAGTTGAGTTGCGATCTTTGATGTCCATGGAAAAACCATCATCCCTGATCCAAAGAATGAGCTTGAAGGATAAGCATTGCACATTGTTTTGCCCCAGGATCACACATGGGAATTTAACTGACTACACGCACACCTGAGTACCACAAGGCTGGGGATACAACCCCACAAGTTAGTCCCCCGAACTGGGCATCGCAAGTTGAGTTAGGATATTTGATGTCCATGGAAAAACCCTCATCCCTGATCCAGATTGAGCTTGATGGACAAGCATTGCACACTATTTTTACCCATGATCCCCACCGAAGAGGAGGGTGGAAGAAAGCACAATGATGATCAAACTATGATGGCCTAAGGTGTGTGGATGGCAGCCTAGGTGCCCACCTACCATCCAAAAACACCCTTAGTATCTTGGCAATCAAGGGAGCAATTTTCGGTGGCCCTATCTTCAATAGAAGTAGAGTTTATAAACTGGTGCTCTTGAACAACCAAAGAAGGAGTATGGTTACACAAGCTACTCACAGTTGGAGCCATATCATCCTTTAAATGTTTGTTCATGGATAATCGATCTTACATAACTCTCACTAGGTCTCACTAGCACTATGAGAAGACAAAGCATGTAGACTACAAATATCACTACATCAAGGAGTTGGTTGGTCATGGAATATGTGACTACCCATATGATGTGGGGGTCGACTCTGTATGTATTGGCCACCGAGATGAACCCCACAAGTTAGTCGCTTGGCCGATTGGAGTGAACTACACCCTACACAAATTTGGTAGAATTGAGTGTCGAAAGGTGAATAACGATTTTTGATATCCATGGCAACCATCAAGATTGCACATTGTTTTCACCCAAGACCATATTAGGGAGTTTGAAAAAATCCCATTACATTGGGAATTTTATTTTCAATCAAATTTATGGTGTGTCTTGAGTATACCAATTCCAAAGTTGTCAAAGAATGTGGATTTGGAACCTACTCTTTAACAGCTTTCCAATGATATGTCACATGAGGGAGTTTTGAAAAAATCTTAAAAGGGTTCACTATGCCCCCCATTTTTTTATCTTGCAAAATGGGAATTGAGATTTTTCCAAACTCCCTAATATGGTCTTACCCAAGATTGTCGAAGAAGAGGTACTTAGTTAGCATGGTGACACCTAATGGATAGAGTCTACCCTACTCTTATAAGTAAGATGTAACTATTGACCATTGGCCATATTGGTTTTCATCACACAATGATCATGATAAAACTCGACTGATGAACCATTCCTGGTTGCAACACTAACTAAGAGTAGGTTTCTAGCTACGTTAGTAGGCACATAATAAACATTTTGAATTTAGGTGTAATGAACATCAGGAAATTGAATGGTGATTTTTCCAAACCTAGTGTCTTGTTGTATGCCATCATCTCCTAAACTAATAGGAAATGGTGACTGTAATGATTAATAGTCACTTAGCCAATCATGATTGTGTGTCATATGATGCATTACTCTGGTATCAAAATACTAGATATTAGACTTAGTGCTTTGGGTTTGAAAGTGGGCAGTAAATAGTTACATAGGAGAAGGTGACTCATTGGCTAAAGGATCAATTTGGAGGTTGTCACCATATTTGCTTGGTAATGTGACCTTGATGAAACTTGTTGTGCTTTATATTGTGTATGGCAATGTTTTGTATACTGACCCACTTTATCATGTGCAATGCACATTCTTATTGTAGGTAACTCGTGGAGGAGGTCTAGAACTTTAAAATGCTTGTTTACGCCCTTGGTTGTATGATTTAGAAGTAGGTGAATTATAGGTTTTTGTGTCATGGCTGCTTAAGGACCTAAACTGTGTTGTCTAGGTTGTATTCTAAGACCTATAGAAATCTTGAGCTTTTTTAAAGGGCTTGGAAAAGCTAGCTACTATAGCAAAGGATGAAGTACTGCACCATGAGGGTGTCACACCCCTCATGACCACTTCTTGGAGGATTCTACTAAAAGTGTGAAATTTCCCATGGAAAATTGGGTAGTCACAAAGGATTGCCATGTTCACTCTAGTTCATTTTTTTGTCGGATAATTTTCATCTTAGTTCTCTTAACCCTAGTTCACCCCGAGTTCACTTTAGAATCCGACGGTGTAGATTCAATAAGGATCGCGAAGCATTTTTCCAACCATAGATCCCTCGTGAAACATGGTGTGTCACATAGCCACAAGGGTGGGAGGGCAGTCAAGAGGATGGTGATGAGTACTGGTTTAGGAAGTACAAGGCCGACAATGGCAACTTGGTCAACAAGTGCATGCCATTCTTCAACAAATAAGGCAGCATTTTGATTTCCACACATAGACAAATTTGTGCAACTTGAGAGGCCATGCCATGTCATTCATATAATTGGGCTAAGGTTGTCCACATTTGATTTAATGTCGTGTAGGGCCCAGGCTATCATGAATTGAACCTGGTAATTCCCTAGTAGTACTGGGATTTCAAAACTATAAAGCTTTGGCCATTTAATTTTTCTATTACAGTGAAGCGTGGAGGTAGATTAGTGGTTTCTTGGTTTTGATTTTTGCAGATCATAGGCTATTGGTTTAGTTAATTTAATACAAAAATATTATTAGAAGATATGGATTAAAATTAGAATCTAATACCATGTTATTTTATGTACTTAATTATTCAACATACACAGAGATTACCAAACTACACACTTGTTAATTCATTAGGAGGGCTTTGCCCAATAGTTACAAATTACAAATGTGATTGTTTGATTGGCGACCTTTGAATGGGTCACATCATTTTGGTTATCCAATGTAGTGCATTTTGTCTCTATAGCATGTACATGATACATGTTAGAAAGTAAAGAAAGTGAGTTGCCCTCCCCAACCCAGCCTGTTTTTTAGCATTTTGGCCATAAAACTTACAAAATCTTAAAATCCCATAAAAAATTACACTAAAGTACAAAAAACTTGTTATATGTCACAAAACCCATCAATTTTAAAGGGCAAGGACTCCCTTAAAAAATCAAGCCTACTCCCCAACCCAGCTGCCCGATGACCAACTCCAATGTACTACATTTTATCTCTACAGCATGTACAGGGTACATGCTAGAAAATAAAGAAAGGGTTAGATACATCATTTTTTTGCAATGCGCTAGAGTTGGCAAATGGCCTTGTTAGTGTATGTTATCTCGATACATGTTAGGAAGAAAAACAAGTGTGTGAGATACTTCATTTTGCTATGGTGTCCTACCATTGAATGGAAACGTTATGACTTAGGACTGTGGGAATAAAGCTTGTCAAGAAGTGGATACAAAACATCATGCATTAGGTAATCATATAATTGCTTGCAATTCCACATAAAAGTCTATGATATTATGCACCAATGCACTTGATAATGTGCTAGTACTTTCCTAATAGTATTATGAGTGAATAATATACCTTTTGTTTCCATGAAACTTTGATAATAATGAAAAGTGTATAAGATTAGCATGGCACATTAATAAAAACATTTCCAAATTCTTCTTCTAATCCTTTTTTGTTGTAGATAAAGCATCTCATAAGATTGCATCATGCAAAAAATGTTAGTTCAACATGCCTACCCACTATTAAGCATAGTTCCAATTGCTTCTAATCCATTTTTTTCAACTACTTACATGGCACATGTTCATGATTCCTAAAGCATGCATGCCCCAATGTGGAAAAATTCAAGACCACATCCTTCCTCTTTTATTATCGACGAGAAGTAATTTGAGTAATGATTTTGATAAAGTGTTTTTTTAAGGAGATCTTATTCCATTCCTAGTTGTGCATAGGAATTTCACCCAACTACACACACACTCACTCACACTCTCACACAGACACACACACATACACACACACACACACCCCATACTACTCACCACACACACACCCGAGTACCACAATCGGATACCATCCTTTACAAATATTGGCCACTTTTTATGCAGCACACAAGCATGGGATGAAGTTAGTTGGTCAGCTGCTCTGCTGATGGAGGGAACACCCTACAAAACTTTGGTAGAACTAGGTGTCACAAGTTGAGTTGCGACCTTTGATGTCTACACAAGCAAGTGTGCATAAGGATGATGATTTGAATGATGACGGCCTAAAGTGTGATTTTGAGCGATACATTGAGCATTAAATTAGGAGAAATACTAATGGTTTTTTGAGTATTACGAATAAAATAATCAAGAAAAAAAAATGGTCAAATGGGATAGTAGCCTAGAAGTTAAATGTTTCAAAAGCAAGCAAGAGCTTGTTGGTTTGTCCCTTGGAACACACTCGTGAAAATGTTCCAGAAGTGTGATGCCCTTGATTTAATCTAGCCATCCACATACTAGGTCATGGTGGTTGTTTTAAAGCCTAGATTCTCATCACCATTGTGAACACCAATGGTTATTACTTGTGGGTATAAATTCCCCGTTTTAGATGTGTTAAGGTGGTTGCATGTTGTATGTGTCAAGATATTATACACGGCTATATCAAGGCTTTTTATACACTTAGAAAAAAGTTACATTGAATTCAAAAGCCTTATTGTGGTAACATAAGAAAAGGGTAGTCAAACAACATATCCTAAGCATCAAAGCGTAGTTTTTAAAGTCAATACCAATGATGTTTATTGTCACTCAAGTGATGCTAGGTTTGTCATTGAAAACTATCACTGAATTTTTCACCTCCATTTCATGGTCGCCTCCATTTAAAATATTAAAAATACATGGGGGAAGATTTATTTCATAGTCGCCTCCATTTAAAATATTAAAAATACATGGGGGAAGATTTATTTCTAGTCTTTCTTTCCCCTTCTTTGCATGTAATTCTTCTTTAGTCTCACTAGCTTGGATACCATTAAATTTATAGACTTGCAATGCTAGTTTTTACTAGTTTCACTCTCTAGGATCCTATAGGATGCTTCTTTGATTTGGTGAAGAGGTCGGCCCCACATCAAATGGGTGGTCGTATATTCCATGGCTAGCTTGTATTCTTCCACCAACTCCTTGTAGTGATATTTGTAGTCTGTATGCTTCGTCTTCTCATGGTGCCAAGGAGACCTAGTGAGAGTTATGCAAGACTGATTATCCATGAACAAAAAAAGGATGAGATGGCTCCAACTACAAGTTTGGTGAGTGCCAACACTGCAAGTTCGGTGAGCACCAACTAGAAGCTCAGTGAGACGTAGCATGTGTAACCATACTCCTTCTTTGGCTATAAGAGTGCTAGTTATATACTTTTCTTTTTTGAAGATAGGGCCACCAAAGATTTATTCCCTAATTTCCAAGATGCTATCCAAACAGTTGTTCAAGACATGAACAAATTATCTAAACAGTTGTTCAAGACATGATTGCAAGCACTTGTGCATTATACACATAACCAAAGTAGTGTAAGCCATCACAAGTTTGACGAGACATCACAGCTCTCTAGTTGATACTTCACATAAGTTAAACTCTTCCTACCACATGTATCCTAGCATGAGGTCTTCTCAACTTCTTAGGGTTATGCCCAATTTTTTCAAGATCTTTCCCTCTAAAGGTCATTATAATTTTTGCCTATGGTCAACTTAAGATCCTTCCTTGTTGGCCATTTTTGGCCTAAGTTTATATCCTTATGATTAAGGATTAATAAGGTACTTAATCTAGAATCCTTGTTATCAACGCACGTATCATCTAAGTTTATATCTTTGTTTTTGGTCGAAATGCCTGCAAGTGGTGCTCTCCACTTAGGTATCATCTCCTTGTTCTATAATTTCCTCACACACACACACACACACACACACACACACACACACACATGTATGTATGTATGTACATACACACATATATTTGGGTTTAATGGGGTCAGTTGATCATGTGAGGTCTTATGTGAGGCCCATAGAGGTCTTATGTGAGGTCTTCTTGTCTTATGTGAGACCCATAGAGGATGAAGATAAATGGGAAATTTTATTATGTGAGGTCTTCTTGTCTTATGTGAGGCCCATAGAGGATGAAGAGGTGCTCTAACCATGAGGTTCTGCATTCTACCCATGATGAAGCCCATAATAAAAGGGGCAATGTGCCCTCTAGAAGTCGGCACGTGCACACATTGCCCCTTATTTTTTTGCGTTGGTAAGGCCTACACATTGCCCTGTGCCCATATCATTTTGACATTGGCCCTCACCACCAGAGCATTGACCTCTATTGAGAGAATATAGAGAAAATTATAAGAAAGAGGAGGGGCATTCATCTCTATGGGGAGGCATTCACATATATGTATGACCAGCCTCCCTCTTACACATACATTGTCATGAAGTATATCATATATATATACATAGAAGAGCATAATTTTTATGGTGGGCCTATCTCTTGGACATACTGTATATATACTTTATAAGAGAATACTTTCTTTCTTGGGCACACTATATATATAGAACCTTACTCAAAGTGCAAAACTATGTATTGATTTGGAAGATTTAATGCATATCATTTCTATTATTAATGTATGGCTACAAAAATTTGGTGGGCATCCTAAATCATCTATCGCTTCTTGGGATAATTTTATAGAGATGAGATGTTCTTGTGAGTACCAAAGTGTTAGCATAAAGGGGTCATAAGAGGTCAATATGGTTAAACTTTAAATTGGTGTATGGAGGAAGAAGAGAAAAAAAGGAGAGGAGATATAGCAATGTGAGTACAAAGTAATACCAAGAAATGAACTAGTATGAAGGGGTCATAAGATGCCAACACAATTTCTATTTAAATTGGTATATGGATGAAGAAGAGAAAAAAAGAAGAGGAGATAACAATTGGTCTAGCAAGAGGGAATAGCAAAAAAGGAGAGGAGAAAGAAATAGATACATAAATGGAGACTAAGAAGCTAGTTTGAGAGACCTTAAGTGTTGAGCAATGGAGTATTAGAGTTGGAGGCCATTACGTGTAGATAGAGTAGAATTAAAGGTGATTATGTAAAAAAGTTAATAGCCATCATGTAAATGATGGAGCAAAATTGGAGGTAATCATGTGAAAAAAAAAGTTGAAGGAAATTGTGTAGATGCATTTCTGTGTGGGCAAGTTTACATATATAAAAAAGGCATATATAGAAATTTATTAAAGCTTGTAAGTACCCATGAGAATGTTGATTATGATATTGTTATGTGTATGGTGTATTACTTATTAAGAGTATATGGTCTTATGTATATAATATTATACTTTTTACAATTTTAGAGCATATATGTAATATCGGTGGTCACTAATTCATAGCTTCCATTTTAGGCTTTGTATATGATCTAACAACAATGATAAGCTCAAGCACTAAAGCTCCCCCCATTATGCAACTATGTTGTGTTTTACCAAAGTTGCTCATGTATAGGTTGTTTGCTAATTGTCTATGCAGGATTAGGTAATATGTAAGTACTAATTATGTGAATTACATATTTCTAGGTATATGTCGCAATACAACTTTCGATCACAAACAAGGAAATTATTAAGTGAGATAGAAGTAAGCAATACACAACATTCAGTGGTTGAGAAATCAATAATAGTCCTCATCCCTACCACTTCACAAGTGGAATCATCAGCCCCTACAACTTCAAGTGCAAGAAGACATGATGGAACCAAGTGATGCATTAGGGTTAACACAAAATATTACTAATGTAGCAAAAAATGAAAGACACAAAGACCAATAGCAAGCAACTCTCATTCCTCGTGGGCTCAGGACACAGATGTAGCTTGGCCTTCTTCAAGACTCCTTGTTAAAGTTCTACGTTATGAGGGAGAGAGATCCACCTCTAATTCCATTGTGTCTAAGACACAAAGACCAATAGCAAGCAACTCTCATTCCTCGTGGGCTCAGGACACAGATGTAGCTTGGCCTTCTTCAAGACTCCTTGTTAAAGTTCTACGTTATGAGGGAGAGAGATCCACCTCTAATTCCATTGTGTTGTTTAGTTTTGTGAATGAAGTTGTTAGGATGGCACAAATGGATGTGATCAATCTTATGGATAGATTTGACATAGCCAGCTATATTGAGGCTATTGTACCATTTCTTATTAGGCTTGGGGAGGACTTTATTCAAGTGAATGATGATGACATGCAAGAGTAGGGTCCAATGTGGAAAAGAATCAACACTATATTTGAAGAAGAGCTCCCTAATGATGGATGGTCAGATTTGAGAGAAAAAAGGATTTTGGTAAGGGATGGTAATAATCACCTCAAAGCTTGGTTATCTTGTATCAACAAGGGTAAGTGTTAAGGGCTTCACTCTAAGAACTAGAGAGTACAATTTCTTGGTACTATTTATCCTCAATTCTATATAACATTAATGGATTATATGCAGCTTATGCAAATGAGAGATCAAGACATATAAGAGTTAGGTGTAAGTTTTTGGATGTGGCCCATGGTCAAGAGGGAGAGCTATTACTCACACTCAGTGGGGTAAATTGGTAAGCACTCATTGCGTTTTGGAGCTAAGTAAATGAACAATAGAGTTTTGCCTACGAGGATTCATGTTCCTTTCACTCTTGGATATATGAACATATAATATTTTGTGTGTGTAGCATTATGAAGATTCATGCACCTTCCACTCTTGGACATGTTCCAAAAGTTTGAGATGGCAACAAAGAGAGTATAATGACAGCTCTCCCACCAGAGAATCGATTAATAATTGAAAGAGAAATAATTCTAGAGATAAGAAGTACACCTATCAAGCCTTGGTATAATAGCCTGACTTAGGCGATGGCCCAATTGGTCTTCAAGGTATGTGTTTAGTTGCTCAAGACACTAAACCAATTGATGGTTGTCTTATAGAGGTGACTCAACAAGCATGTTCTCCTTTGTGTAACCTAGGAGGTTTTCCATGAGGCCTTAATGGCCAAAACTTTTGTGCTTAATCAACAAGTACTTGGAGGTGAAGAATATGAAAAGAAAAACACACTTGCTTTGAAAGAAGTGGAAAAGGTGTGTATGGCAATATTAGCTTTCGATTATGTATGTGAATAACTATAAGAGGTTGGATAAGATTCTACATAATTGGCTTTAGAGATTCATCAATAGGGCATACAAAACCGCTACTATTTCTAATCCGAACAATGGCCTTGGTTTCTTTTGAGTCTTGTTTAACATTGATTGGATTAATAACAAGGCAATGAATGACTTGCAATGGATCACGGGTTCAACAATTAGTCCTATAAGGTATATATCTTATACTTTCACATTATTTCTTATTATTGCTTTCACCTTTGTTTATTGTGGTGTATGTAAGAAAAACTTTAAGTTCCACATAGGAAAAAGAAGATCTTGAAAATCTTAGCAAGGCCTAAACACTACAACAGAATGAGGGTCTAGCAGTGAAAATAACAGCGTTTTTATAACTAGGGTAGCTAGGTGTTGAGCAGTGACTTCTATTTTTGCTACTGAGCAGCGAACACTCTACACAACAAAAAAAGAGATGGGGCAGACTCGGGAGTCTACACAGGAGTCCCTAGTCCTACCCCAGCTCTTAAAAAAATAAAATAAAAAAGAGTCACAGTTTTAGATTTATAACACAAACACAAATATAAGACACACATACACTGTGGAGAATGCAATTGAGCCCAAAAAGCTATTATATTTTAGAAATTGTTGGGTCTTTGGCCATGTATACATAAAGTTTTTACAATGAAGAGGTATGAAGAGGTGTCTAACTGGAATCCTCATCGGATTCCGAGTGATCTTCATCATCTGATTCCTCGTCCTCTTCACTTGCTTCACGTTGATAATCTAGATCCTCCTCCTCTTCTTCCCCTTCATCCTACAGACATGCCATCAAGCGTAAGGTAAGCAAGAGCATTAAAATACAATTAGACATAGAAAAGAGAATGGTTTAGGCTCACTACCACATCTTCTTGAGTCCCCAAAATGGGCTCATCCAAGTGTACACCTCACGTATGCATCCATGCCCATAATTGCGGATGGGGAGCGCTATACCCATAGTCATAATCCTCCTTTGATGGGTCACACCCAACAACCTCCCTCTACAAAAAACAATTAAGAAAATATATCAAGAAAACAATATAGTACAAAATGCCCAACAACCTCTCCCTTATCCATATGGCCTATGCATAGTATATGCATACCCTATGCATAAGGCTGTATGCATACTATTAAAACCCTAAGATCTCTCTAGATAATTGTTATGCATAAATATGCATAAAGCAGGCATAAACTCATCCACCCGACTACCCCCGAGCCCAAGGATGAAATATAATGAAATACATCATACCTCTACCTTGATGTCCCATACCATCAAGAGGTATAACTCCAATCCAATAGCATGTATCTATAGTGTGAAATGGTAGGTGAGTAGATATGAACCTCTACAAGAGAGCATAACATAGCCTTGGCCTCACAATCTCGAAGCCTCCAAGCCTCCCTTGAGTGTGCCCCATGCCCCTATTATATAGGACGATCCTCAAGTGACTCTTGACTCTCCATTTCCCATGTGTGACCCTTGGATGCCTGACCCTAACCTTAACCCTTAAGGTTAGTCCTAACCCATGCTCCACTAGAGCTTGTTCCCATGATCCCATGCTCACAAGCCTAATGTGGGTTAGCCTCCTAGTATATGCACACATAATGTGCATATAACATACTTCCCCTCTCTCAAAACATTGCACTCTTGTGTTAAAATTACAGCAATGTGATGAGCTATGGTAGATCAAATACTAGAATCAACATCATTAACAAAGTGATTAGATGATAAAGATGTGATTAGTGAGGAATTAACAAAGTGATTAGATAATAATTAATATGTGATTAGTGAGGAATTAACAAAGTGATTAGATGATAATTAAGATGTGATTAGTGATGAATTAACAAAGTGATTAGATGATAATTAAGATGTGATTAGTGAGAAATTAAGATGTGATTAGATGAGGAATTAACAAAGTGATTAGATGATAATTAAGATGTGATTAGTGAGTAATTAACAAATAGCTTAATGTAGGCATGGATAATAAAAAACCAGCAAATTCTCTTTAGGCCAATGCCTCAATTTATAGAGTTGCATCTAATCCCACTTGATTCACTCCACCTCTTTTCCTTGATTCTCTCCACCTCTCCCAGAATATCTCCACACCTCCCAAAATATCTCCACACTTCCTAAATCTTCTCATGCTACCCTTTATTCTCTCCCAGTAGATTCTTCTCACCTTTTCACAAGTTCTCTCACATTTACACATTCTCTTTTACAGCCTCTAACCAAGGGCTTGTTCTCGCACACACCCTATTCACTTGTATATTTCAACACCTCCCCTCAAGTGAATACTCCTAGAACACCTGGACCCTATACCAAGTTTCCCTCTTACTTGATAGTCCGCGACCAGTGCCTAGCACACCTCCCCTCAAGTGAACTTAGCACACCTAGACCCTATACCAAGTTTCTCTCTTACTTGATAGTCCGCCGCCGCGACCAGTGCCTCAAGTCCCTAATCTCATAGTCCTTGACACTCTCTCTCTCTATGTGTACAAGGCTTACTACAAGTGCCCACGACCTTGACTAAAGTGCTCACACATACATCTATCTACCACGTGGCCTACATCATCGGTGGCTCAGAGGTGGTTTTACTTTGTTGGGGCAGGTTACATTGGGTTGTGGGGTCTCTCTCTCTCTCTCTCTCTCTCTCTCAGAGATTTTCACATGGCTCCTCACTCTTTGGAGCCTCACATCTTCTCTTGTCTTCAGTCTTCTTGTTGTGGCAGCTTCTCTGCACGTGTCCATGTCTTTCTCTTCTTTCAGTCTTCTTGTGGCAGCTTCTCTTCACGCGTCCATGTCTTCCGTCAATGCTTCCTTTAGATCTTCTTCTTGGTGTGGATCCTCTTCTTGGAAAGAGATGTTCTTCTTCTGGGGCCATGAGCTTGTCCGTCAGGTCTTCTTGCTCCATGTGAGCAACATGTTTAAATGTTTTGCTGACAGTTCTTTTGGGCTTTTGATGTTTATCTTGTGTCATTATGTAATGCAAACCCAAATCTATGCGGGAGGTCTTACCTCTTGCCTTATTCTGGACAAGGGCAGTATCTGATCCCATTTTTACACTGATGTAATGTGCCCAATACATGCCCAATACATAATGCATATAGCATTCATTCTCATGCACATTCCCAAATGAAACTCTGGCTGTGAATAATCTTGAATTTGAGTGTAATTTGCAATCATTAACCAAGGGTTAAATGCAAAATGATAATTATCACAAATTTATCAGCATAATTTTTCCAGAAATTACATTAAATCAAGGGTAACCAATCTGTACGGAATGGTTGGAGTATCAAACCAACTCCGAATTGCAATCTGATTAATCATTGATTAGCAAATTAATCCTCTATTTTGTGTGCAAAAAACAGAGTATGCGGGGAGCCCAGATCTGAGGCCTTAGAGTTCAAATGAGCTCAAATCCTTTCAAGGCCATCAATAGCAATTAGTCTAGTAGAGGATTAAGCTAAGAAACACAAGATTTGACCAAACATTGAATGCCTAATCTCTGTTTTACCAAAGTCACCTGCAGATTTGATGAAGAGCTTGGATCTCACTGTAGACTTGATCAAATCAATTTCTGACTTCACCAACTTGTAGAGCATGCTTGAAAACCCCTGGATCTATAAGGAATTAGACCAATTTGTTTTCATGAAGTAGAAATCACTGATTTTCTCCAAAAAAAAGCGCCTGCAAATCGTGCTGCCTGCCGACATTCTGTGTTGAATTGGTTCAAATGCTTTGGGCTGTGTTGTGTAGGGCCTTGAGTCTAGAATGAGTACCTAAAAGGGCTTGGGCAATGGTTGAGCCTACAAGGAGAGGAGCTCCTCCACTGGCTGGGGGTACAGAAAGCTTCTTGAAAATAACTAAAAAATTGATTATTTTCTAATTATCTCCTAATCCTAATTAACTAGATAATGGGCTCATAAACTTGATGGATTCTAGGCTTGGCTCTGATACCATGTTAAAATTACAGCAATGTGATGAGCTATGGTGGATCAAATACTAGAATCAACATCATTAAAAAAGTGATTAGATGATAATTAAGAGTGAGTAATTAAAAAATAGCTTAAGGTAGGCATGGATAATAAAAAAACAGCAAATTATCATTAGGCCAATGCCTCAATTTATAGAGTTTACATCCAAGCATCTAATCCCACCGATTTCTCCTTGATTCACTCCACCTCTCCCAGAATATCTCCACACCTCCTAGAATATCTCTACACTTCCTAAATCTTCTCATGCTACCCTTTATTCTCTCCCAATAGATTCTTCTCACCTTTTCACAGGTTCTCTCACATTTACACATTCTCTTTTACAGCCTCTAACCAAGGGCTTATTCCCGCACACACCCTATTCACTTGTATATTTCAACATCTTGCAATGAAAAGAAGAAGAAGTGCACTGAACAATATCAACTGCCTCCCAAGTCGAATCCTCTATTTCCCTATCCTTCCACCTAATTTTAACCCCAGGGATTAGTCAACTATAAAGTTTCCTTTACCCGAATTCAATTATCTTATTAGGTTCATGTGGAAAATCGGATAATTCTTCGACTTCAACGAGTTCTTGAGGAGTAACTGTGCTATCCTCACCTCCCAGTTTTCCTTTCAATCTATCGATATATGAAAGACTGGATGAACTCTAACAATTGGAGGTAATTTAAGTTCATACGCAACCGTGCCAATCCGATGGATAAATCGAAATGGACCACAATATCTAGGAGATAAATTTGAGCATTTTCCTTTTGACAAAGTCTGAAAATCTTTAGGAACTCTGAAATAAACCAACACTCCTGGTTCAAAAGACCAAATTGAGCGTCCTCTATAAGTATAAAACCGTGCTATATCCTGAGCACTCCTGATAGAATCCCGAGCTTCGGTCAACATTTCCTGCATATCACGCAAGAAATCCCTCGATGCATCAAGCTTGATGTCCTTAAGATCGACATCAATAGGTGCCCTGGATTGATACCCATACATAAGCATGAACGGACTAAAACCAATAGCCATATGTTTAAAATTGTTATAGGCAAATTCCATCATTGGAAGATATTTTTCCCAATTTGATGCTTTTCCAGAGACATATGCACGAAGCATATCCTCTACAATCTGGTTCATACGCTCTATTTGCCCATCAGACTGCGGACGATCATAAGAATTCATAGTCAAAGTAATTTCCTCGTTGTTGTAAACCATTCGGAATAAAGTAGGAAAACATGGCATTATGACAGTAGGAATCAAGGATTCATCAGCGCCTCGACGTACCCACATCTACACGTGGAATAATCGACGTCCCAAGTTACCCATATCAACATAGAGAGTCATCAGCATCTCGATGAGTCACATATGTCCATCTGTAAACCATCAGGTTGACTGTGTAAATCACCTAAAGTACGGAACTAGAGAAAGAAATGCCAACAAAGAAAAAATCCAAATTTCCTTAATCCAAACACAACAAGATAAACTCGTTGAACTCTAAAGAAAGAGATTTCAACAAGTGAAAATGCCGACGAGATTACACTCATGAATACATGTAGGCTATAGATAAAAGAAGTTTATCTAGAGAATGCCCACGCTATAACTTCTAGTGAATTTAGAAAATGAGATTGTCTTTGAATGTTGAGGTCAACATGCTAAGTGATGTAAGCAAAGCAAAAATCTTGAGCCCAAATTATCCCATAAGATAATATATGTGAGATCGCTAGCGTCTCATACCACCATGATACCAATTTTTAGGATTTTTAAAAATAATATTTAGAAATTTCCTAATTTTTCCTTAGAATCCCATCATTCACGAAATTTTCAATTCCACCCAACAATTCTCAAATCCAATGAGAATTTATAATTTAAATGGATTTTTTAAATTTTTGGGTCAAAAAATATATTTTAAAGGAATTTGAATGGTCGTGGGCACCCGAATGGACACACCACATGCCAAACACCAACCCCACATTTTTTCAAAATTTAAAATAACCTTTGTCTAATTTTCCACTAATTTTTAAGAATTTTTAAAAAAATTTAATTTACCTCGAATGCATTTAGAATACGAACAATCAAAAAATTTTGAAATTCCAATGGTTTTCTCGGAATACGGAAAGCCAACAGTTTCAAGAAAATGAAAAGACAAAAAAAAAATCAGAATGTGAAAGGTCAAAAGTTTGCGGAATACAGAAGGTCAAAAGTTTTTTCGAAATTCGGAAAGCCAAAAGGTTTCCTGGAAGATAAAAAGCCAAAAGGTTTTAAGAGGAAAAAAAATTCAAAAATTTCCAGAGAGTTTTTTTTCAAATCCCATATTTTTTCATAATTTTCAGGTTTTTTAAAGCTTTTTTGAAAAAATTCCAAAAGCTCTTTTTTTGTAATAAAAAACTCATTTTTAAAAAAAATAAAAAAAAACAAACATTAATAAGCTTTAGTTAAAATCTTATTAAAAAAAATAGAGGGTGACGTTTTTTTTACCAGCGGCGGTCGGCGGGCTGCTGCGCAGCCCCGCCCGTCCCCCCCCGCCCGCCTGTGCGTAGAATTGAGAGAGAGGGAGAGATTATCTCTCCTCTCCATCTTCTCCACTCCCTTCTCTCTCCACCCTCTCCTTCTCTATTAGAGAGGAGGTTGATTATGTTTTAATTAGTCTTGTTTAATTAAAGTAATCCTAATCATAATTAAATATTAATTATGATTAATATTTAATTAAAAAATCCCTTTTAAGAGAAATTCACACGTCGGGAGGAAAATAGACGAGAAAAATCAGATTTAAGAGGCGGAGAGGGTCCCACGCACATGGGAGAGCATTTCTTGCATCAACATGCTACCCCCTACTATATTTCAGTGGAAAATTGGCAGAAATTTGATCGCATACTCGTGGAAAAACTCGTAAAAATGTATTAAAAAATATTTTAAACCATAAAAATTTTTAAAAATTTTCTAAAAAATTAGGAAAAATTTTCTAAAAATTCTAAAAATTTAGGAAATCCATTCTACCAAAATATCCACAATAAAATATGTGGTATTTTCATAAGAAATTCCATTATTGCTTATTTTAAACCATAACAGTTAGGAAAAAATAGCATTAAACTCACGAAATTTTCCCGCAACGTCGATTCATCCATTGAATAGTAGTAACACGCATTCCAATTGCCATATCGATGATCCACGTGCAAATCATCAACACAAATCAATAAAATAATATTTTTATTTGTAAATACTAAAATTTACTTTTAAAAAAATATTAAAAATTAATAAGAAAGAAAAATAACAACAATTAACTAGAGATTGCTCTGATACCACTGTTAAAACCCTAAGATCTCTCTAGATAATTGTTATGCATAAACATGCATAAATCAAGCATAAACTCATCCCCGAGCCCAAAGAATGCACACATGAAATATAATGAAATACATCATACCTCTAGATCTTGATGCCCCATACCATCAAGAGGTATAACTCCAATCTAGTAGCATGTATCTATAGTGTGAAATGGTAGGTAAGTAGATATGAACCTCTACAAGAGAGCATAACATAGCCTTGGCCTCACAAGCCCCAAGCCTCCAAGCCTCCCTTGAGTGTGCCCCATGCCCCTATTATATAGGAGGGCCCTCAAGTGACTCTTGACTCTCCATTTCCCATGTGTGACCCTTGGATGCTTGACCCTAACCTTAACCCTTAAGGTTAGTCCTAACCCATGCTCCACTAGAGCTTGTTCCCATGCTCCCATGCTCACACAAGCCTAATGTGGGTTAACCTCCTAGTATATGCACACATAATGTGCATGTTAACATATGCTATGCATAAGGTCTATAGGCTCTTGACCTAAACCTAATCCCCGGCACCCAAGGGTGCAGAAACATAAAGAGAAGAAGCATAAACGTAGAGGGCTTACCTCTACGAGCCGAATCCGTATGAACCGCCGTGTGGCCTATGCCCTTTTGGTGGTTGTTCGCTCTTGAATAGATCTACAAAAGATTATCATAATAAATCAAAACATTAGTTCATTAATTCATTAGTTCATAAGTCCTATGCATAAGGCCTATGCATCAGCCCTATGCTTACGGCCCATGCATACGGCAGTAGCCCTATGCATAGCCCTATTGCATAAGAGGGCTATGCATAGGGTCTATTGCATAAGAGGGCTATGCATAAGCCCTATGCATAAGGGTATGCATAAGGCCTATGCATACGGCCTATGCATAAGGCCTATGCCATAAGGCTATGCTTAAGTCCTACGCATAAGGAAATACGTAGGACTTAAGTCCTACGCATAAGGCCTATGCATAAGGCTATGCTTAAGTCCTATGCATAAGGAAATGCATAAGAGGGCTATGCATAGGGCTTATGCATAACCTAGCCCTATTGCATAAGAGGGCTATGCATAGGGATTATGCATACCCTATGCATAAGGCTATGCATAAGCCCTATGCATAAGGCTATGCATAATGCCTATGCATAAGCCCTATTTTCGAAGGCCTATGCATAACCCTATTGCATAAGAGGGCTATGCATAAAGCCTATTGCCTATTGACCTAACCCTGACCCCCGACACCCAAGGGTATAAAAACACAAAGACAAGAAGCATAAATGAAGAAAGAGGGCTTACCGTATTAGAGGCTATGCCCAAAACCTTGCTCACTTGAATAATCCTACAAAAAAGAAACATAATAAATAAAAACGTTAGTCCTAAAATTAACACATTAGTAAGCAAGAAGAACAGAAGAAAAAAGAAGTGAGTACCCTAAACCCTACTCTTAATGCATAAGTGAATGGAAAAACTAGTTTATGTTAAGCCTAAACCATAGCATAATGTATAGAATGCTTAATAGAAAGCTAGGGAAAACTATGTCCAAGCTTTCCATGAAAGCTTGGAAGAAGACATGAAACCATGAAACCACGAAGAAAGCAAGAAAGTGTTTACCTTGAGAGGAAGACTTGATTGATGAAAAATACTTGAGAGATGAGTTGTGGTGGGACAAATACTCGGGCTGCTGTAGGCGTAGGCTGTGCATGTGTAGGATAGGCGAAGTAGGTAGGTATTGACTCCCATCAGCGCGATGATTCAGGTGGGAGTCACAGTTCGAAGGTTGTTGCTGAGCAGCGAAAATTTGCTACTGAGTAGCGAATTTTTGCTATTGAGCAGAGTATTTTCTGAGGAGAGTATTTTCGCTGTTGTGCACTGAAAAAATGGTGCTGTGGTTTCACTGTTTAGTAGTGAAATCTTGGGTAATTTTTTGTTTGCAGTACTAGATGTTGTTGTGTGTTTTGTATGAATCCTAAATCAATTTTTTGTTTGCAGTACTAGATGTTGTTTAGTAGTGAAATCTTGGGTAATTTTTTGTTTGCAGTACTAGATGTTGTTGTGTGTTTTGTATGAATCCTAAATCAATTTTGGCCCAGTTAAAGATGTTTAACAGCGATCATCAAGGGCTGGAAGTTGGATCCAAGGCATGATTGAGAGAAAAAATTTGATGTGTGTGATCGATGCAAGGACTAATATATATGACAACGTCATAAAACAATTGAGCATGTCTAGACATATGGTCTTCATGAGGTAATGGCACGGCCAAGTGCAGATGATGACATGGAGAAGAACCATAGGAGAGTTCTAGATAACATGCCATACCATTCGGTGACATCAGGTAGAGTGCGAAAGGTGGAAAGGCTTTATATGGAAAGCATGGCTACTAAGACTCATCTTCCCCAACCAATCAATGAGGTGCCTCCACCATTGCCACATGAGGAGGAAGAGAATCTCATCATGGATGACATGGTGAATGACTTATTTAGACGGGAGGTCATAGATGATAGTGAGTAAGCTCCAATGTTACAAGAGGAGGAAACCTTGCATCATAGAGAGACAAGCACCCCTTTTGTATGAGGGATGTTCGTACTCCACACTACGAGCAAACTTGGATCTATTGAACTTGCAAACAGCTTATGGATGGAGTGATGCAAGTGTCACAAGTCTTCTTTGGTAAGACCGCCTCATTCTATTGAAAATATTTCATGTTCTATATACTCTCCTTGCTAATATTTTCACATATGATTTCTTACCGTATGTTGTATGCTTCTCAAGAAGATTCTTCCCCCTTAAAATATACTACCAAACTCACGAGATGGGTGTCTTAAAATTCTCTCTATGCTAGGTATGGATTACACAAAAATACATGCATGTTCCAATGATTGCATGCTATTTAGAGGGGTTAATAAAGATGCAACACAATGTTTACAATGTGGGGAGGGACGCTCTAGGGATGATTTGCAAGGAGATAAAGTTTCCTGAAAGGTTTTGAGACACTTCCCTATCATTCCTCGTATCCAACACATGTTTAAATGTAAGGGGATTGCAGAACTCATGACGTGGCATGCTACTCATCATGAGGATCGTAGCTGATTCACTGGCATGGCAACATGTAGAGCATTTAAAGATGAGCCTTGTTACGTATGTCTTGGCTTGGGCATGGATGGTGTTAACCCATTTAGCTTCAAGTCCACATCATGGTCTACTTGTTCTATTATATTGGGTGAATTACAACCTCCCTCCATGGGCGGCAATCAAGAAAGGTCATATCATGCTTGCACTCCTTGTACTAGGCAAGTATAAGGTGGCAAACATGAATGTGTACCTCGAGCCTTTTGATTGATGAGCTTGAGACACTATGACGAGGTATCCAAGTACATGATGTTTCAAGGCCAATAAATAGGCATGAGGTGGAAGTGAAAGGAGTTTTGCTTTGGATGATGCATGACTATCTCGGGTTCTCGAAGTGCTCAAGTACCTACTTGAACCTTATATGCATAAGAGTTTAGCCTTTAAACTTTAAGTTTATATCTCTATCTCAATCATCTCAATTTTAAAATAGGTTTGGCAACCTCCGGACATCATGCACATCCGATTTGCGGACCATCACTTGTTTTGGAAAGACCCTCTACACTTAAGAAGGTGGTGTATGACAAACATCATCGATTTCTCCCTCCTTCACATCCGAAGTATGTGCCACATGATGTCTCACCACTTGTGATGAGAGGTAGAGATTGGTTTGGGGCATGGAGAAGCACTCCCAATCCACCACCAAATGGGATATCTAGACACTCAATCTACTTTCAACTTCCATATTGGTGTGACATGAAGGTCAATCATCTCTTAGATCCCATGCATATCTTCAAGAGTGTGGCAACAAATATTTGGGACCATTTAATTGGTAAAAGAGATACAAAGGGTGCAAGGGATGACTTACAAAACATTGGACGCCTTCAAAGTGCATGGCCAATTGAAAGTGAGAGTGGAAAAATATTCCTACCAAAGGCACCATGGGTATTAACCAAGAGGGAGCACAATAAGGTGAAAAGTACGATCGCCTCTTTTCATACACCAACGGGAGTAATGCATTCATTGAAGGGTTCCTTCACAAAGACCAAAAAGAAAGGAGAGGAACAACTATATGGCCTCAAGACACATGATTATCACAAGATATTACAGGTATAAATATTCGCTTATTCATATTCTTTTTGTGGTACATAATTTGTAAGCTCATATACTAACTTTCATTTTTTTTCTATGCATAGTTTATTCTTCCAATTGCTATAGTTGGTTGTGGAGACAAGAAGGTGAGAGAGGCTATTTAAAAAATGGGAAGCTTGGTGAGGTATGAATCTTCTCTTCAATTCACTAAGTTATATTGCTTATTTGGAATTCTCATACGCTCACAAGTTATGTATTGTTAAATAATACACATAATTGCTATGTATGTAGGTACATATCCTTAAAGGAGATAGATCCTACATCCATTGAGATGGCTCATCTCAATGCTATTAAGGTAGTGTGTATGATCGATGAGAACTTCCCTAGAACAATTCTCATGAGCCAATTACATCTTGTAGTGCATTTGGTTGATGAAGTGGCATTGTGTGGTGTTGTTTTGTTCAATGGATGTTTTTTCTTGAAGGTTCGTGAAAACCTTGAAGGACTTTGTGAGACAAAGAGCAAGGCCAGAAGCAAACATGGCAAAGGGATGGTTGATGCAAGAGTCTCTTGTCTATATCTCAAAACATCTATCTTGCATAGATCCTTCCATGCCACAATTGTGGAGCAATGAGGAGGATGACCGACTAATCACTTATGTGCCTCAGGGAAAAGGAAGGCAACGAAGGATGGATGAAGCATTATGCCACAAGGTGAATACATTCTGCATTCTAAATAGTCCCATCATGAAGAAGTGGATTCATAGATACAAGGATGCAATCAATAGACGAAAGGATGAGAGAAGAGCTTTCAGAAGAGCAAATAGACGCTTGTCATTCCCGCCCAGCTTGGAACCTCTACCAAATGTGATCAATATAGAATGGCTTCGTATGGCAATATTGATGGCATCACAAAATGGAGAGATGATCACAAAAGGAGAGCATGAGTATGCAAGAGGATGTGACCCTCAAGTAAGTACATTATTCATCTCTATCTCACGTATATACCTTGTTTAATGCACTATATGAAATGTCATGCTTTTGTTTAATGTTAGTACAAACTATATGATGCAATATGGTCAGAGGGAACACACTTTTGCACAGAGCGTGTGGATTCTAAAAGAAACACATTTGATTGTGGTGGTGTGATGGTAACTTTTGAGCAAGAAAATCGAGCTAGTAGACATGATACCAATGCCATAGAGGACAATCTTGAGTATTGTGGAACTATTGAGGATATTCTTGAGGTTGGATTTATATAATTTAGCCTATTCATCTTTGATGTCAAATGGTTCAAGGTGATATATAGAGGTGCTCAAGTAACCGTGAAGAAACATCCAAAATGGGTTCTTTCAAATTGATTCCACCAAGTTTTTGAATGATGAGAAAGATACTTTTCGTACTATCTCAACACTGTCAATAGGTTAGTAACCCAACCAATCCCAAATTAAATCTTGATGTAGTATAATAAAAGTGTAACCCCATTTGCTTTGTGATATTAGGTTGTGTTTTACACCGATTGAATTGATCCAAAGTGGTGGTATGTTATACAAGTTTCCCCTCGTTCAAAACATATCTTTCAAGATCAAGATGTGGAGGCCGAATGTCTAGATGAGGTGCAAGTACTACCTCAAATCGGCTCATTGAAGAAGACGATGAAGAAAACATTTTGGATGGGGTCGATGAAGAGCATGAGGAACATCAATCGGAAGAAGATGATGAGTCACCTATCAATCATGACAATGCTTCATTGGATCATGATCGTGATATTGATATTGATATAGAACCCCATATTTTCATTGAGCTTCCATTAGATATAGACATTTATGAAGCAACACATATGGATTTTACAAGATGGAATAGATTCATGATCTTGACATTGTTTTTCTTCTCAAAAGTTTTCAACTATTTTTTTATTTTTGCTTGAAACATGGCTCCAAGGGTTTTAATGTATGTTTTTTAAAAACTATATATCCTTTTCTGTGTGTATGTGACATGTATGTTTAGAATTCAACATCCAACAACTCTCTAGAATTTCATGCAGTGAAAATAGTAGTGTGATTTCGCTGCTATTTGCGCTGTTCAGCAGAGCAAAATCACAATATAGCAGCAAAAGTTTGCTGCTAAAGATGCTTCTCAGCAAGGAAATCTTGCTGTGGGGTAGCAAAATTTCACTATTAATAGTGCTGCTCAATATGGGCGAGCGAAATTTTGCTACTACAGAGCAACGAATGGAATCCCCGACATCCCAAAAAAAGCGCTGTTGAAACACTGTTGTGCCACCGACGTGTTGTAGTGAAAGAAGTGTGAGATAGTTGGGGAATGCCAATAGATAATATGCCTTTCCACCCTCACATGAAGAAGGAGACATATTGGTACCATGCTTATATGAGGGCTTCAACCATTTCCAGAGGGTCCTAAGGCATATTTCAAGGACATGAGGACACATCATTTCCAAAAATCCTTTACATACTTAAAAGCTACAATTTGAAGAGTGGTGAGCCTATGGACAAACAACCAGAAATTGAAAAAACCACTCAGTTTGGTATACAAGTAAAGATTAAGTGTAAGATACATGCATTATGTCACTTTTACTCTTAAAATTGGTTTATGAGATGATTGTGTGTCTTGTGGGGTTTTAAAGGTGGCCCTCACATCTCATTGAGAGTGGCCAGTTCATATACAACACCCAAATGTGAATGTTATGGGAGAGTCCATCTTGCATGTATCTGGATACATGGAAGGATGAGGCCAGCACCCAATGTGGATAGAGATATAGAATAAAAAATGAAATTGGGCTAAGACTTGTTTGGACCTGGAGTTGGCAAGTTGCATGCTGGTGATGGATCACAAGGTGGTGGTGGTGGTGGACATGCAAGCATGGAATCAAAGATGATAATGAAGGTAGCTAGCTAACTCTAGTGTTCAATCATGATTGTGTTTTTATAAGATAATTTTGAGATGGCTTGTAGCTAAGTCAAATTAATGTTTGTATTATGCTTCAACATTGGAGAGAAAGTTGAAAATGTTAACGGTAGGATTTGTTTTATGGTCTTCTCTAGGTTCATAGCTAGCTTGTTCTAAAATTGTCATCATGTTGCACTATGGTAAGAGACCTTGGAGCACCATTTACTTTTGTATGCCCTATTCATGGATGCATCATTCTGATGGCATACTTGATTGAACAACTAAAAAAGTATGTCAATCCGAGTATCGATCAAAATTATTTATCAATATTTACATCCTCTTTGTTCTCCCTTGTTTATAAAGCATTACTTAGATTATGAACTTATGTTTTGCTAGCATGATGGATCAATGACGAAGCTAGTACGGTTTTGGCATGCACATGCCATGGAGAGACCAACCTTGAAGGGATCACCAAGCAAGTGTATAGCAAAGTTTGCTTGGGTCGATCTCCCAACATCATTGATACCCAAATAGCTTCACAATGAGGGTGGCATTGCTTCATGGAACATTCATAGTAGTGATCTTGTGGAGTCAATTTTTTCGATTAGTAGATTTGTTTTGGTGTGACCAAGGGTGGTTTGTGGTCACCCCCATTATGGAGCATATGCCTATGGTCATGGAGTGTGCCAAGGTGGTTAGCCTATGGTCATGGAGTGTGCCAAGGTGATTAGCTTTCAATTGGGCTATTACTTGTCACTTGGCTTGTGGCTTGAATGTTATCGCGAGGACTTTCCTCAAAATGTAAGTTGAAGATAATGCTTGCGCGATAACACTATATAAGAGACTAATCTTATATGTTAGTAAGCACATAGTTTAGTAAGCATACAAGAGACTAATCTTATATAAGAGACTAATCTTAACTACTCATAACATAGAACTTTGACAAGGAGTCTTGAAGAAGGACAAGCTACATCTGTGTCGTCCTGAGCTCATGAGGAATGACAGTTGCTTGCTATTGGTCTTTGTCTCTTTCATTTTTTGCTACATTAGTATTATTTTGTTTTAACCCTAATGAGTCACTTGGTTCCATCACATCTTCTTGCACTTGAAGTTGTAGGGACTATTGATGATTCCACTTGTGAAGTGGTAGGGAGGAGGACTATCTATATTAGCCTTGGAAGTCGACATAATTCTTTCAATCCTCGCCAACCCAGTGCTACTTCAACACATTGCAGTTCAATAAGAGTCTATATAACTCACTTCTTGTACTTCATGTATATCTGCTTCATAAAAGCATTAAAAGCACTCATGGGAAGAAGCATACAGGAATAGGTCCTACTCAACAACATTTGACAACAATCCTGCCACACAAAGGGACTTCATTTGTTCAAATGATGAATGTCACTTCAATGAATCGGATGAGGAACTGAGAATCAACCATCTCGTTTCTAATGATTATGTCTATGTTCCTCTGGATCCTTCCCTCTCTTCTCTCCCATTATTAACATCTCTTAGTATCCCCACTAACACTAATCACATGTAACCTTGCTTATGATTGCCGAAAACAAAGTGAGCAAAAAACACCCAAAAAAAACATGCTCACATAAATATAAAGGAACAAAGACCATTGAACGATAAAGCTTGTCCATTCTCCCCACACAAAGGTCTTCAAACGTGATCACAAGACCATTGCACTCTAGCTCTTAGAGGAGAATAAGAGTGGATTCTAAAAGGATACAAAGATTCTCCATCCACCTTCTCAACCATACACATTCAATTGTCATAGTGAATGATGCTCTATATTTACCTTCACAAGACGATGTTGCCATAGATGGTTGTTTCCTACTTAGCCAAGATATGTATGAGTTGCTAAGAAAGAAAAAAATTCAAAATGTGGACTTTCATGTATCATAATTTCCTACCCAATTAGAATCACTAAAGGTCTGTACTTCTAAATCACCTTCCTTGGCACATAAAAATTTAAGGTCTTAAGTGCCTTGAAAGTATCTGAAGATACGTTTAACTACCTACTAATGCTTAGTTCCTGGGAAATGCATGAACTTTGAAAGTTATGACACACCATACTGGATTTCTAGCCGAGTTGTATAAATAGATTAGGATCCAACAGTTTGATCATAAGTGGTTATGACACACCATACTGGATTTCTAGCCGAGTTGTATAAATAGATTAGGATCCAACAGTTTGATCATAAGTGGTTATGACACACCATACTGGATTTCTAGCCGAGTTGTATAAATAGATTAGGATCCAACAATTTGATCATAAGTGGTTATGACACACCATACTGGATTTCTAGCCGAGTTGTATAAATAGATTAGGATCCAATAGTTTGATCATAAGTGGTTATGACACACCATACTGGATTTCTAGCCGAGTTGTATAAATAAATTGGTGGCTGATGCCTTTGGTGCTAAGGTTTCTATCTTTGTGCAAGCTTAGGGGACTTTTTGATGCGCTTGGGAATCCAACTTTGGTATTACCTTGGTAGTACTCTTGTGCTTGTAGTAATATTTTTGGAACCCACACTAGTTGACTTGTTGGAGTACTTTGAGGAACTTGCATAGGCTTTTGTGGATGGTTTTGTGAAGTACTTTTATTTTTCCTTGGCCTCTAAGTGTTGCGTTGAGGAAAAGGCTTTGATGATTGAGGCAGGATCCAACAGTTTGATCATAAGTGGTTATGTCGAATGGTTCACTGGCATCCTATAGACTAAGTTTTACACCAGGTTCCATCGTGTAGAAATTTGTTTATAACTTTTCATGTTCAACATCTTGAGCAGTGCTTTGATCTACTTTGATTGCTTAATGACTATACCCTCATCATGCTATATAAATTACAATAGTGCAAAAGACCAAGATTTGACACCTCAAAATTTGAGGCAAGATCAGCCTTGAAGGGTGTAGTGAAATTCTGATTAATATCTATTATAGCATGTCATCTACATAGAGATAGAGAATAAGCAAATGTTGCTTGTCCTTTTTCACATATAACATGCTTTTCATAGCACTATTTTGAAATCCATGTCTATTCAAATAGGCATGACTCCTATGGTACCAAGCTCTAAGAGCTTATTTCAAACTATATAAAACTTTTATTAAGCTTGCATACTTGCTTTTCTTGACCAAGTTGGGCAAATCTAGCTAGTTAACTCACATAAACTTCTTTCTACAAGTCACACCATTTAAGAATGTGGTTTTGATTTCCAATTGATGCACTTTCCATCCATGATGTGGGTGATAAAGCAATAACAAATCAGATAGTGGTCATATGGAAGAAAGTGGGAGCGAAAGTTTCACCATATAATTAATCCAATTCAGCATAAAATTTTGCAACAAGTCTGCCAATGGATCCATTTGTCTTTCTTTTGATTTTGAAAACCCACTTAGTACTAATAGTTTTCTTGCCATTTCAACTTGCATGGCTTTCACCCAATTTTGATTCTTGAGCCTCTTCAAAAGACTCAAGTTCATCTACATCATGTAGTGAACTAAGAAATGTAAACTCACCAATCTGTTAAAGAAGTGGTTTGAGCATTGGATCTAGTTTTACTCTACAATGGATCATCTGCAATTTCTAACCCATCTATGCGCAACCGTAGATTCATTTATTTCTTGCTAAGCTTTATTGTATCTTCCAGCTAATCTAAATAGTGGTGCATCAATTTCTTGAGCATTCCCCCTAATATAAGCAAGGATCGGTATGCAAATCTACTGAGAATTCACAAGTAATAACCCATCAAACATGTCTAGAGTATTGCATGATTATTGAATTCCATCATTGGATAGAATTATCTATAAAATACAACATCCCTACTGACAATAATCTTCTTAGTGAGAGGATTGTAGAGACAATAATCTTCATTTTCAGTACTATAATTATTAAAAATGCATTTCATTGCTTTTTCACCAAGCTTAGTTCTCCTTTGTTCTAGCACAGGAGTATATGCCAAATAACCAAAAACACATGTGTTCAACCTTGGGTTTTTGATTGAACTAAGCCTCATTATAAGGAGTGATAGTCTTCAAAGATTTAGTGGGGAACCTATTTTGTTGTGGTGTATAAGGAGTTGTAAACTTTTTCTTAATTCCTTTTTGGGCCAGAAAACTTTGAATATATTAGACATATATTCCCCCCCCCTCTTTGAATGGAGAGTTTGAGATTTTAAGCTAGTTTCATTTTCAACCATAGCAACAAAGTGTTAAAAATGAGAAAATACCTCTAATTTTTCTTTGATTTTTCTTTCATAGTATAAGACCAATTCTACTTGCTACTATAATCATCAATGAATGTAACAAAGTATAAGTTTTCTCCCAAAGAAGTAGTCCTCACTGGACCACACACATCATTGTGTATGAGCTGCAATTTGTGATTAGCTCTATTTGCTACATTATTTGGGAAATGTTGGTGAGAAATTTTGCCAAGGATGCATCCTTCACAAAAATATCATCGAGTTAAGGAAGATCCTCTAACATCCTATGTCGCTCTGCAAAAGCATCAAACCACCAACAAAAGTGTGGCCAAACCTAGCATGCCACAATTACATTAGAAGTGTTTGACAAACAAGCAATATCACACTTATTATACACGTCCAATTTGCAAAAACCACTTGTGGTTGAAGATCCGGTAAGCATAATATGTTTATCCTATTCTTTGTCAACAATGCATTTATTATCTACAAATTCAACATTAAGATCCCCCTTGCTAGAGTGGCCACGAAAAGCAGATTCTTTTCAATACTTAGAACAAAAAGTATATTTTGAAGACAAATATCCTCACCATTTATAGTAGTGAGAACTATCTCACCAATACCTTTGAGATAGTTCCCACCACTTATAGTAGTAAGAACTATCTCACTAATACATTTGACGAGTAAGAGGCATTATTAGCACACGTAACAATGTGACCATCTTGTGTAGTCTCCATATTTGGACCAAACTTCTTTGAGAAGTTACTTGCTTTGAAGCGGATGTGATTTTTTGGGAAAAAAGGCAAACTTTTGGATCTTTCATGTCTCTGTGTGCTTTAAAAGCTCATCGCACCCAGTCCATTATATGCAAAAGAATATATAAGTGAACTAGCATTTGAGATTTAAAAAAATCTAATAAAGAGTAAAAGGCATATAACATACATTATGAGGAGACTATTTATGATCATTACATTTCAAAACTATATAAATGGTTAGTGTATTTAAACTTACTATTTCAGTGTCCCACTATTAAAAAAAATGTTCCATAAATATAATATGATCAACATATTCATGCAATATGATCAACAATGATCCATAAATGTAATATGATCAATAATGATCCATAAATGTAATATGATCAACCATAAATCATAATACCAATCTTGTAGTTTCAACTCAAAAGCAAAACAACATAGAATTCTCATAACATACATGGTAAGCATATTTAACATCACTTGTGTTTTAATGAACATTGACAGCACAACATATCAATACAAAAATAACAATCCCATCTCCTAAATCCAAATCAACAAGTCCAAAAAGATACTTTCCACGTGACTAATAATCCAAACTAACAATCCCAAAAAGACATTGTCCACATGACTAACAATCCAAACAATTTGCTTGTGCTAAGGCTTGGATGATTCGTTCTCTTGAGATTGCATGTGTCACCACTTTGAATCTCCCCGTTGAGAAACTTATTATAAAATTCCTTGTGTTTTTTGACACACACATAGAAGCACATCATAAGTTCACATACTCTTGCCATGCATCCGCATCCTACAAGCATATCAAACACTAGTCATCCTTCTTAGTGAAGATTGCCAACAACCACTATTAAAAATGGTCACAAGATACACATACAAGGTCTCACACATGTGAGTACTCTTGCATACATAGAAGATCACACACATACACTCTCGCACACTTACTCTCGAGACCACACATACAAGGTACCACATTCATACAATGACATACATGCTATTGATTCATACAAGGTACCACATTCATACAATGACATACATGCTATTGATTCATCATAAATAAGTGATTAAAAAGCAATGCTAAGAGAACGTGCACTTTTACCCCCTGGACTAAAATAATCAATATTGGTAATTATAAACTTGAATCGCGATACTCAAAAGATAATTTATTATTTTCCTCTAACCCTTGAACTAAAATCATTAATATTGGTAATTCTGAACTTGAATGAGGATACTCAAGATAATTTATTATTCCCCTTTTTCCAAACATTCGATCTCGGAGGTAACTTCATACTTTTTGGTTTATGAAATACAATAATCAAAGCCTGGGACATCCATTGGAGGTAACTCTTCATACTTTTTGGTTTGTGAAATACTTGAATAAGACTGGGGAAAGTGTATCTTTCATGCATTGAACTAGTGCAAACATAAGAGCTTATCGTTTTCAAGTCCAAGATTAGAAATTTGAGCATGGCCTTTTGTGTGACTTTTACTGTGGTAACACAACATCCTCGTCAAGAGAAACTCAAGTATGACCTTTTGTAAGACTTACAAGTTGTGCCAACATGGAAGACAATATGACCTATGTTGTCATCAATTCTCACCAAGACCTTGCAAGTTGCTACTATGCTCCTTGTTGTGGTAAGGACCTTGTGAGTGTAAACAAACTAAAGACAAACAAGATAACAATAATAATAAAACACAATAGCATGAAACATCAACAATAGACATACCTATTAAATGAAACATTTTACAAAGGGTTACAACCCTTTGCAATGTTTGAATAAACTCTATGGGTTCATAGTAAAAGAACTCGATTACATGCTTCCCTCTGTAGTTATCTCTCAATTTGTTAAATGATTAAGTATTAGATTAAGTCAAATATCAAGTACTTAGTTTCGTCCATGGTTTCAGTTTAGAGAAACTAGCCTAGCTAGTTCCTAACAATCCTTGAATTCTTATGCCTTTCAAAGTGCATATGAGCACACCTACCTTCCCTCTTAGGTAAATATCTTCAAGAAATTGATGCTCTTGAAAATGAAAGAAGAGCAATCTGCAGCAATTCCTTCATTGATGAGACTAGCAATCAATCCTTAGTGGTGGTGAATGCCATCATTGCGGGATTGGCCATCCCAGACTCCTTGCAAGTGATGACCCTTCTCATAGCACTCCCTCCTACATGGAGATCATTCATCACGACCCAATAATCAATAGCAAATCAACTGATACCTCATACGATTAGCAAAATTAGACAAGAATAGACAATGAGGGGACATTCTGGAAATTTAATTGGAGCATTTAAGTCGATGGCAATGACCATATGGATCTCAAAAACTCTGTGTAGAACCTTTTACATGGCAAATAACTACATTAATTAGCCAAGAACTAACTTCAACCCCAATTCCTCTTGGCCCCCACTATCATCATATAGAGGGTCCAGATAGCCTTCCCATTTAATGGGCTCCTAAGAGGACTGGTCCAGTGCCATTACTTTCATAAAATTGGACATATTGAGAGGGAATGTGGAATAAAACAGCAGGATCTTGGGCAACAATCAAGGCCATGAGCTCAAGTCTGGATTGCACAAGTTTGACAGAACTTGGATCAAGATGATGCCACAATAGAGGAGCCCTAGAGTGATCTCGATAGACATGTCTGAGGGATGCATCTAGAAAAGTTTTAACAAACTAAGTTTCCTTGCTCAAATTCAAGAACTTTTCGACCACTTTAATTGGTTCATTCTGATATATGTGGGCCTATTCCATCCAAATCCTTAATGGGCTATCACCTCAGCTTTACTACTGGTGTCACGTTCCTCAAGAACAAGTCTGAGGTGCGCTCATAATTCATGGCATACAAAGCACTCCATTAGAACAGACAATGGCGAAAATGCATCAAAGGAGTGAATCATAACTTATTGTGTCAAATACATGGAGTACATCATCAGGTTACTGTGCCATACAAAAGGACTGGTGGAAAATCAGCTGAGCAGAAGGATCAAAACCATTAGAACAGACAATGGTGGCAATTATGCATCAAACGAGCTCATAGCTTATTGTCAAATACATGGAATAAAGCATCAGCTTACTGTGCCATATTACCATCCACATCAAAATGGCATCGCAAGAAAGGAAGAAAAATATGACTCTGATGGAGGTAGCGAGATCAATGATGAAGGATGTATACCACAACTTGCCACAGTCATAGGAGATTCTTCACATAGAACACATCAATTTAACAAGGGGATGACACAAGAAGATATAGTCGATGTGTTACATTTTATCATCAATAGCACACTGAAAGCAAATTTACCTCATCCACAGGAATGGAAGGTGCCCACTCTTGCAAGATCCAGATTCATAAAATGAAATGCACAGTCACTCTCTAGAGGACAGGCATTTATGATGTGTCTGAACTCTGTGCAGTTATCTCTCATTAATTAAGTGATTAAGTATTAGATTAAGTTAGATATCGAGTAGTTAGCTTCTTAGAGACCTCATTAAACCTGCAATACCTGCACTTTCACTGCATTTGCCCTACGTTCTCATAGAAAACAGCACAGCATGTATATTGTAACTTCACCTTTTGAACATAATATGCTTAACGCCCCTAATTTCATAGAGAAATGAAGGGTCGAAGCTGCATGCTTGTTGTTGGCAGCTCAAAATCAAAACAAAAGCAATCGAGAAAACGCTACATAAATCTGTGCAGTCGAAAGCGATTAGAAACGACGCTTAACGAGCTAAAATGCACTCGAAGTTGACGTCGATGACAGGCACGGTGGCCATGAAGCCCTTGTAGGAGACCGTCCAGGCTTGGTTGGGAGCCAAGCTCTGGCCGCCGTTGATTTGGCAGACCGACTGGTGGACGTTGCCCAGAATGAACTCGCAATCCATAACTACACTGGTGGCCTTGCAGAAGGCGCAGCTGTTGAAGACCGTCAGCGTGAACGTTGAAGCGTCCTCGTAATCGGGCGCTGGCGCCGTGCTGGTAACGATCGCCGACGGGTCACAAGTGTATTCACTCGAGCAGCTGCACTTGTTATTCCATGTTGGCCCTGCTGCAGCAGCAGATCGAAATACAACGCAAGCTATGTAATAACCGCCCACATTATTACAACGCAATATCATCATCTAGCTATGCTATGTATTTTCTATTGCAAACTTGCAACCTTATACAGACCTTCTGCAACGCAACCAGAGACCATCATGATCAAGAGAATGATGTTTACTGCGACGGCCGCCGCCGCCGTCTGGCGGAGCTCTGATCGAGTGTTGCACGATTTCGCCATGACGAGCGTTTCGTAGACTATATTTGCAGCCGAGCAACAGGAGCTGGACAAGCCTTGCTTATTTATACAGGCTAATTAGGTACTCAGTTGCCCTAAACGACGACGACAAGCCTCGTGAAGAGGACCGCGCGTGCAACTTGGTGATCCAATGTAGTGCATTGTCTTTCTTTTTAGGGGGGTTAGGTGAAAGTAAAGAAAGTGAGTTGCCGTCGCCGACCCTCATCACTATCTATGACGAGGTCATATAGAAAGTGGAGGCGTGGGATCTACGACGAGGAACTGGGGCACGTTGTGTGATGGAAGGAGGGCCATCGGATGGTCGATTAAGGATTTGGGGCTTGGTTTACTTTTTGGGTAAAGCAGGGCACAACACCAAGGACAGCGGGGCGTTTTGCGCGTGAGGCGTCTCATGCAAGGCAAGTTTGAATCACCAGGTAAACCAAGGCCCTAAACCTCATGCTTTGTCTGGTGTAGTTGGTTGTTGCGGGAGGGTCTGCTGTAGTTGGCTGCTGCGGGAGGCTCTGCATCTTCACATTGAAGCATCCCCTTCTTGTTGGCATGTAAAAGGTGCGCAACGGGCTGCTCACTTTTCTCCGTCTTCAGAACCCGGCAGTAGTCATTCTCAAAATCTGCGCGTGCAACTTGGTGTACTGCATTTTGTTTCTTTTAGGTGGGTTAGGTGAAAGTAAAGAAAGTGAGTTGCCATCCCCGTCACTATCTATGACGAAGAAGTGGAGGCGTGGGATCTACGACGGAGAACTGGGGCACGTTGCGTGATGGAAGGAGGGCCATCGGATGGCCGATTAAGGATTTGGGGCTTGGTTTACTTTTTGGGTAAACTAGGGCACAACAACAAGGAAAGCGAGGCGCGTGGCGGGCATGCGAACTGTCGCATCACTAAGACGTTTTACGCTCGAGGCGTCTCATGCAAGGCAAGTTTGAATCACCAGGTAAACCAAGGCCCTGAACGGGAGTTGGCTGTTTACGGGAGGGTCTGCTGTAGTTGGCTGCTATGGGAGGCTCTACATGTTCACATTGAAGCATCCCCTTCTTGTTGGCTTGTAAAAGGTGTGCAATGGGCTGCTCGCTTTTCTCCATCTTCAAAACCCGGCATTATTGATTCTCAACCTCTACTCTCTGAGTTAACCAGGTAAGGCCCTAAGGCCCCAAATCGCATTTAGTATGTTTCTGAGGTCTTTGCTGAATGCAATATGGTTAGCAATCACACCACATAATTAGAAATCCTACTAGCTATAAAGAAATGCACGTCACAGGTTTAGGACGCCTTGGAAGGGTATTTCATCGCACAAATTCTACCCTGAATTTCACGTATGCATTGGGCCATAACCCATGCTTGCATCTTGTATGCCAAATCCGTTGTCCACACATAAGTGCTTTACAAGACCCCTTCTCGTGCTTGTAGATTCAAGGTGAAATGCATTTCCATGGGTAGATACTGACCAAGGGATGACATCAAGTTATAATGTATCCACAAAATGTATCCACAAAATACTCAATGTTGCTTACAAGGCTATTGCCATGCATCATGACGATTGGGGAGTCTGAGAGATGTCTAATTGGGATTCTGGATAGTTGATTGAAGGGGCAAGATGATTACATCGCAATTGGTTTTATACTAGGGGTTGTGTAGAGGTTTAGGTAGGGCCTCAAGAGTCTTTTCCCTATGTCTTGGCACATGGCTTGGTTTAATGTACACAGGTGGGCTTTCCAATCTTACCCTGCCATGTGCCTTCGTTTATTGTGAGCAGTAGGAGTCTCGAAACTTGCTTGCTTTTTGCACTATGTCGTGGTTTTTAAAATGCCATGTGTCATGGTTTACTATGCACAGTAGGAGCCATCAAGATTGCTTTAACCCTATCTTGGTTTACTATGCAGGGTCAAATTTGCATCATTTTGTGTCCTGCTTTGCTTTGCATAGGCACCAAGCTCACAAACTTCATTTACCTTGGCCTGGTTACCCTGGCTTACTGTGCAAAGGGGTCAAAGAAGGAGTCCCCCAAGATTGCTTGTTTTTCCTTGCCCTAGTACACTATTCACAGGTTTAGGACCACAAGAGTATATTGTTTCTTGTTTGTAAGGCATAGAAGGATGTAGTTGACAAAGGATAAAAAACTCACAGTGGACATTGCCTAATAGGGCTTTAGTTTAGATATGGTGTGGGTAAGACGAGTGAGGGCATTGATGACATTCATTGAACATGCATTCAAGGAGGATATAGTAGATGAGACACAGATGGAGCTTGCACAGAATGTAGGAGAGGGCAAAGAAGGGCAATGTCCAATGGAAGAGAAAATAGGTGAGAGAAAAGAAACATATAATTACCTTGCTTTGCCTTGTGTCTTGGTTTCTCAAATCCCATGTGTCATGGTGTTTAGACTACTATAGGAGCCCAAGATTTCTTTACCCTACGTCCGGGTTTACTGTGCAGAGTGACTCTTAGGCTTGCCGTGTCTTGGTTTTCTCTGCACAGGTTTAGGGCCACAAAGTTGGCATTGCACTTCTTTCCTTGCTTTGTTTTCAGATGTGACACAGCTAAGATGGCGTTGGAATCTAATTAAAGATGATGACCAGCCGACATGAAGACGACTGCGCGTGCAACTTGGTGACCTAATGTACTGCATTTTCTTTCTTTTTAGGTGGATTATGTGAAAGTAAAGAGAGCGAGTTGTCGTCGCCGTCGTGCGTTTTACCTCTATAGCATGTACATATGATACATGTTAGAAAGTAAGAAAAGGGCCGATGGGTGTGTAGCAGCCCGGCTACTGTCTAGTTCCACGATGAGGACTCGGGTCCGATACCTAAGGGGTACATGCCACATTGCAATACACACAGCATAGTAGGCACATAATAAACATTTTGAATTTAGGTGTAATGAACATCGGTAAATTGAATGGTGATTTTTCCAAACCTAGTGTCTTGTTGTATGCCATCATCTCCTAAACTAATAGGAAATGGTGACTGTAATGATTAATAGTCACTTAGCCAATCATGATTGTGTGTCATATGATGCATTACTCTGGTATCAAAATACTAGATACCAGACTTAGTGCTTTGGGTTTGAAAGTGGGTAGTAAATAGTTACATAGGAGAAGGTGACTCATTAGCTAAAGGATCAATTTGGAGGTTGTCACCATATTTGCTTGATAATGTGACCTTGATGAAACTTGTTGTGCTTTATATTGTGTATGGCAATGTTTTGTATACTGACCCACTTGATCATGTGCAATGCACATTCTTATTGTAGGTAACTCATGGAGGAGGTCTAGAACTTTAAAATGCTTGTTTACGCCCTTGGTTGTATGATTTAGAAGTAGGTGAATTATAGGTTTTTGTGTCATGGCTGCTTAAGGACATGAACTGTGTTGTCTAGGTTGTATTCTAAGGCCTATAGAAATGTTGAGCTTTTCTAAAGGGCTTGGAAAAGCTAGTTACTATGGCAAAGGACGAAGTACTGCACCATGAGGGTGTCACACCCCTCATGACCACTTCTTGGAGGATTCTACTAAAAGTGTGAAATTTCCCATGGAAAATTCGGTAGTCACAAAGGATTGCCATGTTCACTCCTAGTTCATTTTTTTGTCGGATAATTTTCATCTTAGTTCACTTAACCCTAGTTCACCCCGAGTTCACTTTAGAATCTGACGGTGTAGATTCAATAAGGATCGCGAAGCATTTTTCCAACCATAGATCCCTCCTGAAACGTGGTGTGTCACATAGTCACAAGGGTGGGAGGGCGGTCAAGAGGATGGTGACGAGTACTGGTTCAGGAACTGGTTCAGGAAGTACAAGGCCGACAATGGCAACTTGGTCAACAAGTGCATGCCATTCTTCAACAAATAAGGCAGCATTTTGATTTCCAGACATAGACAAATTTGTGCAGCTTGAGAGGCCATGCCATGTCATTCATATAATTGGGCTAAGGTTGTCCACATTTGATTTAATGTCGTGTAGGGCGCCCAGGCTATCATGAATTGAACCTGGTAATTCCCCAGTAGTACTCGGATTTCAAAACTATAAAGCTTTTGCCATTTAATTTTTCTATTGCAGTGAAGCGTGGAGGTAGATTAGTGGTTTCTTGGTTTTGATCAGAGGCTGTTGGTTTAGTTAATTTAATACAAAAATATTATTAGAAGATATGGATTAAAATTAGAATCTAATACCATGTAATTAATCCTTATTTTATGTACTTAATTATTCAACATACACAGAGATTACCAAACTACACACTTGTTAATTCATTAGGAGGGTTTTGCCCAATAGTTACAAATTACAAATGTGATTGTTTGATTGGCGACCTTTGAATGGGTCGCATCATTTTGGTTATCCAATGTAGTGCATTTTGTCTCTATAGCATGTACATGATACATGCTAGAAAGTAAAGAAACTGAGTTGCCCTCCCCAACCCAGCCCGTTTTTTAGCATTTTGGCCATAAAACTTACAAAATCTTAAAATCCCATAAAAAATTACACTAAAGTACAAAAAAACTTGTTATATTTCACAAAACCCATCAATTTTAAAGGGCAAGGACTCCCTTAAAAAATCAAGCCTACTCCCCAACCCAGCTGCCCAATGACCAACCATCCAATGTACTACATTTTATCTCTATAGCATGTACATGGTACATGCTAGAAAATAAAGAAAGGGTTAGATACATCATTTTTTTGCAATGCGCTAGAGTTGGCAAATGGCCTTGTTAGTGTATGTTATCTCGATACATGTTAGGAAGAAAAACAAGTATGTGAGATACTTCATTTTGCTATGGTGTCCTACCATTGAATGGAAACGTTATGACTTATGACTGTGGGAATAAAGCTTGTGACTGTGCGAAACGTTATGACTTATGACTTATGACTGTGGGAATAAAGCTTGTCAAGAAGTGGATACAAAACATCATGCATTAGGTAATCATATAATTGCTTGCAATTCCACATAAAAGTCTATGATATTATGCACCAATGCACTTGATAATGTGCTAGTACTTTCCTAATATGAGTGAATAATATACCTTTTGTTTCCATGAAGCTTTGATAATAATGAAAAGTGTATAAGATTAGCATGGCACATTAATAAAAACATTTCCAAATTCTTCTTCTAATCCTTTTTTGTTGTAGATAAAGCATCTCATAAGATTGCATCATGCTTGCAATTCCACATAAAAGTCTATGATATTATGCACCAATGCACTTGATAATGTGCTTGTACTTTCCTAATAGTATTATGAGTGAATAATATACCTTTTGTTTCCATGAAGCTTTGATAATAATGAAAAGTGTATAAGATTAGCATGGCACATTAATAAAAACATTTCCAAATTCTTCTTCTAATCCTTTTTTGTTGTAGATAAAGCATCTCATAAGATTGCATCATGCAAAAAATGTTAGTTCAACATGCCTACCCACTATTAAGCATACTTCCAATTGCTTCTAATCCATTTTTTCCAACTACTTACATGGCACATGTTCATGATTCCTAAAGCATGCATGCCCCAATGTGGACTCAAAATTCAAGACCACATCCTTCCTCTTTTATTGTCGAGAAGTAATTTGAGTAATGATTTTGATAAAGTGTTTTTTTAAAGGAGATCTTATTCCATTCCTAGTTGTGCATATGAATTTCACCCAACTACACACACACACACACACACACACACACCCCATACTACTCACCACACACACGCCCGAGTACCACAATCGGATACCATCCTTTCCAAATATTGACCACTTTTTATGCAGCACACAAGCATGGGATGAAGTTAGTTGGTCAGCTGCTTGCTGCTGCTGATGGAGGGAACACCCTACACAACTTTGGTAGAACTAGGTGTCACAAGTTGAGTTGCGACCTTTGATGTCTACACAAGTAAGTGTGCATAAGGATGATGATTCGAATGATGATGGCCTAAAGTGTGATTTTGAGCGATACATTGAGCATTAAATTAGGAGAAATACTAATGGTTTTTTGAGTATTACGAATAAAATAATCAAGAAAAAAAATGGTCCAATGGGATAGTAGCCTAGAAGTTAAATGTTTCAAAAGCAAGCAAGAGCTTGTTGGTTTGTCCCTTGGAACACACTCGTGAAAATGTTCCAGAAGTGTGATGCCCTTGCTTTAATCTAGCCATCCACATACTAAGGTCATGGTTGTTTTAAAGCCTAGATTCTCATCACCATTGTGAACACCACAATGGTTATTACTTGTGGGTATAAATTCCCCATTTTAGATGTGTTAAGGTGGTTGCATGTTGTATGTGTCAAGATATTATACACGGCGATATAAAGGCTTTTTATACACTTAGAAAAAAGTTACATTGAATTCAAAAGCCTTATGGTGGTAACATAAGAAAAGGGTAGTCAAACAACATATCCCAAGCATCAAAGCTTAGTTTTTAAAGTCAATGCCAATGATGTTTATTGTCACTCAAGTGATGCTAGGTTTGTCGTTGAAAGCTATCACACTGAATTTCACTCTTCACCTCCATTTCATAGTCGCCTCCATTTAAAATATTGAAAATGCATGGGGGAAGATTTATTTCATAGTCGCCTCCATTTAAAATATGAAAAATACATGGGGGAAGATTTATTTCTAGTCTTTCTTTCCCCTTCTCTGCATGTAATTCTTCTTTAGTCTCACTAGCTTGGATACCATTAAATTTATAGACTTGCAATGCTAGTTATTACTAGTTTCACTCTCTAGGATCCTATAGGATGAAGAGGTTGGCCCCACATCAAATGGGTGGTCATATATTCCATGGCTAGCTTGTATTCTTCCACCAACTCCTTGTAGTGATATTTGTAGTCTGTATGCTTTGTCTTCTCATGGTGCCAAGGAGACCTAGTGAGAGTTATGCAAGACTGATTATCCATGAACAAAAAAAAGGATGAGATGGCTCCAACTACAAGTTTGGTGAGTACCAACACTGCAAGTTCAACTAGAAGCTCAGTGAGACGTAGCATGTGTAACCATACTCCTTCTTTGGCTATAAGAGTGCTAGTTATATACTTTTCTTTTTTGAAGATAGGGCCACCAAAGATTTATTCCTTAATTTCCAAGATGCTATCCAAACAGTTGTTCAAGACATGAACACATTATCTAAACAGTTGTTCAAGACATGATTGCAAGCACTTGTGCATTATACACATAACCAAAGTAGTGTAAGCCATCACAAGTTTGACGAGACATCACAGCTCTCTAGTTTTCACATAAGTTAAACTCTTCCTGCCACATGTATCCTAGCATGAGGTCTTCTCAACTTCTTAGGGTTATGCCCAATTTTTTCAAGATCTTTCCCTCTAAAGGTCATTATAATTTTTGCCTATGGTCAAGTTAAGATCCTTCCTTGTTGGCCATTTTTGGCCTAGGTTTATATCCTTATGATTAAGGATATATAAGGATTAAGTTTATATCCTTATGATTAAGGATTCATAAGGTACTTAATCTAGGATCCTTGTTATCAACGCACGTATCATCTAAGTTTATATCTTTGTTTTTGGTCGAAATGCCTGCAACAACAAGTGGCGCTCTCCACTTAGGTATCATCTCCTTGTTCTATAATTTCCTCACACACACACACACACACACACACACATGTATGTATGTATGTACATACACACATATATTTGGGTTTAATGGGGTCAGTTGATCATGTGAGGTCTTCTTGTCTTATGTGAGGCCCATAGAGGATGAAGATAAATGAGAAATTTTATTAAAGAGGTGCTCTAACCATGAGGTTTTGCATTCTACCCATGATGAAGCTCATAAAAAAAGGGACAATGTGCCCTCCAGAAGTCGGCACGTGCACACATTGCCCCTTCTTTTTTTGCGTTGGTGGTAAGGCCTACACATTGCCCTGTGCCCATATCATTCTGACATTGGCCCTCACCACCAGAGCATTGACCTCTATTGAGAGAATATAGAGAAAATTATAAGAAAGAGGAGGGGCATTCATCTCTATGGGGAGGCATTCACATATATGTATGACCAGCCTCCCTCTTACACATACATTGTCATGAAGTATATCATATATATATACATAGAAGAGCATAATTTTTATGGTGGGCCTATCTCTTAGACATACTGTATATATACTTTATAAGAGAATACTTTCTTTCTTGGGCACACTATATATATAGAACCTTACTCAAAGTACAAAACTATGTATTGATTTGGAAGATTTAATACATATCATTTCTATGATTAATGTATGGCTACACAAATTTGGTGGGCATCCTAAATCATCTATCGCTTCTTGGGATAATTTTATAGAGATGAGATGTTCTTGTGAGTACCAAAGTGTTAGCATAAAGGGGTCATAAGAGGTCAATATGGTTAAAATTTAAATTGGTGTAAATAGGAAGAAGAGAAAAAAAGGAGAGGAGATATAGCAATGTGAGTACAAAGTAAATACCAAGAAATGAACGAGTATGAAGGGGTCATAAGATGCCAACACAATTTCTATTTAAATTGGTATATGGATGAAGAAGAGAAAAAAAGAAGAGGAGATAGCAATTGGTCTAGCAAGAGGGAATAGCAAAAAAGGAGAGGAGAAAGAAATAGATACATAAATGGAGACTAAGAAGCTAGTTTGAGAGACCTTAAGTGTTGAGCAATGGAGTACTAGAGTTGGAGGCCATTACATGTAGATAGAGTAGAATTAAAGGTGATTATGTAAAAAAGTTAATAGCCATCATGTAAATGATGGAGCAAAATTGGAGGTAATCATGTGAAAAAAAAAGTTGAAGGAAATTGTGTTGATGCATTTTTGTGCAGGCAAGTTTACATATATAAAAAAGGCATATATAGAAATTTATTAAAGCTCGTAAGTACCCATGAGAATGTTGATCGTGATATTGTTATGTGTATGTTGTATTACTTATTAAGAGTATATCGTCTTATGTATATAATATTATACTTTTTACAAATTTAGAGCATATCATTGTAATACCGGTGGTCACTAATTCATAGCTTCCATTTTAGGCTTTGTATATGATCTAACAACAATGATAAGCTCAAGCACTAAAGCTCCCCTCATTATGCAACTATGTTGTGTTTTACCAAAGTTGCTCATGTATAGGTTGTTTTCTAATTGTCTATGCAGGATTAGGTAATATGTAAGTACTAATTATGTGAATTACATATTTCTAGGTATATGTTGCAATACAACTTTCGATCACAAACAAGGAAATTATTAAGTGAGATAGAAGTAAGCAATACACAACATTCAGTGGTTGAGAAATCAATAATAGTCCTCATCCCTACCACTTCACAAGTGGAATCATCAGTCCCTACAACTTCAAGTGCAAGAAGACGTGATGGAACCAAGTGATGCATTAGGGTTAACACAAAATATTACTAATGTAGAAAAAAATGAAAGACACAAAGAGCAATAGCAAGCAACTCTCATTCCTCGTGGGCTTAGGACACAGATGCAGCTTGGCCTTCTTCAAGACTCCTTGTTAAAGTTCTATGTTATGAGGGAGAGATCCACCTCTAATTCCATTGTGTTGTTTAGTTTTGTGAATGAAGTTGTTAGGATGGCACAAATGGATGTGATCAATCTTATGGATAGATTTGACATAGCCAGCTATTTTGAGGCTATTGTACCAGTTCCTATTAGGCTTGGGGAGGACTTTATTCAAGTGAATAATGATGACATGCAAGAGTAGGGTCCAATGTGGAAAAGAATCAACACTATATTTGAAGAAGAACTCCCTAATGATGGATGGTCAGATTTGAGAGAAAAAAGGATTTTGGTAAGGGATGGTAATCATCACCTCAAAGCTTGGTTATCTTGTATCAACAAGCGTAAGTGTTAAGGTCTTCACTCTATGAACTAGAGAGTACAATTTCTTGGTACTATTTATCCTCAATTCTATATAACATTAATGGATTATATGCAGCTTATGCAAATGAGAGATCAAGACATATAAGAGTTAAGTGTAAGTTTTTGGATGTGGCCCATGGTCAAGAGGGAGAGCTATTACTCACACTCAGTGGGGTAAATTGGTAAGCACTCATTGCGTTTTGGAGCTAAGTAAATGAACAACAGAGTTTTGCCTCTATGAGGATTCATGTTCCTTTCACTCTTGGATATATGAACATATAATATTTTGTGTGTGCAGCATTATGAAGATTCATGCACCTTCCACTCTTGGACATGTTCCAAAAATTTTAGATGGCAACAAAGAGAGTATAATGACAGCTCTCCCACCAGAGAATCGATTAATAATTGAAAGAGAAATAATTCTAGAGATAAGAAGTACACCTATCAAGCCTTGGTATAATAGCCTGAATTAGGTGATGGCCCAATTGGTCTTCAAGGCATGTGTTTAGTTGCTCAAGACACTAAACCAATTGATGGTTGTCTTATAGAGGTGACTCAACAAGCATGTTTTCCTTTGTGTAACCTAGGAGGTTTTCCATGAGGCCTTAATGGCTAAAACTTTTGTGCTTAATCAAGTACTTGGAGGTGAAGAATATGAAAAGAAAAACACACTTGCTTTGAAAGAAGTGGAAAAGGTATGTATGGCAATATTAGCTTTCGATTATGTATGTGAATAACTATAAGAGGTTGGATAAGATTCTACGTAATTGGATTATAGAGATTCATCAATAGGGCATACAAAACCACTACTATTTCTAATCCAAACAGTGGCCTTGGTTTCTTTTGAATCTTGTTTAACATTGATTGGATTAATAAAAAGGCAATGAATGACTTGCAATGGATCACGGGCTCAACAATTAGTCCTATAAGGTATATGTGTTATACTTTCACATTATTTCGTATTATTGCTTTCACCTTTGTTGATTGTGGTGTATGTAAAAAAAACTTTAAGTTCCACGTACGAAAAAGGAGATCTTGAAAATCTTAGCAAGGCCTAAACACTACAACAGAATGAGGGTCTAGCAGCGTTTTTATAACTAGAAGGGTAGCTAGGTGTTGAGCAGTGACTTCTATTTTTGCTACTGAGCAGCAAACGCTCTGCACAACAAAAAAAGAGATGGGGCAGACTCGGGAGTCTGCACAGGAGTCCCCAGTCCTGCCCCAGCTCTTAAAAAAAAAAAAACAGAGTCAGTTTTAGATTTATAACACAAACACAAATATAAGAAACACATACACTGTGGAGAATGCAATTGAGTCCAAAAAGCTATTATATTTTAGAAATTGTTAGGTCTTTGGCCATGTATACATAAAGTTTTTACAATGAAGAGGTATGAAGAGGTGTCTAATTGGAATCCTCATCGTATTCCGAGTGATCTTCATCATCTGATTCCTCGTCCTCTTCACTTGCTTCACGTTGATAATCTGGATCGGCCTCCTCCTCTTCTTCCCCTTCATCCTACATACATGCCATCAAGCGTAAGGTAAGCAAGAGCATTAAAATACAATTAGACATAGAAAAGAGAATGGTTTAGGCTCACTACCACATCTTCTTGAGTCACCAAAACGGGCTCATCCAAGTGTACACCTCACGTATGCATCCATGCCCACAATTGCGGATGGGGGGCTCTATACCCATAGTCATAATCCTCCTTTGATGGGTCACACCCAACAACCTCCCTCTACAAAAAACAATTAAGAAAATATATCAAGAAAACAATATAGTACAAAATGTCCAACAACCTCTTCCTTATCCATACGGCCTATGCATAGTATATGCATACCCTATGCATAAGGCTGTATGCATACTGTTAAAACCCTAAGATCTTTCTAGATAATTGTTATGCATAAACATGTATAAATCAAGCATAAACTCATCCACCCGACTACCCTCGAGCCCAAGGGATGCACACATAAAATATAATGAAATACATCATATCTCTACCTTGATGTCCCATACCATCAAGAGGTATAACTCCAATACAATAGCATGTATCTATAGTGTGAAATGGTAGGTGAGTAGATATGAACCTCTACAAGAGAGCATAACATAGCCTTGGCCTCACAAGCCCCAAGCCTCCAAGCCTCCCTTGATGAGTGTGTCCCATGTCCCTCTTATATAGAAGGGCCCTCAAGTGACTCTTGACTCTCCATTTCCCATGTGTGACCCTTGGATGCCTGACCCTAACCTTAACCCTTAAGGTTAGTCCTAACCCATGCTCCACTAGAGCTTGTTCCCATGCTCCCATGCTCACAAGCCTCCTAGTATATGTACACATAATGTGCATATAACATACTTCCCCTCTCTCAAAACATTGCACTCTTGTGTTAAAATTACAGCAATGTGATGAGCTTTGGTGGATCAAATACTAAAATCAACATCATTAACAAAGTGATTAGACGATAATTAATTAGTGAGGAATTAACAAATAGCTTAATGTAGGCATGGATAATAAAAAACCAAAAAAGTGATTAGATGATAATTAAGATGTGATAAGATGATAATTAAGATGTGATTAGTGAGGAATTAACAAATAGCTTAATGTAGGCATGGATAATAAAAAACCAGCAAATTCTCTATAGGCCAATGCCTCAATTTATAGAGTTTACATCCAAGCATCTAATCCCACTGATTTCTCCTTGATTCACTCCACCTCTTTTCCTTGATTCTCTCCACCTCTCCCAGAATATCTCCACACCTCCCAAAATATCTCCACACTTCCTTAATCTTCTCATGCTACCCTTTATTCTCTCCCAGTAGATTCTTCTCACCTTTTCACAGGTTCTCTCACATTTACAGACCACAATATCTAGGAGATAAATTTGAGCATTTTCCTTTTGACAAAGTCTGAAAATCTTTAGGAACTCTTAAATAAACCAATGCTCCTGGTTCAAAAGACCAAATTGAGCGCCCTCTAAGTATTAAATCGTGCTATATCCTGAGCACTCCTGATAGAATCTCGAGCTTCAGTCAACATTTCCTGCATATCACGCAAGAAATCCCTCGATGCATCAAGCTTGATGTCCTTATTAAGACCGACATCAATAGGTGCCCTGGATTGATACCCATACATAAGCATGAACGGACTAAAACCAATAGCCATATGTTTAAAATTGTTATAGGCAAATTCCATCATTGGAAGATATTTTTTCCAATTTGATGCTTTTCCAGAGACATATGCACGAAGCATATCCTCTACAATCTGGTTCATACGCTCTATTTGCCCATCAGACTATGGATGATCATAAGAATTCATACTCAAAGTAATTTCCTCGTTGTAAACCATTCGGAATAAAGTAGGAAAACATAGCATTGTGACAGCAGGAATCAAGGATTCATCGGCGCCCCGATGTATCCACATCTGCACATGGAATAATCGACATTCCGAGTTACCCATATCAACATAGAGAGTCATCAGCATCTCAATAAGTCACATATGTCCATCTGTAAACCATCAGGTTGACTATATAAATCACCTAAAGTATGGAACTAGAGAAAGAAATGCCAATAAAGAAAAAATCCAAATTTCCTTAATCCGAACACAACAAGATAAACTTGTTGAACTCTAAAGAAAGAGATTTCAACAAGTGAAAATGTCGACGAGATTACACTCAGGTGGTACATAATTTGTAAGCTCATATACTAACTTCCATTTTTTTTCTATGCATAGTTTATTATTCCAATTGCTATAGTTGGTTGTGGAGACAAGAAGGTGAGAGAGGCTATTTACAAAATGGGAAGCTTGGTGAGGTATGAATCTTCTCTTCAATTCACTAAGTTATATTGCTTATTTGGAATTCTCATATGCTCACAAGTTATGTGTTGTTAAATAGTACACATAATTGCTATGTATGTAGGTACATATCCTTAAAGGAGATAGATCCTACATCCATTGAGATGGCTCATCTCAATGCTATTGAGGTAGTGCGTATGATCAATGAGAACTTCCCTAGAACAATTCTCATGAGCCAATTGCATCTTGTGGTGCATTTGGTTGATGAAGTGGCGTTGTGTGGTGTTGTTTATGTTCAATGGATGTTTTTTCTTGAAGGTTCATGAAAACCTTGAAGGACTTTGTGAGACAAAGAGCAAGGCCAGAAGCAAACATGGCAAAGGGATGGTTGATGCAAGAGTCTCTTGTCTATATCTCAAAACATCTATCTTGCATAGATCCTTCCATGCCACGATTGTGGAGCAATGAGGAGGATGACCGACTAATCACTAATGTGCCTTAGGGGAAAGGAAGGCAACGAAGGATGGACGAGGCATTATGCCACAAGGTGAATACATTCTGCATTCTAAATAGTTTCATCATGAAGAAGTGGATTCGGAGATACAAGGATGCAATCAATAGACGAAAGGATGAGAGAAGAGCTTTCAGAAGAGCAAATAGACGCTTGTCATTCCCGCCCAACTTGGAACCTCTACCAAATGTGACCAATATAGAATGGCTTCGTATGGCAATATCGATGGCATCAAAAAATGGAGAGATGATCACAAAAGAAGAGCATGAGTATGCAAGAGGATGTGACCCTCAAGTAAGTACATTATTCATCTCTATCTCATGAGTATGCAAGAGGATGTGACCCTCAAGTAAGTACATTATTCATCTCTATCTCATGTATATACCTTGTTTAATGCACTATATGAAATGTCATGCTTTTGTTTAATGTTAGTACAAACTATACAATGCAATATGGTCAGAGGGAACACACTCTTGCACGGAGCGTGTGGATTCTAAAAGAAACACATTTGATTGTGGTCGTGTGATGGTAACTTTTGAGCAAGAAAGTCGAGCTAGTAGACATGATACCAATGTCATAGAGGACAATCTTGAGTATTGTGGAACTATTCAGGATATTCTTGAGGTTGGATTTAGATAATTTAGCCTATTCATCTTTGATGTCAAATGGTTCTAGGTGATATATAGAGGTGCTCAAGTAACTGTGAAGAAACATCCAAAATGGGTTCTTTCAAATTGATTCCACCAAGTTTTGGAATGATGAGAGACACCTTTTCATACTACCTCAACACTGTCAATAGGTTAGTAGCCCAACCAATCCCAAATTAAATCTTGATGTAGTATAATAAAAGTGTAACCCCATTTGCTTTGTGATATTAGGTTGTGTTTTACACCGATTAAATTGATCCAAAGTGGTGGTATGTTATACAAGTTTCCCCTCATTCAAAACATATCTTTCAAGATCAAGATGTGGAGGCCGAATGTCTGGATGATTGTGTGTCTTGTGGGGTTTTAAAGGTGGCCCTCACATCTCATTGAGAGTGGCCAGTTCATATACAACACCCAAATGTGAATGTTATGGGAGAGTCCATCTTGCATGTATCTGGATACATGGAAGGATGAGGCCAGCACCCAATGTGGATAGAGATATAGAATAAAAAATGAAATTGGGCTAAGACTTGTTTGGACCTGGAGTTGGCAAGTTGCATGCTGGTGATGGATCACAAGGTGGTGGTGGTGGTGGACATGCAAGCATGGAATCAAAGATGATAATGAAGGTAGCTAGCTAACTTTAGTGTTCAATCATGATTGTGTTTTCATAAGACAATTTTGAGATGGCTTGTAGCTAACTCAAATTAATGTTTGTATTATGCTTCAACATTGGAGAGAAAGTTGAAAATGTTGACGATAGGATTTGTTTTATGGTCTTCTCCAGGTTCATAGCTAGCCTGTTCTAAAATTGTCATCATGTTGCACTATGGTAAGAGACATTGGAGCACCATTTACTTTTGTATGCCCTATTCATGGATGCATCATTCTGATGGCATACTTGATTGAACAACTAAATAATTATGTCAATCCGAGATCGATCATATGAATATTTACATCCTCTGTGTTCTCCCTTGTTTATAAAGCATTACTTAGATTATGAACTTATGTTTTGCTAGCATGATGGATCAATGATGAAACTAGTATGGTTTTGGCATGCACGTGCTATGGAGAGACTAACCTTGAAGGGATCACCAAGCAAGTGTATAGCAAAGTTTGCTTGGGCCGATCTCCCAACATCATTGATACCCAAATAGCTTCACAATGAGGGTGGCATTGCTTCATGGAATATGCATAGTAGAGAGCTTGTGAAGTCAATTTTTCGATTAGTAGATTCGTTCTGGTGACCAAGGGTGGTTTGTGGTCACCCCCATTATGGAGCATATGCCTATGGTCATGGAGTGTGCCAAGGTGGTTAGCTTTCAATTGGGCTATTACTTGTCACTTGGCTTGTGGCTTGAATATTATCGCGAGGATTTTCCTCAAAATGTAAGTTGAAGATAATGCTTGTGATAACACTATATAAGAGACTAATCTTATATGTTAGTTTAGTAAGCATACAAGAGACTAATCTTATATAAGAGACTAATCTTAACTACTCTTATATAAGAGAATAATCTTATATGTTAGTAAGCACATAATTTAGTAAACATACATATACGTACGAAAGCACATAGTATATAATAAGTAAGTTTACTATGGTGGTATGTCTCTCACATTGGTGGTTACTTTGGTAGTGTGTCTCTTCCATCAAGAAGGATATCCAAGGTCATGGATGGACATAGAAGAAGGAGAGAAGATTGATCCACAAGCATTTTGTGCAATGAAAAGCTTCATTTTGGAGTTGCCTCCTAAGATTAATCCAAGGTATACTATTGGTCCAAGCGGTCCATATCATGGAGGGGCTGAATGGTCATCATTATTTTTCAAGTACGCGTTCTCTTAGCATTGTTTTTTTATCACTTATTTATGAATCAATAGTATGTATGTCATTCTATGTATGTGGGACCTTGTATGTGTGGTCTCGAGAGTACGTGTGCGAGAGTATATGTGTGTGATCTTCTATGTATGGAAGAGTACTCACATGTGTGAGACCTTGTATGTGTATCTTGTGACCATTTTTAACAAATGGTTGCTAGCAATCTTCACTAAGAAGGATGACTAGTGTTTGATATGCTTGTAGGATACGGATGCATGGCAAGAGTATGTGAACTTATGATGTGCTTCTATGTGTGTGTCAGAAAACACAAGGAATTTTATAATAAGTGTCTCAACAAGGGGGAGATTCAAAGTGGTGACACATGCAATCTCAAGAGAAAGAATCATCCAAGCCTTAGCACAAGAAAATCGTTTATATTGTTAGTCATGTGGACAATGTCTTTTTGGGATTGTTAGTTTGGATTATTAGTCAGGTGGAAAGTATCTTTTTGGAATTGTTGATTTGGATTTAGGAGATGGGATTATTATTTTTTCATTGATGCGTTGTGTTGTCAATGTTCATTAAAACACAAGTCATCTTAAATATGCTTACCATGTATGTTATGAGAATTCTATGTTCATTAAAACAACACAAGTCATCTTAAATATGCTTACCATGTATGTTATGAGAATTCTATGTTGTTTTGCTTTTGAGTTGAAACTAAAAGATTGGTATTATGATTTATGGTTGATCATATTATGATTTATGGTTGATCATATTACATTTATGGATCATTGTTGAAACTACAAGATTGGTATTATGATTTATGGTTGATCATATTACATTTATGGATCATTGTTGATCATATTGCATGAATATGTTGATCGTATTGCATTTATGGAACATTGTTTTTAATGGTTGGACACTTAAATAGTAAGTTGAAATACAGGCTAACCATTTATATAGTTTTGAAATCATGTATGTTATATGCCTTTTACTCTTTATTAGATTTTTTTAAATCTCAAATTCTAGTTCACTTATATATTCTTTTTCATATATTGGATTGGGTGCGATGAGCTTTTTAAGCACACAGAGACATGAAAGATGCAAAAGCTTGCCATTTTCACTAAAAAATCACATCCTCTTCAAAGCAAGTAACTTCTCAAAGAAGTTTTGTCAAAAATATGGACCTCCCCAAGCCTAATAAGAAATAGTACACAATAGCCTCAATATAGCTGGCTATGTCAACTCTATCCCCATAATATTGATCACATCCACTTGTGCCATCCTAACAACTTCATTCACAACCAAACAACACAATGAAATTAGAGGTGGATCTCTCCCCTCATAACATAGAACTTTGACAAGGAGTCTTGAAGAAGGACAAGCTACATCTATGTCCTTAGCCCATGAGGAATGACAGTTGCTTGCTATTGGTGTTTGTCTCTTTCATTTTTTGCTACATTAGTATTATTTTGTTTTAACCCTAATGAGTCACTTGGTTCCATCATGTCTTCTTGCACTTGAAGTTGTAGGGACTATTGATAATTCCACTTGTGAAGTGGTAGGGAGGAGGACTATTACTAATTTCTCAACCACTGAATGTTGTGCATTGCTTACTTCTATCTATCTCCTTGTTTGTGATTGAACGTTGTATTGCAACATATACCTAGAAATATGTAATTCACACAATTAGTACTTACATATTACCTAGAAATATGTAGTTCACACAATTAGTACTTACATATTACCTAATCCTGCAAACAACCTATACATAAGCAACTTTGGTAAAACACAACACAGTTGCATAATGGGGGGAGCTTTAGTGCTTGAGCTTATCATTGTTGTTAGATCATATACAAAGCCTAAAATGGAAGCTATGAATTAGTGGCCACCGGTATTACATATATGCTCTGAATCTGTAAAAAGTATAATCTTATATACATAAGACCATATACTCTTAATAAGTAATATGCCATACACATAAAAATATCATAATCAACATTCTCATGGGTACTTACAAGCTTTAATAAATTTCTATATATGCCTTTTTTATATATGTACACCTGCCTACACAAAAATGCATCTACACAATTTCCTTCAACTTTTTTTTTTCACATGATTACCTCTAATTTTGCTCCATGGCTATTAACTTTCTTACATAATGGCCTTTAATTCTACTCTATCTACACGTAATGGCCTCCAACTCTAGTACTCCATTGCTCAACACTTAAGGTCTCTCAAACTAGCTTCTTAGTCTCCATTTATGCATCTATTTCTTTCTCCTCTCCTTTTTTGCTATCCCCTCTCTTGCCAGACAAATTGCTATCTCCTCTTCTTTTTTTCTATTCTTCATCCATATACCAATTTAAATAGTGTTTGGGTTGGCATCTTATGACCCCTTCATACTAGTTCATTTCTTGGTATTTACTTTGTACTCACATTGGTATATCTCCTCTCCTTTTTTTTCTCTTCTTCCTCTATACACCAATTTAAAGTGTAACCATGTTGACCTCTTATGGCCCCTTTATGCTAACACTTTGGTACTCACAAGAACATCTCATCTATATAAAAGTATCTCAAGAAATGATAGATGCTTTAGGATGCCCACCAAATTTTTATAGCCATACATTTATCATAGAAATGATATGCATTAAATCTTCCAAATCAATACACAGTTTTGCACTTTGATTAAGGTTCTATATATATAGTGTGCCCAAGAAAGAAAGTATTCTCTTATAAAGTATATATACAGTATGTCCAAGAGATAGGCCCACCATCAAAATTATGCTCTTATATGTAATATATATATAGTATACTGCATAACAATGTATGTATAAGAGGGAGGCTGGTCATACATCTATGGAGGCGACTATGAAATGGAGGTGAAGAGTGACATTTAGTGATAGCTTTCAACGAAATCCCTAGCATCACTTGAGTGACAATAAACATCATTTGTATTGACTTTAAAAACTAAGCTTTGATGCTTGGGATATGTTGTTTGACTACCCTTTTCTTATTTTACCATAAGGCTTTTTAATTCAATGTAACTTTTTTCTAAGTGTATAAAAAGCCTTGATATAGCCGTGTATAATATCTTGACATATACAACATGCAACCACCTTAACACATCTAAAATGGGGAATTTATACCTGCAAGTAATGACCATTGGTGTTCACAATGGTGATGAGAATCTAGGCTTTAAAACAACTATGAATTTAGTATGTGGATGGCTAGATTAAATCAAGGGCATCGCACTTTTGGAACATTTTCATGAGTGTGTTCCAAGGGACAAACCAACAAGCTCTTGCTTGATTTTGAAACATTTAACTTCTAGGCTACTACCCCATTGGACCATTTTTTTATTTCTTGATTATTTTATTCATAATACTCAAATCCTTATGCGCACTTGTGTAGACATCAAAGGTCGCAACTCAACTTGTGACACCACCTAGTTCTACCAAAATGTGAACTAATTTTAACTCTCATGAGTCCCAAATGTTAGATAAGTTTATATGTGTGTAAAAGACCTTAAAGGTGGTCGAGGACAAATCGATATTGTTGGAGAGCCCAATGGTGAGCATGAGGAGATGAAGGTAGTTGAGTATGTGAGACGAAGAAGAGAACTCTCTCTCTCTCTGTCTCTCTGTCTCTGTCTCTCTCTCTCTCTCTCTCCCCTTTGTACCTCTATGACCAACTCCACTTTTCTCTCTATAACCCAATAGCACTGTGACAACAAAAATTGATATCTTCTCCACTTTTCTCTCTATAACCCAATAGCACTGTGACAACAAAAATTGATATCTTCTTTTCAGAATAACAATAAGGTGGAGACTTGTGGGAGAATCTTGCAGGACCCACAATGTGATGGAGAAGCTAGCCATGGAGACATGGGAACCAAGAAGCGTGATGGAGAAGCTGGTGGCGGGAGATGGCTTTTGACGGCTAATCTCATTGCAGCTTGTCAATCATTTAATGACGACTACTTTATCTCATGTAATAACAAATATGGGCTTGATACTAATTGGAATAATTAGTAAAATGATTGTGTATGTGAGTATGAGTGGAGTGGATCATTGTAAATACCATGTGTATGAATTATAAATACCTTGGTATGGGAATAGAGTGGTTTGAGAGTAAAATATTATTGGATTGTATTGGGAAGATAGAAATGAGTCATGTATTTAGGGTGGGCCAAATGTCTACATGGACTCAATAAGACACTTAAATAACATGGAGACCACATGCCAAGCACATGAAGGGCATGTGGAGGAGTGTGAAGAAGTGTGGGATCAAGAGGAATCCTTCTACAAATCCTAAGTGGAATATGGAGGATGTTGACATGTGGAAAAGAGAGGGTCCCTATGGGCTCCATGTGAGAGGACTCTTGACTTTTTAAATTTTAAAAGATTCATGAGCATCTTTAGATGGGAAACTTGTCAAAATGTGTCCAAAAGGACAATTGATAGTGACCCATGTCCTTATGTGGGGTGAAGGAATCTACTGGCTAGAAATGTAACAGGGTGAGAGTTTCTTTATAAAAGAGGCCTCTCTCCTCCCTCTCAAGCACCTATTTTTTTTTCTCCTTGTAGCTATGCCATAGCCTTGTATCCAGCTCCTCCTATGCTTTTCCATCGCCCTCAAACATTAGGCTTTCCTACTGTGTTAGTCCTCTCCAATTGGAACTCTCTTTTGCTTCATGAATCAAGCTTTTGCTTCCTTTCTCTATCTTTTGGCTCTTCACTTCAGAGCTTAGTGTGTCGACATGAGTAGCTTGCTTCTAGATCTATGATAAGAGGATACTCTACTCCCTTGGGTGACCTCAACCCACCATGTATCTTGGAAGTTACTTCTCTAGCGAGGGAAATCGTTGCCTCTCCCCACAGCTGCAGGCGGGTATAGACAGTTTTGGTGTACTGTTCACTAAAACACAGTCATAACTTTGTGCTCGCTTCTCTGTTTTTTACGAAACTTATATCAAAATCTTTTCTTTTTGAAGCTCAATCCATTTATGTTTTCTAAGTAGCACAGAAAAAGTTATGGCTGTCTGATCAGAGTAGACTGTGTATTTGGGACAGTTTTGACACTTCTCACTAAAATAGTCATAACTTTGTGCTCGCTTCTCCCATTTTTATGTTGGAATTAGGGTTGCAGGAAAGCACACAAAGCTTGGAGAAGAAGAAGCAAGAATGTACAAAACACAAAGTGTATTAGATTGTGTCAATGTATAGAAAGATAAGTTAGCCCTAGAAGGATGGGCGTATATACAAGCCGGGGGAAAAAACCTCCTAAAGAGGGAAAAAGTGCCCCGGCGGTCCTAAGTGTGTTCACACACATCACTGCCTATGTATATGGCAACATGCAGATCGAAATACAACGCAAGCTATGTAATAACCGCCCACATTATTACAACGCAATATCATCATCTAGCTATGCTATGGATTTTCTATTGCAAACTTGCAACCTTATACAGACCTTCTGCAACGCAACCAGAGACCATCATGATCAAGAGAATGATGTTTACTGCGACGGCCGCCGCCGCCGTCTGGCGGAGCTCTGATCTGCACGATTTCGCCATGACGAGCGTTTCGTAGACTATATTTGCAGCCGAGCAACAGGAGCTGGACAAGCCTTGCTTATTTATACAGGCTAATTAGGTACTCATGAGTTGCCCTAAACGACGACGACAAGCCTCGTGAAGAGGACCGCGCGTGCAACTTGGTGATCCAATGTAGTGCATTGTCTTTCTTTTTAGGGGGGTTAGGTGAAAGTAAAGAAAGTGAGTTGCCATCGCCGACCCTCATCACTATCTATGACGAGGTCATATAGAAAATGGAGGCGTGGGATCTACGACGAGGAACTGATCTACGACGAGGAACTGGGGCACGTTGTGTGTGGAAGGAGGGCCATCGGATGGTCGATTAAGGATTTGGGGCTTGGTTTACTTTTTGGGTAAAGCAGGGCACAACACCAAGGACAGCGGCGCATTTTGCGCGTGAGGCGTCTCATGCAAGGCAAGTTTGAATCACCAGGTAAACCAAGGCCCTAAACCTCATGCTTTGTCTGGTGTAGTTGGCTGTTGCGGGAGGGTCTGCTCTGTAGTTGGCTACTGCGGGAGGCTCTGCATCTTCACATTGAAGCATCCCCTTCTTGTTGGCATGTAAAAGGTGCGCAACAGGCTGCTCGCTTTTCTCCGTCTTCAGAACCCGGCAGTAGTCATTCTCAAAATCTACTCTGAGTCAACCAGGTACATTAGGAAAAAAGGGAGCTCATTTTGGGGCCTTTTACGGTTTGGAAAAATAAGCTCTCAACCAATGAACAGAGGGCCAACGTAACGTTGGAAATTCACAAAAATAAAAGAAAATAGATAAAAGAAACAATATTTTATGTAGGTACAAGCGTGCTACATTAATGTGGAGATTGGTTTTTTATTCTCACAAGATCTTTGGACATGAAAATAGAATCTAGTCTGACATTTTCTCTGACAAGGCCCTTCCCGCTTCCACCTTCCTTTGAACTTTGAAATGTTGTGCTGCCTTTCCTTCGAAAGGTCTACCATTCTACACCACTGCCTCATTGTGCAGCAACCTCTTCTTTTCCAAAACTGCTCCCTTGATCCTGTTTGGCTTAGAGTAAGATGTTTCTTGTCAACTATCTGTCTGCCCACTTTCTCTTTCTTGAAACTTCACTTTGTTATCTTGTTTACATTAATTTGCTGTGGTTACAGATTCACAAGGTCTCCATGGTGAATAAAAACTATGGTCGTTCTTGTGGAAGACGCTCTGTGGATGATAATGCTATGAAGGCAGAATTATACCACACATCCTTACCCCGTCGACCTGCTTCTTCTATTTCTTCGGTAGAGAATTCAAGTACAGTCAAAACGGAAGGAACTTGGGAAAGGTTTACTGTTTCGAAAGGAGTATGGGTGCTCATGCAACCTAGTAAAAGAAAGAGACCCCAGACAAAAAACATTTTCTTGGCATCATGGAAGGGAAGAGTACGAGATTTTAAAATCACCAGAGGGAAGATATCGGTGAAAGAAGTTTTGATTCAGCATGTGTACATGCATAAAGAACTTGTCTTGCGAGACTATCCAAATGATCTTCCGCAACACAGGCCTAATTGTATATTTTTCTATTGTGGTTTTGTTCTTTATGAGGTGCATGAATTTTTAAGACAAAGCTTTCTTTCTTTGCTTATTGATATTCTTGTGTTATTTTATTTCAGATTTATACCCTTCATCGTATGAGACATGGCAAAACATCGATTGTATTCTGGGATTTATAGATGTTTTGCATGGATCGATAGGAGAACAACAATACCAAGGTCGATGTGCAACAGAGCTAGCTCAATCCGGTATATTTTTTACTGATCATTTTTATCAGTTGCTGGACAATGCAAACACACATGGTGTGTTAAGAAAACAAGACCTTCCGGCATGGAATTCAGTGGATTGGCCTCTCCCACATTTTAGTGTTACAGAGGCATATAGAGCCAAGCTTTTCAAAGAAGTACAGAAAGCTCTGAGGCCCAATATTGCCACAAGGATAATAAAAATTTCTTTATGCATGCCTCTCACAGTTTTTGTAGACTTGTTTAATACCTTTCCAGTGAAGGTTTCAAAAACAATGCTCACAGTTAAAGCAACAAGTCTGGCATGCATGCCACAATTTTTGGATAAAGGTTGGGATAAGAAGACATGTAGTTCAGTGTTTTGTGAGGTTGTCCAACCTTCTATGCAACTGAAGTACATGGTTGCATCACAAAATTTCATTTTTTCTTTTTATTATAAGCGCAGTCGAATGCTAGGTACAAAACTAGTCCCAATGGATCAAGATGAAGATTCTTTTGGTGCAGAAAATAAACTTCTTGATATTGATGTTGTTGAGAATGGTGATGTGCTAGTCAATATCTCATTAAGACAATGTTGCTCCCTAGCTCAATTGCTCAATGACATTCTATTTGAGACAGAAGGTTCTATTTCAAAGGACTTTTTATTTATCTACAACAATAAGAAGGTATACCATGTGACTTATCCTAGTCTCATTAAGCACTGCTATTAGTTTACTTTACCCTATTGTTTCATATTGCTTTTTTGCAGGTGCTCAAAAGAAGAGAGAGTTCAATAAAATGCAAAGACATTGAAAATTTGAAAATTGAGATAACATAGACTCCATAAACAAAGGTATTATATTCAATAATGTAAAATTCTGTACAGAAGTGTTTAATTATGTATGTAGAACATATTCTTGACAACAATTTTCTATTTATCTACAGGTTGATCTAGAGGCTGCTCTACATGGTCCAAGCTCACCGTATCATCTTTATTTGGAGAATCTACTTTCTGCTGCTCCATCCTGTCGTGTACAGTCTCTTGATGCTGCTCCATTGTCTCCTCTACTGCCCCTGGAGCATCTGTTTGCTGCTGCTGCTCCATCATCTCCTCAATAACATCAGCAAAGCAGCAGGTCCTTGTTCTTGTGGCTTCTCCTCATCAGCACTAGGTCCTTGTTCCTGTGGCACCACATCTGCATCATCTGTGTCATCAAGGTATATGACACCTTCTCGGACTTTAGAGCTCTCACCCAACTCGACAGTAGCTGGTACAATAGGTTTGGGGGAGGCATACTTCAAAAACTTCCAAATTATATCAGCTCTGAAACTATACACATAGTTCGAGTTGAAGCTATTTTCTCTCATCTGCAATGAGATATGATGATTTAGAACACTTTGTACTCGACTTTGTACCAATATCAAATTTTTTTAAGCTAAATGAAAATTATTTTTTCTTACAAGCTCTGGCTGTCCTATCTCAAAATAGCTTGAAAGTATATATTTGGCACTAATCAGCACTCTCCAGCCACCACAGCTACTTGAATCATCTTGTTGTGGTGTCTGGATAGTTGGAAAGATATGTAATGTCTGAACAAAATAAAATTATTCAATAAGTTCAAAGGCATAGCATGAAATAGACATCAGTAGAGGGAACAACTTTCTACCTCTAAATCTATTGGCTCTATTGAATCCAAAAGATTGACATTAGGAGGGCACTGATCCAATGCATCTAGAAGTCTTCTAATACAACTGCAATACATATAATTCAGTTAGTGTGCATTAAATCCAAATAATGAAGTTTAAAGTTAAAAATAGCACACAAACCACTTATAATTTCACCTCTCTGTGTGTGTTTCTAAGAGAGTTGAATAAAAAGCATTGCTTCTGCTGGATGTCAATAGAAGCAAAGCTCCAGTGGTCACTGCATAAGGAAAAAAGCATTAAGAAATCAAAGGCTACAAGAGTACTCAATCTTGAAGAAAAATCCCAAAAGAAGCAGCCACACACATACTTGTTATGGTATGGAAGTAGCAAAATATCAACATGATCAAAATCACAGTGTCTGAACCAATTGGAAATATCCATGGGAGTTTCCTTTGGATCTCTTAACTTGAAGGAAATTGCAGGATCAATAATATAAACTGTATGCTGTACAGCATGGTTCAGCCAGCTTCTCATCATGCTACATTGGACAAATTAACAATAATTAAGGTAAGGTGTAAGGGAGGAGGTACAATAAGGATTGTTTTGCAAACAAATGTAAAATAAAAGACCCTTACTAGAGCATTGCAAGAATGATAGTATCTGAGCAATACTCATTCTTATGAGCCAATGCTGCCAAGCATGCTTTTGTCAAGTCAAAATTATTCTCTGAAAAATCATCTTCAATATGGACAACTATGTTAGGGCCCAGCTCCTGCAACCTTCTCTGTATCTGTAGCTCCATCTGTACAGTCTCCACATCTATAGCAGATTTGGATTCTTCTATTTGCTGCTTCAGTGACTCCTCATAAGCAGCTTTCCGTGGGTCACTTCAACAACCTTCACCTTGTCTGCCTTCAATTTTCTTGTAGGTGGAATTAATAATATGTCTCTCATTTTTATGTCCTGCCATTCCACAGGATGGACCAGCTTGTCATACCTCCACCTCACTCTGGACAATGTGTTGAAGTCCTTGGCCATCAGAGTTACCCTGTGAGCATGGGCTGCTACAAGCATTGCATCTTCAAAGTACTTCTCCAAGTAATCCTCTGCCATTTCCTGTAAGGAATGAATTGCAGTCCTATTCCACCTGAAACCAAGGTGCCAGCTATCACAAATTTCTCTCACTAGCCTCTGAAAAGGTGCCTTGGGGATTGCAAAGCCTATAGCTTTTTGTTGTTTCCTGATCTCCTTTAGCACACCTGCAGAATGTTTTAACCTCTTGTACTTTTGCTGCAGCATGCTCATTGGCTTCCCCTTCCTGCCATATGTAACTCTTCCCTTTGGCACACTAGATTCCTTGATATCAGCCCCAGCTACTGCTGCTGCAAGCCCTGGCCCCTTGCCAGACCTCCTTGCAGTTGCCTTGGTTCTTGCCATCACTCTGAAAAGGTGCATACAAAGCAATGGAAAAAGATTACAACCATGGAGAACATGGAATGATAAAAGAAGGTGATGACAAATTGGATAAAGCAAAATTGAACAATTTGTAACAAAACGCGATTATGATAATTTGAAATTTCTAACAGCTCATCATCGCGTTTTTTTGCAAATACTTGAAACAACATGCTATTGCATCCCTACAGTTAATTCTCTGTCTTTTCAACTATAAACAATATGTATTGAGTTTATGCAAGAAGTATGCAGCCTTGAATAGCCTAGAAAGTTACAAAATCATAATGAAATGGGTGGATGAAGAAGCATTTTCAAATTTGCAACAAAATGCGATTTGGGTTGTTTGAGATTTCTAAAGCCCTCTCCTCGCGTTTTACTGCAAATTCTAGAGGCAGCATACTTGAACATGCCTTTAGTCATTTCAGTGTGTATACTCCTTGGTGCAACATGGATTGAGCCTATAGACATCAAGAAGTGATCAAGCTCTCACTCAACAGGCCCAAATAAAAAGTCTTCTTGCTTCTACATGCAGTGGAGAAAATCTAAGAAATGCATATAATATTTATCATAATATCTAACCTACATCACATCAATCAGTACCTTACCCTAATATACTATTAAACAAGAAGAGAAGGAAATAGATTGTCTTACTGACCTGGAAGCTATCTGCAGGTGTGATGTGCTGATGATGAGTATCCTGTGCTGGGGTTGAACCTCTGTTGCTAGTCTGGATGCTGATGGTGTAGAGTAGGGAGGTAGAGATGCAAGAGAACTAAGTTAGGAGAGTAGATTATTGCAAAATACAAATAAAGAAGTTATTAAATACCACACGTGTGAAATATAGTCGTTTTTTAACATGTGTGGATCCCACCCAGATCTTTTGGAATTTGAAATTTGACACGTGTGAAAGTCACTTTTTGCCTTGGAAATTGTGCCAATCATGATTTCATAATTAGATCCATTAACACTTTTCCCTCCCCGTCTTCCATCCCTGCCAGCACCCTCCCATCATCCTTTTCTTTCCCACTCTGATCACTTCCTACCCAACACACTCCATCCACTCTGCAACCTGTCTGAAGACTACTACCATTGCCAGATCTCCAGGTTACCAGTGCTACAGCTCAAGTTTGGAAGAGAGCAGGAGAATCTCCAGGGCTACTCCAACAGTATGGAAGAGGAAAAGAAAGGTCAGAGATCTATACCCTTTCCTATGTTTTATGATATATATTTCTTCCATCTACAGAATTTTTGAATCTCAGTGCCTAGGAATCTAGTAGATCACCCTAGGATTTGATTAGAGATGGATATGAATAGGACTTAGAATTTTGCAACAAAATGCGATTAGAGTGCTTTACATTTTCCAAATGCTCCAAATCGCGTTTTCCTACAAATTCTCATATTTGTTTCAGTTTTTATTTCTTCCTCTTTGTTTTGCTCTCTTTTGCCCTGGGGAATTCCTCCTAGTACCATTTACTGTCCTGAACATTGTGAGATGTCCCTAGCATTTGATTGGAGATGGATGTCAATAGAAATTTAGAATTTGCAACAAAATGCGAGGAGAGCACTTGACATTTTTCAAATGGTTCTGCATCGCGTTTTGTTGCAAATTCTTGTGTCCCTTTTGGTTTTTACTGTTTCCTCATTGTTTTGCTTTCTATGTCCCTGGGGATGTCTTTCTTGATGATGAGAAAGGTTTTTGCTTTGGAACAGTTGATTCTCAGGCCCCTCCTTTCAAGAGGAAGCTGGACTTTTCTGCTGCTATACTCAGACCACAGCAATCACCAGGTGATTCAAGTGTGCTCATGAAGAGAGTTGTTTGGTGATATCCTATACATTATCTGATTGCATATGTCAGCATATAGAATTCATGTTATATAAATTTTGGTTCACGCAAAAGCAAGAGACTAGAGCAGAAAGGTGAGTCTTCCCTTTCAAAACAAAGGGAATCAGAAGAGGACAAATCTCCAGATTTGCTCCTATTTGACTTTCTTCACAAGTGCAAGGCTCAGAGGAACTTCCACATATACCATAGTATTTTCAACAGGGAGTTCACTATGAGCTCTCTTTTGGACCATCACAGAGATTTTCTTTCAGACCATTGGGATACCTTCAAACAACTGACAGAGGCAGGAAGGATTGTGGAAGGTGAAAAGGTTTTTGTGCATTTAAATCATATTGTCTCCATTGACAGGCTGAGGTACCATATGAATAAGAAGGTTTGACAGCCTGCCTGAGGAATATAAATTCAGCTGTAACTTGCACACCAGAAAGTGTAGAGTGCTTGAGGAAAACATGGCATTCCTTATGTACATTGTCTTCCAACAGCAATCTCTAGAAGAGCAAGGGCAGGAGGCTGAAGAAGAAGATATATCTGTAGAGCGGAGGTAAAAGAGGATATTCCTGTCGCAACAGATATGGCAGAGCAGGAAGAAGATATCAACCTCGAGGATGAGGGACTGTAAGTGGCTGCTCTTGACCTTGTTCAACTGAGGACTGAAACTCTTAGGGCAGCACAGCCAGTTGAAGATTTTGATGTTCAGAGCAGCAACTATGCAGTGCCCATGCTTCCAGGTGTCTTGATTGGTGGTAAAGATTATGTTTTCCTCCATGATATAGAGTGTATGTTCAATTTGAGGGAGGACTATGCCATTTCCCTTATTGCCCAGGCTTCAAGGCTTGACAAGCAGGTTGGCATAGAGGATGACCATTCACTGCTAGCTTTGGAAACAACTTTTGATCCTGCAGAGGCCCTTACTATTTGTTTCAAAGAGGCTGAAAATTTCCAAGAGCCAGATGAAGCTGCCTTCCAGCTCACCCAGGAAGCTATGAATCTCTCAGCACTTCATAAGGAAAAACTTAAAGAAGAGGCTGGACTGGAGGGGAGAGGAATAAATCTTTGGAAAGATGAACTTCTTGTTGCTGATGAAAATGAGAAGGTATGATATTATTACTTCAAATCAAATACTTTATCTTGTGTTTAAATGTTTTGTAGTTATGTATTATTGTCTCACTCCAATCTTTTGATACATGGCAGCTACAAATTGAGGATGACACATTCCTCCAGAGAATAAGTGAAAGCAGGCCGGTTGGGTTTGGCAAAATGTCAAGCCTAGCTCATTATATTCATGATCTAGGCAGTGCTAAGATCTTGATTTACCATAGGCAGTTGAGCAACAATGGAGAAGCCATTGTTTACTTCTTTAAATGTTTGTCTAGGGTTTTAGGTGGACATGATCTTCCATGGCAAAAGGAAAAGATCATTTTAATAGAGAGGTTGTCCGCCATAGATATATTTGGGGATTATGTGAATAAGCAGGCCTCTAGGGCCTCTTACTTTTTATCTTACACTTCTTATGCATTAGCATGTTGTGTTAAGGAGCCCAAATGTCTAGAGGACTATGGAAAACACAAGCTCATAAGGTTTCGAGAGCCACCCATGATTGCATCAGGCCACACAATCCAAGAAGAAAAACACGTCGAGATAGCTGAAGACAAGGATACCCCTCTCAGACAAGCAACAGAGGCAAGCATTGATAAACAGAAAGTCGACATCAAGCCAATAAGGAAGAAAAAGAGTCCAATCAAGTTCAAAAAGAGAGTTCCGACTCGCAGGCCTTGGGAGTAATAGGATTTAATCATCAAATATAGCACAAACATTATGTTGAAGTTGAACTGATTTGTACAAAGTCTTTGATCCTCATCAGTTCCTTGTCCATACGGACGATCAGTACCCTTTTGCATTTGTCCCATCACCGTACGACACTTCAGTACTCTTCCCACACTCAGTAGCTTCTAAAAGCGTTTGACACTCAGTACTTTATTGGTAAGGATCAACAGTGTGTCTAGCATAATTAAGTAGTATTGATTGAATTTTTTGTGTGTTAATATATGGATGTATTGATGCTTGTTAATATAGATCACATGTTTCACAAAAGAAATACTTTTGATGGAGTCTCAAAACATATAGGCATAACACCAAGAGTCACTTGTTCCACAGAATAAAAATCTATTGATTGAGTTTGAAAACATGTGGACATAACACCAATAAGTTACAAACTGCTATTCATGTTCACTTGTCCATTTATGGTTTCTAAATATCTTCGAATCCCTCCACTGTCTATGTCTGCTGCCATTGAATTGTCCAAAGTTTGTCTTCGTCTTTGCTTTTGGGCTAGAATAAAAGCAAGCTTGACTTTGGAACTAGCAACTTTTCTTTTAGCATGCAGCCTTTGTAGAATGCCTCGATAAAACCGTTGGAAGACTTCCTTCAGCTATTTGCCTTTTGACTCCCTCCATAGTGTTGTGTGTGTCTAAAAAATGCATTACGTGCCATGTAGTGAGACTTCTCCATGCCTTGGGTAGACCAAATTGCTGGGCATCCATACTTTTTGACAAAATAGGGAAGGTGGTTGTAGATGATATGCTGTTTTCACAAAGACATAAGAATGCATAGTAAGTTATAAAAAAAAAGAGGATCACACTTAAGTAAAAGAAGAAGACATCACTTTACCATGTAGTGAGTTATATTGCAGGCTGTCCATGCGTCTTTCATTGACTTCCCAAAATGTTTAATTGCCTCTTCAAAGTTCTTGTAATCACTCTTTGTCCATGTTACATTGTCACAGAACATGAAGAGTTGATCAAGAGACCTCCACACCTCTGCCTTCACATTTTGTGCTTCCCCATCTGCCTCATGATCTTTCACGGCATTATGGACTTGCTTCCACAATCCATAACTAATCCTTGAAACTGTTCTACGTTACCTTACTTGCTTACTACTGTGTTTGGGTCGAGACAAGAATCTTCTTGCCTTAACACCACCAATAGAGGGCTTGATTGGTACCTCCTTGCCATTGGTAGACTTTTTAAAATCCTTTGTGATATGAACATCACCTCCATGCAGACCTATATCGGATAACACTTTTTCCAATGCATGAAGAGCATCCTTTCTATTTCTTTTGGGACGGAGTTTCCAAGCAAATCCAATATACAAAAATACCAATTTCTCAATAATTCGACATAGAGCATGCAATGTGCATATGTGAACATTACATAGTGGAATGTCAAGAATGGCCTTGAAGTCAGGGTCAACTTTATCTCTATTAGGTGCTCTCTTCCACCATTTGGAATCCATTACTTGAGCTGATTCTTTGCAGTAAAGACAAGGAGACTTTGAGTTACCTCCTTTACTAACGGTATACATGCACTTAAGTGTTTTAAGATCCCCCGCCATATGCCACTCTACTTGAAAATCACCTTTTCCTGCAACATGAAGATTCTCTCCTTGCACTTGTCTTTTAATTATTCTTGGTATTTCCGTGTGGTGAAACACCCAATCTAGTGTTTCATGGTCTTCTGTCTTTACCTGTGATTATACAAAACAAAAGTCTTACTATAAAAGATTTGAAAACATTGACTAAAATCAAGTACGAAATAAAAAATGATCATACCTGGAATGAGCCCAACCACCATATGTGTTTCTCCGACTGCACACTAAAATACTTCGAACTCGCTTCATTCAATGATGTATCAAGTGCTCCATTCATCAATGTGATAGTAATCCTTTCCATTTTCTTTTCCTTTACAACCTCACACTCATCCAGTTTGATAACAAATTTTAAAATGCCTTTGCACTCTTCAAATGTTATTCCATAAAACTCGACCATTCTTCTTTGAAGTTGTTGTAGATCTACAAATATATTGTTCCAAGGGTCATACACAGTGGTTCCTTTAGCACCATGAAATATTTCTTCAATATGGATATATGGTCCAAAACTCATCTTTACTTTCATTCAAATGACCTCTTATCTTCCACACTGTTGCTGGATTTAGCAGTAAAACTCGTTTAATCCTTTGATCTCTCAAAATTGAGGATATCGCATGGAAAATCGAACTATATCCCTTCCTGCTAACTCCACTAACATCAAGAGCCTCTTGGATTGTAGTACCATCAACTTGATTATTGGATATAAAGTCCTCTACAACATTGCGTTTGATTGTTTTGTATTTTTTTTCTTCAATCAAACCTTTTGCTACACCACAAGAAAGCAATCCTTTCATTTGTTTAACTGGAAGAAGGTTGGGATCCATATTTTCTTTTGCAGGCTCCAATAGTTTCCTATAGTAACAATATAGTAACAACACAATATGCCTATATTATTCAACACTTCCAATCTTGTTTTGCATTACTGGACAAAATAGATATAGTCATTTGAGAGCATTTTTGAGTATAAAAAATAAAAAATTACAAACTAACCTTGCTTCCTGAATTCTTCGCTTGCATCCACCAGTCCCAACCTTCAAATTTGCAATGTTTTTAATCTTCATGCTTCGTTGTCTGTCTCCAAGCACAGTTCTCTTCCTTCTTGATCTTGTCAACTCTTTTTTACTCGAATGCTCCTCAATTTCATTCTACAACAACTGCTGCTCCAATTTTGCACGAATAGCTATCTCTTGAATCCTGGCTCCCTTTTCTTGCAGGTACATTATTTTATATGTTTCTACAAATGCAGACTGTGCTGAAATATAACCAAGAAGTCCATTTTTTCCATCGCCCGCAAACCTCAGTAGTGTGGTTGGATTGACAAATGGAGGTGTAGAGTTTTTTACTAGACATTTTGGATATATACTTCCATCACACCATAAGTCAATATGTTGGAGCCCTTCTCTTCTCATATTTTCCCGTTGTTGAGCATTTAGCACCGTATCCTTTCGTCTTTTTTGTGCTGGAGCATATTGTTCTTCTAAGTCGATGTGAAGATGGTATAATCGCTTCTTCTGAGATTGTAACTCACTAGTATCGGCCATTTTTTGTGCTTCTGAGGTTGCAAAGTTGGCTTGTCAATCTCATAGTCTTTTTGTAACATGAATTGTGGAAGTGTGGCGGTATCCATACAATCATTAAGTTCAGTGATGGATTCTTTATGAGAGGCCTGCACACGTCGTCAAAAGAGATGCGAAATCTTCGAGAAACAAAAAAAATTAAGGAGATATGTAATGCAAAATCGTGTTAGTTAGACAAAATATTATCTTATTCTTTTCTGAACTGACAGTTCAGTGGTCCTTACTGACAGTTCTGAGCCACGTTTAGATATATTTTATTATTTTTGCGATCTTTTAGGAGAGAAATAAATCGAAAAATAGTGAATTTCTTACAGGGCCCCAAAATGAGCTCCCTTTTTCCCTAATGAGGCCCTAAGGCCCCAAATTGCATTTAGTGTGTTTTTGAGGTCTTTGCTGAATGCAATATGGTTAGCGATCATCACACCACATAATTAGGAATCCTGCAAGCTATAAAGAAATGCACGTCACACAGGTTTAGGACGCCTTGGAAGGGTATTTCATCGCACAAATTCTACCCTGAATTTCACATATACATTGGGCCATAACCCATGCTTACATCTTGTATGCCAAATCCGTTGCCCACACATAAGTGCAACAAGTGCTTTACAAGACCCCTTCTCGTGCTTGTGGATTCAAGGTGAAATGCATTTCCATGGGTAGATACTGACCAAGGGCTAACATCAAGTTATAATGTATCCACCAGGGATTAATGTATCCACCAGGGATTTAATATTCACGTGATCACAAGATTTTTTGTGATAATAACACATGTGAACAAGTTATTCACATGTTCTCATGTTATCGTTCACAAAATAACAAGTCACTTGCCATTTGGGAACCCCTTAAAAGCTTGGCTACAAATGGGAATAAGCTATTCACATGTTCTCATGTTACCATCTTCACATAATAGCAAGTCAGTGGCCACCTAAGAAGATTTTTTATGCCCAACAAAGATATTTTTTTTTAGCCTTGTGAAAGCTTTGTGAATATAACATGTGATCACAAGATTTTTTGTGTTATTAACATATGTTATTGACATGTTCACATGTTCTCGTTTATGTCAGTGAAATCCCTGGTACTATCCACAAAATACTCAATGCTGGGCTTCCTGGCTATCCTTAACTATGATAAAATACTCAATGTTGGGCTTCCTGGCTATCCTTAACTATGACAATGTCAAAGGTGTGTCCTTACAAGGCTATTGCCATGCATCATGACGATTGGGGAGTCTGAGAGATGTCTAATTGGGATTCTGGATAGTTGATTGGAGGGGCAAGATGATTACGCCACAATTGGTTTTATACGAGGGGTTGTGCAGAGGTTTAGGTAGGGCTTCAAGAGTCTTTTCCCTATGTCTTGGCACATGGCTTGGTTTAATGTACACAGGTGGGCTTTCCAAGCTTACCCTGCCATGTGCCTTTGTTTATTATGAGCAGTAGGAGTCCCAAAACTTGCTTGCTTTGCACTATGTCGTGGTTCTTAAATTGCCATGTGTTATGGTTTACTATGCATAGAAGGAGGAGCCCCCAAGATTGCTTTAACCCTGTCTTGGTTTACTATTAATGCAGGGTCAAATTTGCATCTTGTTGTGTCGTGCTTTGCCCTAGTTTACTGTGCAAAGGTCAAAGAAGGAGTCCCCCAAGATTGCTTGCTTTTTCTTGCCCTAGTTCACTATTTATAGGTTTAGGACCATACGAGTATATTGTTTCTTGTTTGTAAGGCATATAAGGATGTAGTTGACAAAGGATAAAAAACTCACAATGGACATTGACTAATAGGGCTTTAGTTTAGATAGGGTGGATGAGTGAGGGCATTGATGACATTCATTGAACGTGCGTTCAAGGAGGAAATAGTAGATGAGACACAGATGGAGCCTGCACAGAATGTAGGAAAGGTCAAAGAAGGTGTCATGTAGGCTGTAATGCCTGTGACCAACGGCAGACCGGATAGCCATGTCCGGGGTTCAGTGGGAGAGGACGCCCATGCGGAGTCATGGGGCGGCCAGGCTAGTGTGGACGGCAGGCCACACACTATATAGCCTGGGGGATGAGGGGCAATCCTCATTCTTCCTCTATGGCTGGGTGGTGAGCCAGAGGCCGTCCCCTCCTGTGGTAACGCCCGTAGAGCGGCGTTACGGATATCTAACACTAGTATCAGAGCATCGGTTCGATGGGGTCGTCAGGGTCCACGCGTGACCGAGGGACCGGAGCCCACTCAATGGTTTTCAACCATTCATCTTCTGATCCTTATCTCCAATGGAGTGTGTGGAGGGAGGCGGCCAAGACAGAATGGAAGGGAAGAATTCTCTCTCTCTCTCTCTCTCTCTCTCTCTCTCTCTCTCTCTCTCTCTCTCTCTCTCTCTCCCCGTCACACACAGCAAGCAAAGACACAGGTAAGCTATTTCGTTTTTTTTTCCTTTCAAAATTGATGTGTCTGCGCCATTTTAATCTCAATGTAGAGAAAGGTTGCAACACTGTGTGTGGGGTTGGGGGCCAAGACCAGCCCCACGGAAAAGCTTGCTGTCGGGAGGGCGATCCCCGTCACGCAATGCTGGTGGCCGACGAGGCAGGTGAGGAAAACTGCATCTTTCGTGGTGCTGGTGAAATCTAGGATCTTCTGCCACGCTGATTCCCAGAGTCGACCTCTTTCACTGCTGGTGAGGGCCTACGCCAGACTCGAGGGTGTTGCTGAAGCTGTGCTGTGGTGGCAGCCTCCTCTGCCGCTGCTGTAGTTGGTGAGGGCCTGCGTAAGACTCGAGGGCCGAGCTGTTTGCTGAAGCTATGCTGTGGCAGCCTCCTCTGCTGCTGCTGGTGCGGGAGGAGAAGAAACCATTTTTTTCATTTGGTGTGGGGGGGCGAAAAACAGACCCACAGCGAAGAGCCTGGGGCGACTGCTGCTGGAGGCTCTCTACTGTGTAGGGGGCGAATAGCCTGGGGCGGCCAACCTTAGGCGGCCAGCCCAGCGGGCGGCCAGCCAGGTAGCCACGCGGGTGGCCAGCTAGCCCAGGCGGCCAGCCCAGGCGGGTGGCTACGCGGGCGGCCAGCCAAACGGCGGCGACCAGCAGCCAGGCTCCCCACGGGCGGGCTGGTAGCCACGCCCAAGCGGCAAGGGCCGGCCCGGCCCGTTATTTTTTAAAAAAAAAACAACACAAAACAACGGTATGCCCCACGAATCAAACCCAACACGGCTGTCGCGCCGTGTGGCCGTAGTGCCCGTTTTCCACAAAAAAGACCCACCGCACACGGTCGTAGCACCAGGTGCTAAGAGAAAGACAAATCCCACGGCCGTAGTGCCGAGTCCTTCGAGAGAGAGCCGTTCTATGGCCGTTGTGCCTAGTGAACACTTCTATGGCCGTAGCGCCTCAAGGGTAGCACATGTGGTGATCACACATTTGGTTCAAAGAGACTAAATTTAAGCTGAGCATAGACTTAGTATTGACCATCAAAGTCACGTAGTTTGGCTATAGTGTAAATCTAAAACTGCAGTGTGTTTTACTTGGACTAAGAGGACCGGCAGTGGCGTTAGTTGTGCCCAAATTAGACGAAGTGCTTATCACGAGAAATCAAGGTAAGCCTAATTGAGCCGTAGTGCTCATAACCCTTCACAATCTTTTAACAGATGCTAGAAGATTGTGATAAACTTTGGCAAATGAGAACCATGTACAAGCGTAGTCTTGATGTGGTTATGCCTTGTGTCCAAACAAGTTGCTTACTGTTTGTAGCAACAAAAGGCCTTGGCCCGTAGAGGCAAGCTGGCCCTTGTTGGTAGTAACAAAATAGTGTCACTACTTGGGCCTAGAGACTAGTGACTAGTTTGATTTAGTCACGTAGATTGCCTTGTAAAAGTAATCTCTAAGGTGTGTATTACTTGGGATAAAGGGGCGAGCAGTGCTACTAGCAGTACTCAATTGAATGGTTTATCTAGGAGTACTAATCTGAGGGATTAGCATATGTCTAGATAATAATAGCAGATTTAGGATTGATTTATAGAAATCAAAGGTAAATCTGAAGGGGTTTATTCTTGAGATGTAATGCTCAATGCCCTTATAGAAGTTGATCGAAGGGAACTGTTCTTAAACTTACTAGCATGGTTTTCTCTTCTTTTTATTGCCATGCGTCGACATCCCACTGCTTGAGAGTTTGTGGTGATCTTTCGAGGGGGGAAAGAGCCTCTTTATATGTCACATCAATTGGTTTGGTGGTAATTTGATGGTATGGGACATCAAATTCTCACGGAATCGATTGTAGTCTTGGTGGAATGGGACGCCAAGGCTTGTGCATGTAACTTGACTCTTTGGCAGGTCTGTATGTACACTTGTCTCTGTAGTGATAAAGTGTGCAAGATAAAATTTGAACTTTGAAAATTACCAAATATAGCCTAAGTTGGGATAAAACCCAGTTATACAAAGTTCGGAGAAGCTCTAGGTAGCAAGACCATGATGGTGTACTAGTGCTAACAGAGTGATTTAGTTCCGGAGTGATCTAAATCTAGAGGTTAGAAGTAAGACTAGTTTGGTTGGACAGTTTCATGCATGGGGGACGCCCTATAGCATTTTGCAAGCGTAGTCTTGCCTATGTTCAACATAAGTGTGCGATTGTGAGCACATTTTAGTTGCTACCATATGAATTTGGAAAATATATTACTTTCCTACATAAGCAATTGTAATATTGCATGACAAGCTATTTTGCTTACAAGTTCATGTGCGTGTAAACCCTATAAGTCGTATGACCCCTGGGGAATGAGTGGAGCATTTCTAGGATTTAATAAGGTTTTACATGGCAATAGTGAGTAGTATCTCACTCTAGACTAGCCTGGTTGTTGTTAGTATCGGATCCGACATATGTAGTGTACATAAACTCGGGCTAGGTTAGGATAGGAGGCTAAGCCGGAGAGCTTAGTGGTAAATCCTACTGTATCTGGTGAGTTTTGACTTAACCGGAGTGTTAAGAAGTAAACTCAAAGTCTGGGGTTGAACTGGAGTGTTTAGAGGCAGACATATCTTTTGTTAAATCGGAGAATTTAGCAACAGATGAGCAGGAAAAAAGCTCTTCACACTAAAATAGTACATAATAGTTTTAGGGTGATAAAAATCCATCGCAGGAATGTTTTACAACTTTCCATAGATGATAGATGAAGACCATGTTCTTTACGGAGTTAAAGTACATAGGTGGTGACTTTGGCGCCACATTTTTTGTAGGAAGTCACCAGTGGTGTGGTTAAGTCAGCCGAGACTCCACAAGACCTATGCACTAGTTTTTAAGTTGACCTCTATGATAAGGACATCCAAAAATTCGTGTTGTAATACCAGAGATTGTACTGCAATGTACAATGGAGGGGTAAATTTGTGTAGTCACTTCTTAGCAGCAAGTGACTTAAGCATCTTGTTATAGATGGTTGTATATGGTACTCCCACTCGGGGGAGGTACGCCATTGGATATGGAGTTACTCACAGACTAGTGTGATGATAGTGGGTACGTAGTTACTCACTACTAATACATAGCTGCTAATAAAATTAAGATCCTCGAGTGAAAGATACTCTAGATCAACATTTTAAATTACCGAACCACAATCCATGAGTATCGAGGTACTCATATATATGTTGACGTTGCTCAAATCGAGGGACCGATTTGTTCGATGGTATGGAATAAGCAAGGAGAGTGGAGTAACTTAAAAGTTACACATCACTAGTCCTAGTGAGTTGTCGAGGTCATCCGTAGTTTGATGATTCCCTCTACCTATCAGATAACATTCAATTTTGCAAGCCTTGGCATTTAATCCGTAGTGATTATGAGTTTGGTGTGAGATATGGTTATGAAGTTCTTACAAGAGTACTCGTTTATTTGCTTGTCATTGGTTATAGCTTGGTAGAGATTGCCACCTGTGATGGGTAGGTAGCTTTGGCGCTATAATGAGGAGGCAAAAAATAATGTTCTCATAGTTATACTTCATACCAACACCAAACAGGGATAGGACGAAGTACTGTGATGTTTGCATTTATATTGAATGTATGATGTAATGAGACATTGGGCTCGTGTAATTACCATCAATTATCTAGCAACCTATGGCTTCGCAGCAGCAAGCTCAGTCATTATCTATGGATTGATAATGTGGTTATTAGTAGTTTGGAATTTTTCTTGATAGATGGTACAACCATGCCACGTATGAACGAGTTGTTTGATCAACTCTATGGGTCGAAATATTTCTCTAAGATAGACTTGAGATCTGGGTATCATTAGGCTAGAATTAAGGTCGAGGATGTTGTGAAGACAGCATTCAAGACACGATTCGGTCACTTTGAGTTTTTGGTTATGCCGTTTGGGCTAACCAATGCTCCAGCAACTTTTATGACGCTGATGGACAGTGTTTTACGTCCATATTTAGGAAAATTCATAGTAGTTTTCCTAAATGATATTCTTGTGTACAGCAAAACGCGTAAAGAACACTTGGCACATTTGCGATTAGTGTTCCAGTTATTGCAACAACACAAGCTATTTGCGAAGGAGAGCAAATGTGAATTTTTTGAAAGAGAAATTCACTATTTGGGCCACATTATATCCGCCCATGGTACGCGGATGGAACATAAGAAAGTGAGTACGTACGGTTCGATGGGGTCGTTAGGGTCCACGCGTGACCGGGGGACCGGAGCCCACTCAATGGTTTTCAACCATTCATCTTCTTATCCTTATCTCCAATGGAGTGTGTGGAGAGAGGCGGCCAAGACAGAATGGAAGGGAAGAATTCTCTCTCTCTCTCTCTCTCTCTCTCTCTCTCCCCCCATCAAACACAGCAAGCAAAGACGCCCACCTTCCTCACCGGCACGTAATGCTAGTCCGGAGAGACTGGCCATAGGTAAGGCGGGTAGCGAGGCGAGAGTTAGTCCGGAGAGGCTAGCCGAGTCTTCGGGGTATAGTTTTCAGCCGGAGAGCTCAGACGGAGGCCCTTCATCACCTTTGTTTTCCTACACGGTTTCAAAGGATGATGCTAAACTTCATCGGGGGGAGAAGTATGCTAACTACTCCATTAACGACGGGTACTTACTCTACAAGGGTAGGGTGTGTGTACCAACTATTGGTGACTTTCGAGCATGCATTCTTAGAGAAAGTCACGATAGTCCAAGTGCTAGTCATCCCGGGATACAAAAGACCTATGTCCTAGTCAAACGACAATTTTATTGGCCTAGTTTGTTCAAGGACGTCCAGACTTATGTGCTGTAATGCAATAAGTGTCAGGTCAATAAGCATAAAAGGCTAAAGGTTGGGGGCTTGCTCCATCCTTTAAGCATTCCTCAAGGGAAATGGGAAAAAATTTCCATGGATTTCATTACCGGTTTACCCAAGACGAGTCGAGGGAATGACTCGGTGTGGGTGTGGTAGTGAACAAGTTAACTAAAATGGCAAAGTTTATTGCCACCAAAAAAATGGTAAAAACGTCAGAGTTGGCAAAACTCTTTATTGAACATCTCTACAAGCTATATGGCTTGCCCGCAGATATAGTGTCAGATAGAGATAGAAAGTTCAACAGCCACTTTTGGAGGGAAGTCTTCAAAAAGCTGGATACTACTCTGAGTATGAGTACGGCGGAGCATCCGGAGTCTGATGGTCAAACAGAAAGGGTTAACCAAATACTCGAGGATATGTTGCGTTCTTATGTAAGTAAGAAACAATCAAATTGGGAAGAATATTTGCCCATATTGGAGTTTGCTTATAACAGCTCCAAGCATTCAGCGACGACTCGACTGGATTTACACCATTCATGTTAATGTATGGATTCCAGTCGAGATCTCCGATGGCTGTAGGCCTACAAAAGGAGAAGATTCAATCTGTCAAGGATTTCCTTGCAGATATGAATGATATGCTCAGAGCTGTAGATGGAGCATTCGTAGCGCTCAGAATCGCGCTAAAACTTATGCGGATAAAGGACGTAGAAAGGTGACCTTTGCAGAAGGTGACTTTGTATTCCTCAAGGTTCCTGCGCAGTCAGAAACCATGAAAACGGGAAAGTGTGATAAACTTTCTCCGAGATATTGTGGTCCTTTAAAATCCTTAAGAAGATTGGGGATGTAGCATATAAACTTGAGTTACCGAAGAGTTCTCAAGTCCATCCTGTCTTCCATGTCAGTAAACTGAAGAAATCAGTTCACAGGTTAGAGAACGCAGTTTCTCCAGAGATTTTGGTGGACTTGATAGAGCCACCAAAAATACCACATGAACCTGAAAAGATTCTACAGAATCGTGACAGACAAACCCAACATAAAATGTACCAGGAGGTACTTGTTAAATGGACAGATAGGGATGAGGAGGTAGCTACCTCGGAATGCCGTAGTGCAATTTTCAAAAGGTTTCCCCAGTTTGTTTTCGAGGATGAAAACTCTTCTTAAGGGGAGGTAATGTCATGTAGGCTGTAACGCTTGACCGACGGTAGACCGGATAGCCATGTCCGGGGTTCAGTGGGAGAGGACGCCCATGCGGAGTCATGGGCGGCTAGGCTAGTGTGGACGGCAGGCCACAGACTATATAGCCTAGGGGATGAGGGGCAATCCTCATTCTTCCTCTATGGCTGGGTGGTGAGCCAGTCCCCTCCTGTGGTAACGCCCGTAGCGGCGTTACGGATATCTAACAAAAGGGCAATGTCCAATGGAAGAGAAAATAGGTGAGAGAAAAGAAACATATAATTACCATGCTTTGCCTTGTGTCTTAGTTTCTCAAATCCCATGTGTTGTAGTGTTTAGGCTACTATAGGAGCCCAAGATTTCTTTACCCTCTATTCGAGTTTACTGTGTAGGGTGACTCTAAGGGCTTGTTGTGTGTTGGTTTTCTGTGCATAGGTTTAGGGCCACAAAGTTGACATTACACTTCTTTGCTTGCTTTGTTTCAGATATGACACAGTTAAGACGGTGCAAGAATTTGATTGAAGATGAGGAAACCATACACGAGCCCTTGAAAATGGAGCATGCAGAGAATTCGGGGGAGGTCAAAGGGAAACCTCCTATAAAGGGGGAACATGTGAGAGCAAAGATGCATGTAACCCCCTATCCCCAATATTGGCTACTTTGCAATTTTCCCTATTTTTTGAAGTGACATGTGTCATGGTTTACTTTGCAGAACCTAGGACACCAAGATTGCTTTGCCCTTTGTGGTGGTTTGCTATTTGGAACAAGCTTAGGGCCACAAAGTTAACATTGCATTACAGGGTTTGCTGGGGATTAATATTGTGCTTTGCACTACTTTCCATGCTTTGTTTTAGATACGGCAGGGCTAAGAGACAATGCAAGAAGTCGATTGGTGTAGATGAAAGCAATACACGAGCCCCTGAATAAGGAGCCTAACTACAAAGAATTTGGGGGAGGTCAAAGAAGGGAACGCTGCTATGAAGGGGGGAAAAGGTGAGAGCAAAGAATCATGTAATGCTCCTATCCCCAATCTTGGTTGCTTTCTTGCATGTCATGGTTTTTCAAATGCCATGTTTCATGGTTGGTTTTGCAGTGTAGGAGTCCTGGTTTACTATACAGGGTGGCTCTTAGGCTTGCTATGCAGGGTGGCTCTTAGGCTTGCTGTGTCTTGGTTCTATGTGCACAAGTTTAGGGCCACAAAGTTGACATTGCACTTCTTTGCTTGCTTTGTTTCAGAGATGACACGACTAAGATGGCTTAGGAATCTGATTGAAGATGAGGAAACCGTACACGAGCCCTTGAAAATGGAGCATGCGAAGAATTCGGGGGGGTCAAAGGGAAACCTACTATAAAAGGGGAAACAAGTGATAGCATGTGATAGCAAAGATGCATGTAACCCCCTATCCCGAATCTTGGTTGCTTTGCAATGTGCCCTATTTTTTGAAGTGCCATGTGTCATGGTTTACTTTGTAGAACCTAGGACAAAGTGATTACTTCGCCCTTTGTGGTGATTTGCTATTTGTCTTGTCTTGTTTTGAACAAGCTTAGGGGGGCCACAAAGTTGACATTGCATTACAAGGTTTGCTGGGGATTAATATTGTCCTTTGCACCACTTTCCATGCTTTGTTTGAGATACGGCAAGGCTAAGACGGCGTAAGAAGCAAATTGGTGTGGATGAGGAAGCAGTACATGAGCCCTTGAATAAGGAGCCTACAAAGAATTTGGGGGAGGTCAATGAACGGAAAGCTGCTATATGAAGCGGGGGGGGGAGTGAGAGCAAAAAATCATGTAATGCTCCTATCCCCAATCTTGGTTGCTTTCCTGCGCATCGTGGTTTTTCAAATGCCATGTGTCATGGTTGGTTGTGTAGTGTAGGAGTCCTGGTTTACTGTGTAGAGTGACTCTTAGGCTTGTTGTGTCCTAGTTTTCTGTGCACAAGTTTAGGGCCACAAAGTTTACATTGCACTTCTTTTCTTGCTTTTCCTTGTGCGGCCTAGCTTACTACTCACATGTTTAGGAGGTGCTAGGGGTGATTGGCAACGTGCCCTGGTTTACTGTACATAGTGTTATCTGGTTTACTGTGCCCTAGTTTACTACCTAACATAGACTTGTTTTGTTTTATAAATGGCACCACAAAGACGAGTCAAGAAATAGCTCAAAGATACTACAGAGGAGGTAATAGTACATGCTACACATGAGGTAACAGTAGAAGATGCACAAGTGGAGACTTTGGTGAAATCACGGTTGCTAAAGAAGGTATAAAGGGGGAAACAACTGAGGGTAGAGATGGTGCACGAAAGTACAGTGAATGAGTCAAGAAACAGCTCGATTGTGCCAAAGAGGAGCAAAAAATAGATGAGGAAAAAATGGAGCCACCAAAGATATCAAGGGAGGTAAAAGAAGGGGAATCTCCCATGAGGAGGAAATTACCGACGATCAAGCAGCAAAAGAAGGTGACTTTTGAGGGAGCATCAAGAGATGGACAAAGAGTCACAGGACAAAGCTGATGAGTCTAGCAAGAATGAAGAGTTGGAATTGAAAGGCTTACAAATAGGGGAGGACAGCCCTCCTTTGCATGAACAACTTGAAGTGATGGTTAAGCAATCATTGGAGAAAATAATGGCACGAAAGATGAAGGACCTATTTAATCATGAAGTCATTGAGGTATGCAATCATCTAGCAAACTTTGAATATTTAGGGTCAATTTCCTTATATTAAAGTTTAGTTGGAGGATGGGAGGACAGCCCTCCTTTGCCAAGCAGATGAGCATTGCCCATCACGTGATCTACACTATTTAAAAAGAGCTCGCATGGAGGAGCAACATCTAAAAGCCAAGCATTGCATTGTCATGGATGTGCCAAAGAAAAAGATGGGACGGCCATGTAAGGAGGAGAGAATGGATTTGAATCCCAAGGAGTCATTGAAGCGATCAAAGGAGCATTTCTTGGACACCAACATGAAATTTTCAAATAACTACAAGAAGTTTGAAAAAGGGCAGTATGCAAAGGCTCAATACTGTTGAGAATTTGTTACACATACAAGTTAGACAGGGTCAAAGGAGCTGTTTGTTGAGTAGCTTGTGAAAAAGGCAATGGAAAAATACATGGCAGATCAGTGTGTGAAGATGCGACAGATTGAAGCCAAAATTAACGAAGGCTATGCAAAGCATGTAAGAGAACAAACCATTTGGTCTTCATGCTTTGTTGTTTTTCAAGCTTTGTGTGTGTGTGTGTGTGTGTGTGTGTGTAAATGCAGAGGTTGCTCAAATCTGAAATTGTAGCTATGCTAAGCGTAAGATACGACCGCATGCATGGTTTGTCGGATGGCTAGTCTCTCTTAAGTTCTTACCTCTGCCTCTTTCTTTTTTTCTAGAAAAGGACATAGAGACTTTTGAGTTCATCCAATGTGGATGAGGATGAGGAAGATGAGGACGAGGAAGATAATGGCAATGATGATGTTGAGAATGAGGATGGTGAGGATCCAGGCCTTGCCGAAAGTAATGAGATGGATCCGCTGCTTGAGGTTGATAAAATTGATAAAGTGATTGAAAATGCATGTAATATTTGGTGGGTGTTCAGCCTATTGCCATCATGTCACTGAGCATGTCACCAATTTCAATACGAGACATCTATTCCAAAGGACCAAGCTCTCTATGTCTTTGAGATCAAGAGTGCACACATAGACGTGTCGCAGATGGGGGGTAGTCCTATATCAAGATAAGGCGCCAAAACCCACAATGCAGGTGATTATTTAAGACATGCAAAATCCTAGATTAGTAATAAAATGCAAGTTTACTTATGAAATTGTGCCTATATTTTGTAGCTTCAATGTCCTCTTTTACTACATTGTGATGTCGGTTTTCTCAGGCTTGAAGAGTATGCTAGTGTTTAGTGTATGCATGTACAACGGGTAAAAATGTGAACAAAAGAGTAGCCAGATCTATGCCCTTGAAGAGATTTCTGAGCTGCTTGTTGCAATCCCTTTTCTTCGCACGTGCCACGATGTCAAACCATAGAGAATCCACAAAACATAGCCTTCTCATCACATCATCGGGTGTAGTATTGAACATCCACGTGCAACGAATGACATTTAAGACTCTCATAGGCTTTAATTTACATGTACATATATACAACCAAATGGGGAGGGAACCCACCCTACATCCAAACAAGTTCATGGTCTGAGTGTCTGTCATGCCACCATGCAAGATATCATAGATAAGTTTATTGATTTCAGCCAGTAGACCATGCTCAGCAGACTTGAACTCAATCAATGCACCCTCTTCAAACCTGAGAAAATGGACATCACAATGTAGTAAAACAGGACATTGAAGCTACAAAATCCAGGCACAATTTCATAAGTAAACTTGCATTTTATTACTAATCCAAGATTTTACGTCTTAAATAATCACCTGCGTTGTGGGTTTTGGTGCCTTATCTTGATAGGACTACCCCCCATCTGCGACACATCTATTTGTGCACTCTTGATCTTAAAGACATAGAGAGCTTGGTCATTTGGAATAGATATGTCTCGTATTGAAATTGCTGACATGCTGGCAAGGCGGAAAACCCAAATTACATGCATTTTCAATCACTTTATCAATTTTATCGACCTCTACAAGCAGTGGATCCATCTCATTACTTTCAGCAAGACCTGGATCCTCACCATCCTCATTCTCAAAATCATCATTGCCATTATCTTCCTCGTCCTCATCTTCCTCATCCTCATCCACATTGGATGAACTCAAAAGGATCTATGTCCTTTTCTAGAAAAAAAGAAACAGGCAGAGGCAAGAACTTAAGATAGACTAGCCATCCGACAAACCATGCATGCGGTCATATCTTACGCTTAGCATAGCTACAATTTTAGATTTGAGCAACCTCTGCATTTACACACACACACACACAAAGCTTGAAAAATAACAAAGCGTGAAGACCAAATGGTTTGTTCTCTTACATGCTTTGCATAGCCTTCGTTAATTTTGGCTTCAATCTACTGCATCTTCACAGACTTATCTGCCATGTATTTTTCCATTGCCTTTTTCACAAACTGCTCGACAAACAGCTCCTTTGACCCCATCTGACTTGTATGTGGAACAAAGTCTCAACAGTATTGAGCCTTTGCATACTGCCCTTTTTCACACTTCTTGTAGTTATTTGAAAATTTCTTGTTGGCATCCAAGAAATGCTCCTTTGACTGCTTCAATGACTCCTTGGGATTGAAATCCATTTACATGGCCGCCCCATCTTTTTCTTTGGTGGCACATCCATGACAATTCCATGCTTGGCTCTTTTAGATGTTGCTCCTCCATATGCGAGCTCTTTTTAAATAGTGCAGATCACGTGATGGGCAATGCTCATCTGCTTGGCAAAGGAGGGCTGTCCTCCCATCCTCCAACTAAACTTTAATATAAGGACATTGACCCTACACAATCAAAGTTTTCTAGATGATTGCATACCTCAATGACCTCATGATTAAATAGGTCCTTCATCTTTCGTGCCATTATTTTCTCCAATGATTGCTTAACCACCACTTCAAGTTGTTCATGCAAAGGAGGGCTATCCTCCCCTATTTGTAAGCCTTTCAATTCCAATTCTTTATTCTTGCCAGACTCATCAGCTTTGTCCTCTAACTCTTTGTCCATCTCTTGATGCTCCCTCTCTCAAAAGTCACTTTCTTTTGCCGCTTGATCGTCGTCGGTAATTTCCCCCTCATGGGAGATTCCCCTTCTTTTACCTCCCTTGATATCTTTGGAGGCTCCATTTTTGCCTCATCTACTTTTTTCTCCTCTTTGGCACAATCCAGGTGTTTCTTGACTCGTTCACCGTACTTTCATGCACCATCTCTACCCTCAGCTGTTTCCCCCTTTATACCTTCTTTTGCAACCCTAATTTCACCAAAGGCTCCACTTGTGCATCTTCTAATGTTACCTCCTATATGTAGCATGTATTGTTACCTCCTCTATAGTATCTTTAAGTCGTTTCTTGACTCATCTTTGTGGTACCATTTCTAAAACAAAACAAGTCTATGTTACATAGTAAACCAGGGCACAGTAAACCAGATAACACTGTGTACAGTAAACTAGGGCACGTTGCCAGTTACCCCTAGCACCTCCTAAACATGCGAATAGTAAGCCAGAGCACAAGGAAAAGCAAGAAAAGAAGTGCAATGTCAAATTTGTGGCCCTAAACTTGTGCACAGAAAACAAGACACAACAAGCCTAAGAGTCACCCTGCACAGTAAACCAGGACTCCTACACTATACAACCAACCATGACACATGGCATTTGAAAAACCACGATGCCCAGGAAAGCAACCAAGATTGGGGATAGGAGCATTACATGATTTTTTGCTCTCACTTCCCCCCCCTTCATATAGTAGCTTTCCCTTCTTTGACCTCCCCCAAATCCTTTGTAGGCTCCTTATTCAAGGGCTCATGTACTGCTTCCTCATCTACACCAATCTGCTTCTTGCACCGTCTTAGCACTGTCGTATCTCAAACAAATAATGAAAAGTAGTGCAAAGCACAATAATAATCCCCAGCAAACCCTGTAATGCAATGTCAACTTGGCCCTAAGCCTGTTCTTCAAAACAAGACAAGACAAATAGCAAACCACCACAAAGGGCAAAGGAATCACTTTGTTCTAGGTTCTACAAAGTAAACCATGACACATGGCACTTCAAAAAATAGGGCACATTGCAAAGCAACAAGGATTAGGGATAGGGGGGTTACATGCATCTTTGATGTCACTTGTTTCCCCTTTTATAGTAGGGTTCGCTTTGACCTCCCTCGAATTCTCTGCATGCTCCATTTTCAAGGGCTCGTGTATGGTTTCCTCATCTTCAATCAGATTCCTGAGCCATCTTAGTCGTGTCATATCTGAAACAAAGCAAGCAAAGAAGTGCAATGTCAACATTGTGGCCCTAAACTTGTGCACATAAAAACAGGACACAGCAAGCCTAAGAGCCACCCTGCATAGTAAACTAGGACTCTCCTACACTGCACAACCAACCATGAAACATGGCATTTGAAAAACCACGACATGCAAGAAAGCAACCAAGATTGGGGATAGCATCATTACATGACTCTTTGCTTTCACCTTTTTCCCCCTTCATAGCAGCTTTCCCTTCTTTGACCTCCCCCAAATTCTTTGTAGGCTCCTTATTCAAGGGCTCATGTACTGCTTCCTCATCTACACCAATCCGCTTCTTGTGCTATCTTAGCCCTGCCGTATCTAAAACAAAGCATGGAAAGTAGTGCAAAGCACAATATTAATCCCCAGCAAACCCTGTAATGCAATGTCAACTCTGTGGCCCTAAGCTTGTTCAAAACAAGATAAGACAAATAGCAAACCACCACAAAGGGCAAAGCAATCTTGGTGTTCTGCAAAGTAAACCATGACACTTGGCACTTAAAAAAATAGGGCACATTGCAAAGCAGCCAATATTGGGGATAGGGGGGTTACATGCATCTTTGCTCTCACACGTTTCCCCCTTTATAGGAGGTTTCCCTTTGACCTCCCCTGAATTCTCTACATGCTCCATTTTCAAGGGCTCGTGTATGGTTTCCTCATCTTCAATCAGATTCGTGCGCCGTCTTAACTATGTCATATATGAAACAAAGCAAGCAAAGAAGTGCAATGTCAACTTTGTGGCCCTAAACCTATGCATAGAAAACCAGCACACAACAAGCCTAAGGGTCACCTTGCAGAGTAAACTGGGACAGAGGGTAAAGAAATCTTGGGCTCCTATAGTAGCCTAAACACTACGACACATGGGATTTGAGAAACCAAGACACAAGGCAAAGCAAGGTAATTATATGTTTCTTTTCTCTCACTTATTTTGTCTTCCATTGGACATTGCCCTTCTTTGACCTCTCCTACATTCTGTACAGGCTCCATCTGTGTCTCATCTACTATTTCCTCCTTGAATGCACGTCCAATGAATGTCATCAATGTCCTCCTTCGTCTTACCCACACCGTATCTAAACTAAAGCCCTATTAGGCAATGTCCACTGTGAGTTCTTAATCCTTGGTTGTCAGCTACATCCTTCTATGCCTTACAAACAAGAAACAATATACTCTTATGGTCCTAAACCTATAAATAGTGAACTAGGGCAAGAAAAAGCAAGCAATCTTGGGGGACACCTTCTTTGACCTTTGCACAGTAAACCAGGGCAACTAGGCCAGGGTAAATGAAGTTTGTGAGCTTGGTGCCTATGCAAAGCAAAGCATGACACAACAAGATGCAAATTTGACCCTGAATAGTAAACTAAGACAGGGTTAAAGCAATCTTGGGGGCTCCTTCTGTGCATAGTAAACCAAGACAGGGTTAAAGAAATCTTGGGGGCTCCTTCTGTGCATAGTAAACCATGACACATGGCAATTTAAGAACCACGACATAGTGCAAAGCAAGCAAGTTTCGGGACTCCTACTGCTCACAATAAACAAAGGCACATGGCAGGGTAAGCTTGGAAAGCCCACTTGTGTACATTAAACCAAGCCATGTGCCAAGACATAGGGAAAAGACTCTTGAGGCCCTACCCCTCGTATAAAACCAATTGTGGCGTAATCATCTTGCCCCTCCAATAAACTATCCAGAATCCCAATTAGACATCTCTTAGACTCCCCAATCGTCATGATGCATGGCAATGCCTTGTACGGGCACACCTTTGACATTGTCATAGTTAAGGATAGCCAGGAAGCCCAACATTGAGTATTTTGTGGATACATTATAACTTGATGTCAGCCCTTGGTCAGTATCTACCCATGGAAATGCATTTCACCTTGAATCCACAAGCACGAGAAGGGGTCTTGTAAAGCACTTGTTGCACTTATGTGTGGACAATGGATTTGGCATACAAGATGCAAGCATGGTTTATGGCCCAATGAATATGTGAAATTCAGGGTAGAATTTGTGCGATGAAATACCCTTCCAAGGCGTCCTAAACCTGTGATGTGCATTTCTTTATAGCTTGCAGGATTCCTAATTATGTGGTGTGATTGCTGACCATATTGTATTCAGCAAAGACCTCAAAAACACACTAAATGTGATTTGGGGCCTTAGGACCTTACCTGGTTAACTCAGAGAGTAGAGGTTGAGAATCAATAATGCCGGGTTCTGAAGATGGAGAAAAGCGAGCAGCCCATTGCACACCTTTTACAAGGCAACAAGAAGGGGATGCTTCAATGTGAACATGCAGAGCCTCCCGTAGAGCAGCCAACTACACCACCCAGCCGCAACAACAGCCAACTACACCAGACAAAGCATGAGGTTTAGGTCCTACGTTTACCTCCTGATTCAAACCTGCCTTGCATGAGATGCCTCGAGCGTAAAACGTCTTAGTGATGCGATAGTTCGCATGCCCACCGTGTGGGAGTGGAGCCACACACATCGGGGGGGAGATTGCACTCAATCTTGTGTTCTTTGATTTTTCATTCTCTTGATGTATGCTATGATGTTATGGTTTATTTCTTTTATTATTCAATTTGTGGAATAATCTAATCTCCATGTACCATGGTCCTGTAAGAGTGGTATCAGAGTATGTCAAATTCAAGAATTGAATTTGGGCCATGGAGAGTTGAAGAAAAATCAAGAATTTGATTTTTTACTCAAAGGTTATTGTCTTGGAGAAAATTTGAAAGCTTTTTAACAAATTCAAAATACTTGCACGGGAATAGCAGAATCTGCATCAAGGGTACAAGGACTTTGGACAATGACAAGATACATTCAAAAATTTAGGAGATAAAGAAGAGAAGGTGTGGAAGACCTTTGGGCAAAGATTCAATGGTTTATGGGAGATTTTTGGGCCATCAGATCAAGATTTGCATCAAGGGTTGAGGGCTAAAGCCACC